>NC_135539.1:108844014-109153847 GCF_045843805.1 Urocitellus parryii
CTTTTCCTTTTGAAAATCAATCCTGTTGGAGGCACCGGGAGTGACCTTGGGGCAAAAAAGTGGGTATTCAGAAGTTCTGCCTTCCTCTGGGAGAATGACACCAACTCCTTGAAACAGGAAAGCATCCTAGCGTGGTGTTTAAATGCAAAGAATTCTCCCTCTTTTTGTCATCCCATCCCCACCCCCACTCTGGTTTTCCTCAGGTCTGATTTTAGGAATTCATAAATCTGTGCCAAAATATGTTCCCCATGTCAGGAAAAAAAATCATTTTATATAATTTTATCCAATAACAGACTTTCTCCTTCTCCCCTTCCTCCTGTCTTCCCCCTTCCTGTATATCTCATGAAGGGAGAAGTTATTATTTAGTAACCCTTCTCCTCAACCCTATTCCCAATGGACAGATTTACTCCTATTTTCCACTGATTGGTTTCTCAGGTCTTGGAAAATTGGATAAAATGCCCCATGTGTGCTATCCTGTCCCTGCTGGTATGTGTGGCCTGTATGTCACAGGGGCACTGGTGTGTCAGATACCTAGAATCTATTTGCCTGGGAGAGCCACTGGCATCTTGGGAAAGGAAGGACCCTCCTATGCCTACGGGCTTAGTCTGATCCCTGTTCCTAGTGTGGTGAGGTCTGAGATTATGCTAAATTGGTTGCCCTTGCAGTTTTTCAGGCTTGGACCTGGCTCCCAAGGACTTGCACCTGAGCACAGAGGAGAGAGGAACCACATAGTAACTGAAAAAAAGGACTCCTTGGCAAGATATGGGGCGTCCAGTTAAATCTGAATTTCAGATAAATGATGAATACTTTCAAAGAATATTTATCTCTATACCTATCCATCTCAACTTTTGAAAGAGACATACAAAAATATTCATCGTTATTTGTCTGAAATTCAGATGCATTGTTTTACTTGGCAACCTTAGAAGTGACATTGGGCTTTACCTAAGAAACTCTGCCTTAGGTGCGGATGAAATATCCTGGAGCATGGTTACTAATAGTCATCTCTCCCACCTTCCTTACAGCAGACATAGACAGCCCCCCAAAGGGCCTTAATTTGGAAAAGAAGAAAAGGGTCCATAGCCCATGGCATCTCAGTGGGATATTCACCTACTAGCATCTGTTTAGTTGGGTATTTACCATGGGTCAGGTACTATGAATGAAGAAGCAAGTGAAGTTCTCTCTAGATTCTAGCAGACAATGGGAAATAAACGTGTAGCGTGTTCCCAGGGCATGGGTGGAACTCTAGGGTGGGGGGTGTAAAACAGGAAATAATCATTCTCTGTGTGGGAGGGGCCAGAAGCCTTTCCTAAGGCTTCCTAGAAGAGATTAACCTTGATCCATATTGAAATCTGAGCAGGAATGCTCCAGGCAAATAAGGAAGGGAAAAGTGAGAACTGAGCTGCCTTCCAGGAGTGTGTGGGGGAGAGAGGAGGGTTGGTTTGAGAACATCCCCTGCAGAGAAGCAGTGTAAGCAAACAGAAGGAGTCACGAAGGAGAACGACATGTTTGGGAAACTGCAAGCACCTTCATATGACTTTATCACTGGATTTTGTGAGGTGGGGTTGCATGGTGAGAAACAAGCCTGAAGAGGTCATCAGAGGCCATATCTTTGAGGGTCCTAAGTAGCCACCGCTAGAGTTTGTAGTTCTGACCATTTATTCCAGTTATGAAGACTCCCAACTCTGTGGGCCCTCCATCCACTTCCAGAACTCTGCTTGTCCACTGGCCCTTTGTAGTTACTCATTGCTTTATGCAGAAAATTAGGGATATTTTGTAGTCTGTGGCTCATCAACCAGCCCACTCTGTCCATTCCCTCTTCCCTGCCTTGCCATTCCAGTGCAGGATTGTCCCTGAGGGTTTGCAGCCCCACTATGCCTCCAAATGTTACCTGGCTCCCCATACCCGCTATGTCTTTCCACCGTGCCTTCCTTTCTTTGGCTCTGTGCACAGTTGCCTGACTTCTCAGTATTCCTGCCCCCAAACATTCCTTCCCTTGGCCTCTGTCAATTCATTGTCACTGGATTTTCTTCGTGCTTCTGATTGCCTCTCAGTTTTCTTTATAGACTGCTTTTCCTGTTTGGATTGTATGAAAGTTGGAGTTGTCCTTGATTCTTTTTTTCTTCTTCTTCTGTTTTTTAAAAATGTGTTTTAATTAGTTATACCTGACAGTAGAATACATTTTGATACATTGTACATAAATGGAATGTAACTTTTCATTTTTCTGGTTGTACAGTGATGTAGAATCACATTGATCATGTAATCCTATATGCACATAGGGTAATAATGTCTGATTCATTCTACTATCCTTCCTACTCTCACACCCTCTCCCCTCCCTTCACTTTCTTTTGTCTAATCCAAAGTACCTCTATTCTTCCCTAGGGGGCCCCCCACCCTTGTTGTAAGTTAGCATTCCATATATCAGAAAAAACATTCAGCCTTTGTTTTTTTTTTTTTTTTTTTTTTTGAGACTGGCTTATTTCACTTAACACGTTATTCTCTAGCTCCATCCATTTATCGGCAAATGCCATAATTTTGTTCTTCTTTAAGGCTTAATAATATTCCATTGTGTATATACACCATATTTTCTTTATCCATTGTCTGTTGAAGGGCACCCAGGTTGGTTCCATAGTTGAGCTGCTATAAACAGTGATGTGGCTGTGTCACTGTAGTATCCTGATTTTAAGTCATTTGGGTATGAACTGAGGAGTGGGATACCTAGGTCAAAAGGTGGTTCCATTTTAAGTTTTACTGCTTTCTATGAGGGTTGCACTCATTTGCAGTCCCATCAGCAATGTATGAGTGATTCTGTCCTCACTTTTCCTTCTCTTTCTCCCCTGGGGTAACCTCTCTTACTCTCATAGTTTTGATTGCTGTCTTTACACTGGAAACTCCTAAGTCTTCCTCTTGTGCAGCAGCATTTTATCCTAGCTTCAGGTAGTATAACCACCTGTCTGCTCAACCTCTCCTAAACTCAACAGGCCAAAACCAACCTTATTATTTTTTTTAACAGCTTATTGAAGTATGATTTATATACCATAAAATAATATCATTTAAACATATTTTTCAATGACTTTTCACTAATTTGTGGACTTGGGAAACTATCATCATGATCCAATTTTAGAATATTTTATTACCCAAAAAAGATTGCTTGTGCCTATTTAGTCATTCCTTTATTTCCGTCCTTGGTTCCAGACAATCAATAACCTATTTTCTGTTTCTATCGCCTTGCCTTTTCTGGAAATTTCATAGTGGTGGAGTCACACTATGTGTAATCTTTTGCATTTGACTTCTTGCACTTAACATGATGTTTTGAGGCTCATCCATATTGTGACAGGGCTTGGTACTTTGTTTCTTTTATATCACCAAGCTATATATCATTGTGTGGAGATACCACCTTTTGTTTATGCATTCACCAGCTCTTAGGTATTTGGAGTTTTCCACTCTCTGTTTATTATGAATAAGTGCTGCTATGAACATTGGTGTGAGAATTTTCTGTGGGGACATTTGTTTTTATTTTTCTGGAGTCTATACCCAGGAGTGGCATCACTAGGTTACATAGTAAATTTATGTTTAACTTTTTAGGAACTGCCAAGCAGTTTTCTAATGACTGTTATTTTTATTCACCATCACCTAGGGATACATATTATAATCAATGGCTTCACTATCTATTCAACTGATAATCCAGAACCTTAGGAGTTCTTCTTTACATCATCCTCTGCAAATCCCCACATTCCATTAACCACCAAATCTCATAAATTTTATCTTCTAAGCATCTCTAGAACCATCTCCAGATCATTACTGTCACTGTGAGTATCCAAAATCAGGTGGTCACTGTTTTTCAGTTTTTGTAACCTTCTCATTCATCTCTCTCTCTCACCTCCAAATCATTTTTGAAAAGTTATTAAGTATTTGGTATGCACCAACGAATATATGAAAACATAGGTAATTTATGAAGCATAAAAATACAAAGGAAGCCTGTGGGCCCACCACCCAACTTAAAACAGGCATTGCCCATACTGAGTGGGTCCCTGTGGGCTCCAATCCATCAATTCTTCACACTGGGATGGACCAGTGCATTTCTCAGCTTCAAAGTAGTCAATGGTTCCCTATTGTTCTTAGGATAAAGGCCAAAGTCCCTATTTCAGCTTTACAAATTCTTCTTGATCTTTGAAATCCTTTCTCATGAATCTCCACCAGCCCCTCTATCCCTTCTTGTCCTTCAGGTATAACTACTCAAGGTCACAAGGAAGCCTGCCTTAACCTTCCCATGGACAAGATAAGGAGCTCCCCAACACTGGACACTTGTTTCTTATCATAGCACTCATCACTTTTTATTCCTTTTTATTTCTCACTGGACTCAGCTCTGGGAGGGAAGAGGCCTGGCCCATCTTGCTTTCCAGTAAATCTCCACTGCTACTGTGGTGCTTGGCACTTGGTAGGCATTGAGTAAACATTTTTTTTGTGTCCATGAATGAAGAAGTTCTGATATATTCAGAGGCAGGTAACTTATTTCCCTCCTTCCATTTTTGGAAAGCAGATGAATGTGGCTTCCCCGTCCACCCATAAATCTTGGGAGAGGGTGAAGAAAAGAAGGTGGAGAGTTACGTTCCTCAAGTGTCACCTCCTCCTCAGTCTTGACCACCCTGTGTGTGTACAAATCTCATTTTCATTTATGCCTGGTATCTGGTAACTATGTGAAACTCAGGAGAACAACTTAGGCTTTTGTTGAGAATTAAATAATCTAAATTAAAGTTGAAACCATAGGATTGGATGACACCATCCAGGAGAAGGTGGAGGCTGAGAGGGGAACATTTCAACAAAATTTAAGAGTCAAGTAGAAGAAAAAAAGCCAGTGAGAGAGAACAGGGGAGAGCTAGGAGTGAGAAGTCTTGAGAGAATATGGAACCCAAAGGGACAAGTCTCATTAAGATGGCAGAGGTCGAGGAGGGTGGGAAGGGAAAGGAATATACTGGAGTGTGGCATATAGCAGTCACTGGAGAGCTATGCCAGGGAGTTCCAAGGTACTAAAGCTGGAATGCTAATATGAGCTAAAGATTAGAGGCACATGACGAAATAAAGTGTCTAGTTTGAGCATGGGCACATCCTTTGAGGAGCTTGAGGAGCATGCACGTTCAAAGGAGAGTTTTGATTTTGGGATGGGAAGGAGTTAAGTTTTCATTCAAATATTTCTGGGAATTTCCTCTGTGCCAGACACTGCTAGGCTGAGCATCTTTTTGGTTTGTGGGAAAGATCCAAAGGGAATGTGAAGACAATCACTGGAAGGACATGATTTATGGAGCTCCATTCCAGATGACATGGCATATGGCTTTGGAAAAGGAGACCACTTCTTTTGAAGATCGAGGAAAATAGAGGGTGGATATTGAATCCTTGCCTTCTGCTTCCATATTCGGTGAACTTTTTTGGCCTAACTTATTTCCCTCCTTCCATTTTCTTGGAAGGCTGATGAATGTGGCTTTCCCGTCCACCCATAAATCTTGGGAGAGGGTGAAGAAAAGAAGGTGGAGAGTTACATTCCTCAAGTGTCACCTCCTCCTCAGTCTTGACCACCATGTGTGTACAAATCTCATTTTCATTTCTGCCTCAGTCTGTTCCCTCCTACTATTTATATACTCATAACTTCAAGTCAAGAAAATCATTCCCAGTTTTAATTTTCCCTTTTCTGTCTGGTGGGAGTTTGAGGGCTTGGCAACAGCCCTGCAAAATGACCTAATGGGGAGGGAACTGAGGGAGAATTTCTTTTAACAGAAAGTTTTAACAGACTTCTGCCAGTAGAGGGAGCCCTAGGGTTGGAAGAGAAAGCTCAGACTGCAGGGGTTTAAAACCAGAGACTGGGACTTCATTTCTGGTTGTATTTTCAGTAGTTCTGCAGGAATTATGGGTCAAGATAAAATAAGATGAAGGAGGGAGGAAAGGAGAAATACAGACTCATAATGCACTGACATATGCCCAGAAACAAGGTACACACGTAAAATATGTGTCTCTTGCTCCTCCCTATGCACTCACAATTTCTGCTCTAGTTGGGTGGTTCCCAAACCTCACCCAGTCATCCGGGGAAAGAAGGGCAGATCTCAGACCCCACCAAAGCCTGACAAGTCAGACTCATAAAGGGTGGGAGCAGGAGTCTGCATTTTTACTGAGCTTCTGATGAAGATTCTCATCTTGGTTCAGCTGTAATGAGGCACCTGGGCCTTCCTTGTGTTAGATCCATCTGTGTACTTTCTTGTAAAATCTAGTTTTAGCAAGAACTCTGCTAAGTCAGTTAGTAAGACCTGCCTCCCCCCAACACAACACACACACACACACACCATCCTCAATATCTGTTCAACTTCAATATCTGATTAATTTTTTCATCCTCTACCATCCCCCCAGGATGTCTGAGCACCCTGGCCAGTCTTCAGATAGAATCCTGTTAGATCAGTTTGCTCAGAATCCTCCCTCCTCCCTTACCCTTGATGTTTCCTTTTAGTAATTTTCTATCTTCCAATCACCACCCAATCTTCCAATTTGGCTATAAATTCTCATTTGTCCATGCTGTATTGGAATTGAGTGCAATTCCATACTGAGGCTTCTCTTCCCTTATTGCAATAGTCCTGTATAAAATCCATTCTTACTATTTTAACCACCCTCCCAGCTTTGATTTTATTTGACACTCTCCAGATGACTCTGAAGTAACCTGTGGATAGATTGGAGAATGTCTGCATTAAATAATCAGGTAAATACTTCAACCAGAACTTTCTTGAGATACAGGGGCTTTAGGCACCAACACCTTACTTGTCAGATGCCTAGGAGACTGCTCTGAGCTGACTGAGACATTTCTTTAAAAAAAAAAAAAACCCTCATATTTATTGATATAATATATGAGGAGGGCTTAAAAGGCCACATGGTACCAAAAGGCTTATAATGAATAACAGAAACTTTTGCCTCTTAACAGAGGCAATCACTGTTAAATCTTAATTCCTGCTCCCACCATCACCTCCATATTTTTAAAACTATAATCTTTTGGTTTTTGCAATCTTAGAACTTATTTATTGACTTCCTACAGAGTTATACTGAGACCTTCTTTTCTTTCTTTTAATGTTTTTACAAGACACACACACAAACACACACACTCCCCTTTTCTAGGTCCCTAATGCTATAAGATCACGATTTTAATGAAATGGCTAATCCCTCCTCATTTTGTCATGACTCACTGTTTACACCTGAGTGAGGTAGTGCACTAGTATCACATTCCTTTTTTTCTAGTCTTTGTTTTCCCTTGGAAGTTAATAATCATCTCATTTTTATTTGTTTGCTTTTTTGGTTCTTCTTATTCTCCAAACCCTCAACAGGAGCTATAAACTCACATAAATATGTGGCATCAACTGGATAATCTACCAGTTTTCTTTTTTTAATAAATATTAAAAATTTGGGCTGGGGTTGTGGCTCAGTGGTAGAGCACTTGCCTAGCATGAGTGAGGCCCTGGGTTCAATCCCCAACACCACATAAAAATAAATAAATAAAGATATTATGTCCAACTACAACTAAAAAATAAATATTAAAATAAATAAATAAATAAATAAAGGTATCATGTCCAACTGTAATTAAAAAATACATATATAAAAAATTAAAAATTTAATCCGAGACATCCCACTTGGACATTCTTCCTCCTCTTCTGCCTCTTTACACCTGGACTAGGAGCTTTCTAGGCCATTTATATAGGCCATCCCTTTGCTATTACCTGGAAACTCCCATTTTTCTCTTTCTTGATGCACTTCCTCTTGGATGGTAGGGAATCTTTTTGGAGACTTTGAATAGAGAAGTGGTATTTCACAATTTTAACATCTTTACGCGGGTACTAACTCACCAGCCCCTGGCCACGTAAACACCAGCGTGGCAGTTGGGTCAGCCCTGTCTGCTTGTCCTTACTTTACCTTCCCTGGATTGTTTTTATTGGCTGGGTGAGGATTTTTAGATTGGAGATTATTTTCTCTCAAAATTGGAAAACATTGCTCTATTGCCTTTCAGAGCTAGCTTCCAGTGTTGACACTAAGAAACCCAGTTGCTGTTTTGCATTCCTGATCCTTGGTTTGTGAACTGTTTTTCTCTCTCTCAAAACATTTTAGATCCTTTCATTGCTGGGGTACTAACATTTCCAATAATGTGCTTTGATGAAGTGTTTTTTTTTTTTTTTTGGTTCATTGTGTTGGGCATCCACAGGATCCATTCCATATGGAAATTTAAATATTTTTTAATATTTATTTTTAGTTGTAGTTGGACACAATACATTTATTTTATTTGTTTATTGTTATGTGGTGCTAAGGATTGAGCCTAGGACCTCACTTGGGCTAGGCGAGCGCTCTACACTGCTGAGTCATAATCCCAGCCCGAAATTTAAATATTTTTAATGGAAGTTTTGAAGAAATTATGTGCTGGTTAATGATTCCCTTCCATTTTCTCTGTGGGCTCCTTCTGGATTCCTACTGGAAGATGTCAGAACTCCTGGGTTGATCTTTTAAGTTTCTTATCTTTTTCTGCCCTATTTTTTCATCATTTGTCCTTTCTGTCCTATTTTCTGGGAGATTTCCATAATCGTATCTTCCATGGCTTCATAATAATTTTAAAGATTCCAGTTGTGTTTTTATTTTGAAGAGCTGTTTCTTGTTCTCTGTACTCATACTCAAGGGTGGGGTGGAAGGCTTCTTGATCTTTTATTTTGTTTTATTTTTAGGCTTCTTGATCTTATTTCATGGATGCCTCATCTTCTTTTATCACTGGGGGGAATTAATGCTGCTGCTTCTGTGTCAATGGTTTCTTCTGCTTTCTCAATTGCCTCTGTTGAGGTTTTCAATATCAGAGGATTTCATCCCATGCCTGGTGTTCCTTGCAGCTCATTCTCAGGCTATTGGAACCTTTTGAGTGAGTACAGGCACTGTCAGGTGGTGGCTGCTTTGGGATAGTCCAGAGGGTACCTGGCAGTTTCATTGGGAGACAGTCCCCTGCCCCCATACATCAGTGTTGGTCATATTTGTCTCTTTGGTTGAGTTCTTTCTACAGGAATGACTCCTTAATTCTTCTGCCTACTGTAGGCTGGAGTAGGGTGGGTGGAAAGGGGTGTAAGCCAGGCTGTTCTTGTTCTGGGAGCTGAGCCAGAAACAGGGGCTGGGGAATCTCATCTTTCAGGATGGAGCTTTCTCTAATCCCACTGTTTCTAGCTCTCAGCCTCACCCCACCCTTGGTTGTGCCTGGCGTCTCTTTAGTCAGTTTCTCTAGAAAATAAACTTTCTTTCTCCAGGTGGAGCAGCTAGGGCAGGCAATTTACTCTCATCTCTCTTTCTGTTTCCTGAGGTTCCTGATCCCTGAGAACCTCCTGGGCTCTTGGCTTCTTGTCAAATTCCTATCATGGGAACTTGGGCTTCAGCAGGCTCAGGTTTGCTAAGTCACTGATCATTTGTGCATTAGCTTTCCATCTTCAAAAGGGGTGTTGACACTTCTCAACTGCTGCTATCTCCCTGTTCCTGTGTTCTTGTTCTCCTTGTCCTTACATTTTATGAAAATTTTTCTACTGTGATCAGTGTATATTCTAAGGAAGCAGAAACTAATATGTGTGTTTGGGGAGCCACGTTTAACCCTGGAGAGACTTTTTTTGAGTGACCTATCAGGCTTTAAAGCAGGAGAAGTTTATATTAGTGACATTTTCTATTTCCCCAGCTCCGATTACCCAAGAGTCGAGGGTATTGAAATGAGACTTTATTAAATGATTTTAGTATAAGTAAAGGAGGGTATTTTGTTTATTCATCCATCCTTTTTTTTTTTAAGATAAAGCATTTGTAAGCACTAATATATGCCTGAAAATGTGCTAAGTGCTGAGGATGTAAAGGCTAAGTGACATGTGGTATCTTCCTACAAGGAGATTGTAGTCAAGTAGAAGGAAAGTAGGCAAGGGAATCAGAGCTTACAGTGGCATGGTAATATACTATTTTGGGAGTGTCCATAGAGTGCCACAGAGCACAGAGTAGGACATCCAGACAGCTCAGGTGGCAGAGAGGCTTCTGGGAGGAGATGACCTTGGAACTAAATTTTGAAGACTTAGCGTGACTTTTGGAAATAAAGTGGATGAAAGGCATTCCAAACAGAACTGTATGTATTTAGGTGAGGAATCTAGAAATAGCATGACATGTCAGAGGAACCTTAAATCCATTGAAATGACCAGAGCAAGGGTCCATGGGGGGAAAGGGACTAAGTTTGTTAAAAGTCATTTGGTTGTAAATATCCATGTTAGGCCAGAGTGGTAGACCTGGGCCTGCCAACAAGCCATTTGGAAATAATAGGATCTTATTCCCTCTGTGAATTTCAGCATGCGTAAGATGGTATTATTTGTAATATGAGGATAATACAAAGATTATAGAAAGAAATGAGGTATGTAAAATGCTGGATCAATGATAGGAATAGAGAATATTCTAGTTTTTTCATGACGAACCTGCCTTAAGTCTGTCTTCTACTCTCTTGTCTCCTAATGGCAATGAAAACACATTCTTAACTATTAAGAAAATGTGTTCCTTTTGTTTGTTTCTACCAAGCAAGGATCACTTGAGTATCTTTGAACTGAACATCTTATTCCATCAGAAGAGACAGTGTTTCTGAGCTCTTGGGCATCTGCGCACTTTCCTGTAAAGTTTGGGTGATTTCTTGAAAGGCCCCTAGGTCAGAAGAACAGATTCCAGCCTCCCCTGTACCACTGACATATGTACAACCTAGGGCAAAACCCTTCCCTTGTCTTGGCTTCAATTTCCTTACCTGGCAAACAAGAGGAATTAAATTAGATTACCTTGAAGATTTGTTCCAGCTCAGAAATTGGATTCAGGGAGCTTTTAGCTGTACTGAAATGAGTATTAAGATAGAACTAAGGTTTTTGGATTTTATTTTTATATCATACTAAATAGGGGAAGGCAATTCCTTTAAAATCTTGGCAAGCAAGCAGAAGTGAGATTGTGCCATCTCTCCTTACCTCTCCCACCCTCCTTTCAGCTTTCGACTCTGATTAGCTCACACAAACCCCAAAGAAAAATACTGACACTAAAAAAAAGCCACTTCAAGTATGTCCCTATGATATTGTTAAGCTCTGTGGGGAAAGTTGGGGGAATGGGACTCTTAAAAGCCAACTGTTGTGTAAACACATCATCACCATCTATAGATGTTTTCTGAAGCAGGAGTCTAGCTATTTTAATCTCTCTGAGTGAGTGATTGGATCAGTAAACTGCAACCCTCTGGATGATTCTGCCTATTGACAACAAGCAAGGGTTTGGGTAAGTGGTGAGGGTGGGGAATGGCATTTCCTTTTCCTGTCAGGGTTTCTCCAACTCCCGGACCTGAAAGAAGTGCCTTGGAATTTTCTCTGAACAGTCCCCTTTAAGGGGGACTGTTTAAGGCTAGAAGGTCAGTATCCTGAGCAGCCAGGCTGGATGGGGATTAAGGTATAGATGGCAGCACATGAAGCATTTTGATAGACAAATTTAGGCCTCCCTTGGTCCATTGAATGAGACTTCTTGAGATAAAATAAACCTTTCACAAGCTGTAGCTCTCAACATTAACAATATTAAATCAGCCAATGATTGGATGCAACATGCAGATATTAGCACTTTTAATAACTCCCAAGCTAAAGCATAGGGGTTCTGTCTGTCATTGATTTAATGCCAATTAAAAAAAAATGCTTGTGCCCTGGAATTTTTGTGTGATTCCAAAAGAGCATGCAGACATTTTGTTACACCATCTTTGCAACTTTTTACTTCCAACTTAACTTTCTGTCCCAAAATGATCAGAATGCTCTCAGTGCTAGTAACAGACGTCTGGTTCCATCTGCATCTTATCATATTTTACCTCCTACACATTTGAAAGCTCATCGGGCATTTCTTTTGTTTTTTGTTTTTGTATTTTTTTTTTTTGAGCAGCATTTGACACTGAAATTTCTTTTCAGCCTAGCCCCTCCCGTCCATTTCAATGGATTCATTATTCTAACAGCGTTTTTTTTATTTGTTGTTGTTGTTTTGAGGTCCTACTATGTAGTAGGCCTGGATGCAAATGTTGATACTGTTACATATAATCTGATTTTTAAAAAGTCTTACCTTGAGGTTTCAAATAAATTAGACTTCTTTTTATTGATCTCCTTTTCTCTTTTGCTCCTCTTCTCTCTCTCTCTCCCTCCTCCTCTGCCTTTCCTTCTGTTTCATCTCTCTCTTCCTTTGCGGTTTCCCACTCTTTGGGGAGGGGCAGGATTTCCTGCTCAGAAGTTGGTTGGTTTCTGGGAGGAGTCAGAAGACCTGATTCGGGACTGAAACCAGCTGGTCTGCCACCTGATACAAGAAGGTGAAACCCAGGCCAAGAAGAAGGCCCTTATGCTAGGACGGAGCTGGCAGCCAGGAAGTGCCTGCAGAGGGAGCCCCAAAGGGAAGCCGGAGTGGGCCTGTCCTGGGCATTGGGCATCAGGGCTCCCAAAGGGCAGAGGAGCCCCTAAGCAGCTCTGGATGGGAATACTTGGAAGTGGTCCTAGTTGCCCTGGAGACTTACCCATTACTATTGTTAGCTCTAAATGTGGGGAAGCACCGCTAGACAGAGCCCTTGTCCCACCCTTAGCAGGTGCTCTCTCTCAGATTCCTGGCTTTGCCTTAGAGGAAGTCACTGAACAAGAACTGGATTTAGGCAGTTTTTCCTTCTCTACAAGGAGAGACTCTAGCAATCTGGTGTATTCTATGAGGCCTCTATGTTCAAATACCTCTCAACTATAAACTCCTTAGGGAATCGCCTAAGAGGCTTTCAATTATGGTGATCACAGAAGGAGCAGAATGAAATGGATGATAGAGGGGGGACAGGAGTCTGCAATGGAACCCATAAGGGATAGGTACTCTGTAAGTAGGAACAGTAATCCCACCCTGATCCATATCGATTAATGATGGAAGATCACATTTTAATTTGGAGGTCTGAATTCTTCTGGATTAAGAAATGGAGATATATATATATATACACACACACACACATACACATACATAATACATATATGATGTTATATATGATATCATATATGATATATATCATGCAATTATGATGCATGTAACATACATACATACATACGTGTGTGTGTGTGTGTATGTATATAAAAATTCACTTTCTTTGTCCATATATTTATTCACTTATTCAACAAATGTTTCATGAGTACCTATTCTGTTCCAGGCACTGTGCTAGGGATAAAGTAGTAAGCCATGGTAGACAGAGTTGTGCCCTGATGGAGAATTTAATCAACATGGTTATACACTGGGACCTCTGAGATTCAGGGTTATGACTTTAGAGGAAGGACTAGAAAACAATTTTAGTCTAGTTGGATGTTTATGTTTCCTTAGGAGAAGCACCATCAGGCAGATTTTGGATGGTGATCTTTTGTTTTTTAGCCAACATGGGGTACTGGGTCTTTAAAGGACTCTTCGGCTTGCAGTAGCTACAAGTAAGTATTCCTATCAGTATGTTCCCAATTCTTAGAGGATAGGAAACTTTTTGGTCTTGTTTTTATTTCAGTTATTTTTTTTCTAGAGAACCATAAATTCTATTAATTTCTAGCTTGGTTACTTTCTAAAACTCTCTGAAGATGTCTAACTACATGATGGATATTTTCTGTGCTACCAGGTTCACATTTCAGTTAATTTTTTTCTCATTAATTCATGTTTGGACCAATTAAAGAAAAACAGAGGGGGAAAAAGATAAGATTTCCTTTACTTCAGAAGCTGGACCTATTTTGGAATACTCTGAAAATTTTCTGAAGTCTCTTTTCACTTTTATGTAGTTTATTATTATTAATCTTTGTCTAATGTATTTGTCTTGGTTCATTTTCTGTTATTCTACCAGAATCCCTGAGATTGAGTAATTCATAAGGAAAAAATTTTAAAAAAAAGCTTACTCAGCTCATGGTTATGGAGGCTGGGAAGTCCAAGAGCATAATGCTGGCATCTTCTTGGCTTCTGATGAGGGCTGGGTGCTTCTTCAACTCACAGTACAAAGTGGAAGTCACAAGCAGGCAGGCATGAAAAAGCAAACCAGGAGGGGCAGCCTGCTATAACAACCCACTCTGGTGGTAAGTAATCCTGTCCTGAGAGAGTTTCATTAATCCTTTTTAATGGCTTAATTGCCTCTTTCCATCATCATAACCGCAATCAAGTTTCAACATGAGTTTTGGAGGGAAAAAGCCAAATCAAACCATTGTATTTCTTTAGAAGAAAGATCTTTGAAATTGCTTTTAATGCTCATTTGTTCTTCATTTTATACAACTGGGCTTTTTGTTTCTTTGTTTGAGGCAGGATCTACTATGTTGCCCAGGCTAGTCTCAAACTCCTGAACCCAAGGGATCTTCCTGCCTCAGCATCCCTGCCTGTATCGGGGACTACAGGCATACGCCATTGCACCTGGCTTATGACTGAGTTATTAAATTCACTCTTTGTTTCATTTCCTCCTTTCCTGTCTCCCAATTTTTTCTTTTTGTGTGTGTGTGTGGGGAGGATTGAACCCAGGGCTTTGTATATGCTAAACATGTGCCTACCACTGAGCTACACCCTTCACCTAAATTCTTTCTTCCTTATTGCTGCTTCGGGATGTCCTACCGTCATACCATTATAAAGAAACACCTTACACGTTTGTAGTGATGCTAGTGTAAACATACCTGCTGCCCTTCCAGTCATATAAGAATATAGCACATACAATTATAGTCAGTACACAATACTATACTTTTTACAATCACTTATTTAAAAAAATTGACTGTAAAACATTTTTTTTTTCTGTAGTGGAGGGACTAACATTGGAACCAGTTGATACGGATCTGTAATTCAGAACAATAATTCAGTTTTGTGTCACTTAGCTACTGCGATACTTTCTGAGCTATGCATCGTTAGGCGATTTTATCATTGTGTGAATATCAGAGAGAGTTCTTGCACAGACCTCGGGGTCTAGGTCAAACACCATCCTGATACTGTGGTAAACGAGATGTATGAGGCTACTGCTGGTGTAAAATAGCATGCTATTTTATAATCAACTTTTAAAAATAAGTGATTGTAGAAAGTATATTATTGTGTACTGACTATAATTGTATGTGCTATATTTTCATATGACTGGAAGGGCAGCAGGTTTGTTTATACTAGCATCACTACAAACATACAAGGTGTTTCTTTATAATGATATGACAATAGGACATCCCTAAGCAATAGGAATTTTTCAACTACATTATAATCTTATGGAACCACCATTGTATATGTGGTCCATTATTGACTGAAATGTCATTATACAGCACATAACTATATCTAATAAAATCCTGAACTGTGGCTGGGACTGGTGGCACATGCCTATGATCCCAGTGACTTGGAAGGCTGAAGCACAAGGATTGAAAGTTCAAAGTCAACCTCAGCAAGTTAGCAAGAGCCTGTCTCAAAATTGAAAAGTAAAAAGGGCTGGGGATGAGTTTTGTTTCTTAACGACTCTGAGATGACTCTGAAATTTATTAATTTATTGATTTTGATATGACAAAAGCTCTATACAATGGCCATTGCTATTTTGACTCCAAATTTTTGCCCTTTACTGAAGTAAGTGCAAGAGATAGGACCACAAAGCAGTTTTGTTTAAGAAGCAGTTCTTGGGAAGAAACCAAGAACAACAAGAGAGGCCACTGAATAGAGTGTGTGCCTCTGATTGGTATCTTGGGTTCCCTTTCTAAGCAAAATGTAGAATAAGGCCAAACACTTCCAATCCTTGACCCTGGAATATAGACGAAAGGTGATCTTTCACACATCCACAGGATAGAGAATGCTCTCGTGAAAGCTTTGTGGGAGACCTACAGCTGTTGGCCAATTGCCTTTTCCTGAATCAGGCACTAGTCTTTTGTATCTCTGATGGTTACCCCTGAGGACCAGTTTGTGTTTGATTAGCTACTTATTGGGTCTATATTTACATCCATTCTCTATAAAATGCTCCACTATTCATATGGAAGAAATAAGAACAAAACCAAAACACACAAAATAAGACTTTATGATAGCTGGACATTGTGGTGCATGCTTATTATCCCAGTGGCTCAGAAGGCTGAGGCAGGAGGATCATAAGTTCAAAGCCAGCCTTAGCAATTTAGCAAGGACCTAAGCAACTCATTGAGACCCTATCTCTAAATAAAATATATAAAAAGGCTGGGGATGTGGCTGAGTGGTAAACACCCTTGAGTTCAATCCCCAGTACAAAAAAAAAAAAAAAAAAAGACTTTATGATACAAAGGAAAAGCAAAATGAGCAGTTTAGTAGTAGAAATATTAATCAGATGGTATGCCATGTATTTAAAAAATAAAAACAAAAGGTTTAGTGAACTTATGCAAAGATCTATTAAATGCATCTGAAAATGCCCATAAATTAACAAAGAATCATGCCTGAACTAGTTAACGATATACTTCCCACACAGAAAGTCAAGTGATCTTATACAAAGACCTGTGACTAATTACTCAGTAACTAGACTTTATACAAATGTCTAGGTATAATTGTTTACCAGAAAGTATACCCATAAGCTAAAAATTTCTAATTTTTTAACAAAAATAGAAGCAAATGATCTAAAAGATTTTCTTGGCTACAAATCACAAAACAATAACGACACAAATGAGACTCATCAGGGTTCAGATTATTGTTGAGATGTAACTTACCTGAGAATAGATCTGAAGAGAAAGAGAATTTGTGCAGAAGACATCCAATCAATATTATTGGTCCAAGGGTCCCCTGGAATACTGCCAAGCAGAGGTCTTTAAAACAATCACTGTAACCCCTACAGAACTGTTAAAGAATGATGAGATCACCACTTAGAGCCTGAGTTAAAATGTAAAAGGTGAATTTATAGCTGATTATAGTAAGGTGAGTTTGCTGCTCAATCTTTCTGAATAGGGCAGACTGCTGATCTTATACAAGATAGGGTTTTGGGAGAGCATGAAGATCAGGGATTGGTGTGCTTTCCTAGATGTGTGGACTGACATCATCTGCAAAAGCATGCCTATTTGTTGATTTGTTGGCATACTGAGGTATATTTAATGGGGTGAGTTCATTCCTGATTGGTTAGTATTCATAAGTGATGGCCGATCCTTTGGCTTGTAAAAGATTGTTAACAAGTGGGTTGTTATTGATTAAGTCAAATGGTTTTTAACTGGTTTTGGTTACTATGAGTGAAGAACAATCAAACTTTTCCCAAGAATATGGGAACTATTTAATATTCTCAAAATTGATACCTACTATTTGTTTTCATTAGGGTATAGAGTGAGATAGTATCTGATGTAGTACAATATTATGTATTTCCTTATTTTTTATTTTATTTTTATTTTTTGTTTTGGTACTGGGGATTAAACCCAGTGATGCTTACCCTCTGAGTCACATTAAGGTCTGGCTAAGTTGCTTAGGGCCTTGCTAAATTTCTGAGGTTGGCCTTGAACTTTTGATCCTCCTGCCTCAGCTTTCCAAGTTGCTGGGATTCCAGGTGTGCACCACCATGCACAGTATGATTATATATTTATTTATATGAGTAGGTAAGAGTTTTGTAGTGTTTTGTAAAGGACAAGAGTAACTAATAGGTGTTTCACTTGATCAGAGTTGAGAACTGTGTGTTCAACCACTATGTAGGGTATTTTATGTAAAAGCATTAGTTAGATGTGCTTAATCAATAAATAATCTTAAAATATAATATTTTGGTAATAATGATGTCATTGACTGAAAGTCTACTATCTGTTAGGTACTGCTCTAAGAATTGACATTTAGCATCTTATTTAATAAGCAAAATTATCATTTAAAGACGATACCTTCTGTAGGTAGGAAAGACTGTAACTTACGGCAGAGTTTAAGTAACATTTCCAAGGTTTCAAGAGCTAGCAAATAGGGGAGCCTGGAGTCAAACCCAGGCAAATCCAAGGGGTCTGATTTGGCTTCTTTGTTTTCCAACCTGACTGATTGCAACATATAACAAAGTCACCAACTATCCTTTTTTCCTGGACATTCTACTTCTACTAAGAAGGAATTAATTTGTTGTAGCAGTCCAATTACAAGCTCTTGTTGGCTTTAATGAGCTTGTAATCACTGAAAATTTCTCGGTCTTTTTCATATGATCTTCTGCTAAAATAAGCCTTCCTAATTCAGTGGTCATGCAATTGACTTTCTTGGACCTAAATTCTATACCGGATCTTCTTCCCTATTCAGTATCAATTGGTTTACATACATGCCTGGTTCCAGCTTGTTATTTTGAATCCTGACTGCTATTCCAGCTCTGTGTCACCAACAGAACTGTTAAGTACACCTTCGGTCACCGTTCTTACTTGTTGATAAGATTGCCAAATAGAATAGAACCAAGGACAATTAGTGCAACTCTAATGAGTTTGATTGCAACCAGACATTATCTTATGAGATAAGATAGACATATACATCAAAACCTTGATTCTGAAAATATCAGGCAAAACTTTTCTCCTTACTTACCTCTAATTGAGCATTTCTCAACCTCAGCCATGTTGACGTTTTGAATTGGAGAATTATTTGCTGTAGGTGGCTGTCTCATGCATTATAAGACCTTTAACAGCATCCCTGGTTTCTACCCACTAGATGACAGCAGTGGTGTCCCTCCTGCCACCAGACAACCAGACCTGTCTCTAGACATTGTCAAATGTGAACTGTGAGGACAAAGTTGCTTTTCTTCTGTGTACAACCACTGCTATAACTGTACAGATGAATTGATTAAACAACCAACTATTTGTTAAGAAACTACTATTTGCCTAGGACTTGGTGATTTCTATGAACACTGAAAAAGACATGGTCCTTGACCTTGGGGCCATGAAAGACATTACAGAACCCCCAAAACAACTGGGGAAAAATAGCCCCCTACTGAATGACCCAGTAGGAAATCCAGACTGTATTACCTGTAAGAATTCAGAGCAATGAAAAGATCAGTGAGGATAGAGAAATTTTCATAGTTCAGACATGATTGGGTTGGGTAATTTGAAAGTGAGGAAACATGCCGAATGTTTTCTCTGATATAAAGGTGACTGACCCATAATGAGGTAGGGAGGGAGAGCATGGGAGGAATAGAGAACCTCTAGATAGGGCAGAGTCTATGTGGGAGGGGAAGGGAGTGGGCAGGGGGTTAGAATGATGGTAGAATGTGATGGACATTATTATCCAAAGTATATGTATGAAGACATGAATTGGTATGAACATACTTTATATACAGAGATATGAAAAATTGTGCTCTATATGTGTAATAAGAATTATAATGCTTTTCACTGTCATGTATTTAAAAAATAAAATCAATTAAATATTAAAAAAAGAAAGTGAGGAAACATGGGGCATTAACTTCTAAGTAAGTATATATATATGTATGTATGTGTATATATATATATTTTTTAAGGCATCTATATTTTAATATATAGGCAAGCTCCCAAATACAGGTATTAATTACCATCTATACCAAAAATCAGAGCACATAATTTGATATATAGTTTGACTGTGGGCAGATCTATTTAAAATTCTACCTCTTGGAGAATTTGAAGTATGTGATTTCAGAAGGCGCAGAGACTGTGGGTGAGAGTACATTGAGGTGGGAAGAGTAATGTGGATGGAGGTGCCAAAGACCAAAAGGGAGCAGGATACCAGATACCAGAGTATCCTGCTGAGTAGTTTGAGAAATCAGTGGAGGTGGGAGGTGGGAGCAGATCATTGAGACACTGAAACCTGGCAGGGGAGATTAGTCTGATGTTTCTAAGCCAAAGAGCAGCAAGATGAAAGGTATTGAGGGAAGACAGTCTGGCAATGGGTTGGTGTAGGGTGAACATGCTAGACAGAAGTAGGAGATAGTTTGAGTTATTGAGAGCTGGACAAGGTGGTGATTGAATGGGCAGAGGAGTATGAACATAGAAGAGGTATTTTGGAATGGAAGGATTAGATTGGATGAATTCCTAGGAAGATTCTGGACATTTAAGATTAGGCTCTGCCTCAATATGAGGTCAAATATCCCATATAGTAAACAGGAAGAACAGTAGTGTCACTGACATTATTTTCCTCTAAAACTACAAATATTTTTTTTCCTTGATTAATCTCAACACATTCCTGCTACTCTTTCCTTTGGGATGATAAGAATAGATATTAGGGAGAGCTAGTATTTGATCAAGTCCAGGAATGTTGGGTGGAATTTGAGCTAGCAGAAATAAATAAAATGCAGTGTCTATATGTGTACAGGGATGGTTTGGGGGTTAGCTGAATCAGGTTTGGCAAAAATGCATGGCCATTAATAGCAGTAGTCAAGCATCTGTCCCCAGTTAGGATAGGCAATATTAACAGTCCAGAAGGGAGCATCAAGCTGTGCCCAAGCCTGTGTAGGACTGAGTCCTACAGAGTTTCTGAGTTAGTTCTTGTCACAGAGAAAACTTGTCCCTGGAGGAAGAGGACTCAGGTCTGTGACAATCATTATTTTCTTTCTAACCTAGAACTTAAGTTCCAGAATTTAAGTTCCTGGGGAGGAAGGCTGGGTAAAGCAAGACTCCTCATCTGATAAGGTGTTCTTGGGAGCTTGCCTCTTCTGCTACCAGGTAGTTAGTTTCCTTCTTTCTCCCAAACTCCCACCTTCTCTTTCTCTTCTCTTCCATTCTCTCTTTTCATGAAAATATAGTTAGGAAGAAAGAGATATCAGCAGCTATGGTAAGGAACCCCCAGCACACAGGTGTAAGGAATAAACATGCTTGGTTTTGGTTTTAGCCCTGGAATTCATCAGTTATCTCCATTAGCTTTTTCTAGGTCAGAAATTGACTTATTTTCTGATCTTAAAATACTTCTGGTGGGACTTATAAAAACTTCGCTTTCTATCTGAAATGGGAAGCAAAAATGAGTCCTCAATATGTATGTATAATAGTAATATAAGAGTCCCCATGAAGCAAGGGTCCAAAGCTGTTCAGTGTACAGTACTCAGGGGAGACCTGTCACCAGCGTGCCCACCCTCCATGCTGCCCATTCCAGGTCACCCCATCTTTCAGGAATTAAATTATGTGATACAGTATAAAACGTTTTTATTTCAAAATGCAAAATGGTGTTCATTATAATAATAATAAAAATAATAATAGTACAAAAAGCATTTCACCTTCTTCCCTAGTGCAAAATGATAGATTCTCAGATAGCTTACAGATACACAGTTTTGAATATATTATCACAACACAGTGCTGCATAGCAGCAAAACTCAATCCCAAACTCCTTTTGGTGGATCCACGTGGCAGGTCAGTTCTAGGTGTCAGTGACTTCTCTCAAAGGGCACATGGCTCCTCTTGTCTCCCATTTGAGTCAGGATCTGTCTGTCTGTCTCTTGTCTGTCTGTCTTTCTGTCTGTCCCCCCTTCCCTTCTGCTGATCTGGAGTTCCTAGGAGGCATGCTGCCGGTGGGAGTGGGCCCGGCAACCGAGCAGGGCTTCCTCTGGCTGCTTGCCTTTCTCCAGCAGGGCTTGCCTGCGTTGGGCCTGTCGCTCCTGAGCGCCCCTCAGCTCAGCCTCCATTGCCTCCTCGTCCCGCAGACGGCTAGCGGCTGTGAAGGGGCTGCACACTGTCTCCATCAGGCCCAGCACCACGCTGAAGAGGGCCAGCACGCTGCCCAGCACGTACAGCTTGACGAGCTTCCCCTTGGGCTTCTGAGACATCATCTCCTTAGCCAGAGGAATCAGCTCCTGGACTGTTTCCATTTTGGGCTCGGGCTCTAGCGAGTGGGTTACCTGCAGGAAGAGTGGAGAAGAAAACGTGGAACCTTTAGTTCCCCAAGGTGGCTCCAGCTATCCTGGGCACCCCTCCCTTGGCTCTCTTGGGCAAGGCCTCCCCGGGACAGTGCGCCCAGCCCTTGACCGGGTCTGCGTGCCCAGGCGGGCTTTACCTTGGTGGCGCAGCGCGAGCAGCAGGCAGCACGAGCTGGGGCGGCGGCGCAGCGGCGGTCAGCGCGTCGGTCTGTCCGGCTGGCCTTGGCGCTTTCCTTCTCCGCGGCTGCAGCTCTTCCAGAAGGAGACTCCGCAGCTGGCGCCTAGTCAGCGTCTCTGGGCCGCTTATATCTTTTGCCGAAGACCCGCCTCCTGGTTTGCTGGCCCGGGCCAGCGCTGCACAAGCCAGAGAAAGGAGGGGGAGGAAGAAGGGGGGAGGAAGAGGAGGGGGGTGTGGAACCCCCGCAGAAACCTGGCTGGAGGTGGCCACGAGCTGCGCACGACCTGACTGTGTGAGCTGGGAGACCCTGGACCGGGCTGCTGCAGCGTTCTGGGCGGGAGAGCAGGTCTGCACGCCAAGTCCCTCTTGGGGCAGCTGGAAGGACCTAGAGAGGTGTCCGCATACATTTCTGACATGACACTTTATAGTGGCGTTGGTAGATGTACAGCTTTTCTGCCTGATCAGCTTTATTCAAAGGTGCCTGCATTGCTAGAGCCACTTAACAGAACACTAATCATTGAGGGTACCTTTTATGCGCAGAGGTAAGGGTATGTAGTGGGGTGGGGATAAATCCCTTTACCTGTAGGGTCTTTCTATGGAACAGCCATTAAATCCAAGTTGTCCTCCCTCCCATTTGAAAAATGATAACTTCATTAGGGGAGGAATGGCATGGAAGGGGGCTGCTAGTAAAAATTTGCTCCTTTAGAATGAAAATATTTCATTCAATGATTCTCTGCCACTTCCCTGGATCTGGAGGTACAAGTTCACTGTGCCAGCTCAGCTGTATCATAGAAGCAGTATAGGGCAGGAGGGGGTGAAGTAGACAGATTGAGTAAGAAACCAGTATCCACTCATGGAAGTTTGAGACTATAGTATTCAAATTTTGTCCCTGCATTCCAGATATCATATTTTCCCTATTTATAGCATGGCTTATATGAATAAAAGATACCATATTGTCCCAGAGTTTTATTTATAGGATAATCTAGTTTCATTCTTAATGATAATAAAGAACATTTAAGCTCTAGATCATGATTTTCAACTTATTTTAATGCACCCATGTCAATTTCATTGAAATATTCCCAGAATTGAAAACTTGGAACTTAATGGGTTGATTTGACTAGGATTAAACATAATGGGCTGCAGGGTGGGGGGGCAGGTTGGGTTCTAATTTAGCTTTGGTTATTGATATACCAGATAATTCTCAAAGTGGGGGGAAAGGAGAAGAGAATAGGCCAAAGGGCTTTAAACAGGGACAGGGAGAAGATGGGGGAGGAGTGGGGAAAGGCATGGGCCAGAAAATTGCAAAGGTCACTGATGCAATCTTGCAACAGCCTTCACAGTCCAGTCTGTCTGGCTGAGCCTCACTGAGCTCCGCTACAGTGGAAGGGGCTGCCTTACTTGGGTGGGTCTGAGGTATTCCCCAGATAATTCAGTCAAAAAAGGAAATCATAACAACTCTCTTTTGCTTTGGCTATTAGTAATTCAGGTGAGGATTTGTGAGTCAAGGTTACCTAAATAGCTGATTTAAGATTTGCATTTTAATCTGTACACATGCAGTCAAAGTGACCAGGGGTCAAACGGGGATTATCCCTTTAGGACTCTGTCCCCTGACTATTGGTCTTTTAACCTAGACCAGCAGGAAAATTCTGAAACAAGAATCAAGCCAAGTCTTGATATTTTCTTTGAATCTTCCTTATAACTTCGTAGCATTCTCTAATAACTGGCAGAAATGATTTGGGAGTGTTCCAAGCATGGTGGCTCCTGGAAGAGTGTATGATGTGACCTTGATTTGAAGGCCCTCCCCTGGTTTTCATTCTGAAGGTGAGTCAGGCCAGCTTCCGGCCCAAAACTCCGAAATGGGGCAGAAAGCATTTCCTGGGTTTCTGTAACTCGAAGACAGAAACATACCTCTTACATGGTCAGCAGGCTGTCACTTCTTGGGGGTTCCCCTTTAGCGTGATCTGCTGTGTTAGGGCCCAGCACCAGTTCCCATGAGCTTGCTTCTTTTTCTCTTTGTCTGACTTTGACCCCCAGATCTCCACTCCCACCATGCTACCTTGCTGGGCAGAAGGTGCAGCAATGCCGTGGATTAAGGTCACAGGGAGATTTGGTGTTGCTGGTTTAGGTGGTAATTGCGGATCAGTAGAAGGTCTTAGGAGTAGAAGGTCAGGGAATCAGGGACAATTCATGCCTAGAAATTTTGAGCATCCCTTCTCACTCTCAGCAAGGAAAGAGGACCCAGTTCCTGCTATGGCGGGGTGTGGAAGGTTAGGTAAGGCTTGGGAACCAAAAAGGTGTCTTGACCCTGCTGACGTCACTTTTAGAGAAGTAAAACATGCGTTGCATCACACATAGGCACATATTACAGCTGTGAAGGTCAGACCAAGCCTGAGGGTGGCCAGTCCTGTGCTCAGGGTGGAGGGATTTTCTGAGATGTACTATTTTCAGTGTTAAAACTGAGTCAGTTCTGAGCAGAGAATTACCTGTATTAGTCCATTTTTTTTTGTTGTTGTTGTTGATACCACAGACTGGGTAAATTTTAAAGATAGGAGGTTGATTTGGGCTCATGGTTGTGAATTTACAAACATCAAGGAGCCGCATGTGGTGATGACCTTCTTCCTGGTGGAGTCCTCATATGATATAGGACATTGCATGACAAGAGGCAGGGAGCATGTGTGTGAACGTGTGTCTCTTCTGGTCTCTCTCCCTAATCGTAAAAGCCACCAGGATTGAATCATGGGGGCTCTACTCTAATGACTTTATGTAATTTTTTTTAAATGTTTTTAGTTGCCCATGGACCTTTATTTTATTTACTTATTTATATGTGGTGCTAAGATTCGAACCCAGTGCCTCATACACATTAGGCAAGTGTTCTACCACGAAGCCACAACCCCAGCCCTTTATCTAATCTTAATCACCCAAAGCCCCACCTGTAGATACTGTTTTCAGATTAACACCCTTGATAACTCACAATGGGGATTCAAAATCAACATATGAAACTGTAGCGGACTACAAATATTAAACTGTATCCACACCATAGCACTACCCTTGAGTCTATCAACATTTAATTCTTGCCCTTTCTAGGAATGCTGGAAGGACCAGTTTAAAATTTATTTATTTTGCTTTTCAAATTCTTTCTCCTACACATTAAAACACCCACAGCCATCTGTAGAGGAAGAAAATCACAAAGAGGCAACGTGGTCTAAGGGGTAAGCGCCAAAGAGGAAGAGCTGTCCCTAATACGGGGCCTTGGATATTGAAGAGACAGGGGACAGAGGTCTTTAAGTAGTTTATTGTGTATGAACCTCAATTATTAACATTGTTATTTTGTTGATGGATGGTTGCTGCCTGCACTAAGTCACTCCTCACCCCTGGAATTCCAGGAGGCTGGAGGCAGGGGGTCATTATGGAGATAGGCAAAAAAAAAAAAAAAAAAAAAAAAAAACAAAACTATTTATTTTAAATCCATTTTTTTAAAATTGCTTTAATCCTTGAGTTTCTTTCATTTCCTATAAGTCAATTTTAGAGAGAAGACCTTATCACTCAAATATCAATGGATGATTGTGTGTGTGTGTTGAGGGGGGCACTTACGCCCACGGGGGCTTACAGGCACACGGGATCAAACCAAAGGACTTGCACATGCTAAGCACATGCTCTGCTACTGAGCTACACCCCCAGCTCTCAATGGATGATTTTAAAATTTACACATATAACCTTACTCTCCTTTAGTCTTATAGACTAGTTTTGGAGTTTAGATGTTTCTGTCTGTTATCACAGACTTGACACACTTTTAAAACAACACTCTTCACCTTCTCTGTACTCTTTCAAACTAAATCCTTTTCTTAGTATCTTTATTTCTTGCAGTGTCAACTCCATTTTATTGGTTCCCTGGGCTTGAAATGTTGTGTCCATTTTTTGGTGAGGCCTCTGACTACTCCATTCCACCAGTCTCTGCTCAATGTTCTGCTGTGTTTATCTTTACAGCCCTTGCTACCTGACTGGATGTTGATAGAGCAATGGGAGTGGTTTTTATATTGCCTCTCACATCCAATGGAGGATAAATTTCACGAGGGCTGGAACTTTGTTTTGCTCTTCATTGTGTCCCCAGTACCTAGTACAATCCTTGGCACATAGTAGGTTCTTAACAGATAACTGTTGGATTGGTGGATGGGCTCTGCAGTGGACTGGGAAGCATGATAGAGGGGGGACTATGTTATATTCACTGCAGTCAGTGGATACTCAAGAAGACAAGCTTCTGGATTTTGGATGTCAAATTTGCATGACCTAATATTTTCGAAGATCTCTTTGGCTGATCTTCCCTACCCATTTAGCTTTAGCCCCCATTCTTCTCCCATAATAACCCTGTGTTCCACAGAAGAGTTTCTTCTCCGACCAAGAAATAATTCATTCTTGTTTCTGCTGAGGACAATGCTCAGCGATTCTCCCTGCTCACTTGTGCTCACTCTGCTCTTCTTCACACTACCTAAAATGCTGCCCTCTCTCTTTTGTCTTCCTGCCTTTCCTGAGGCCATGTCCAAGTTCATAGGCTCTGAGAATCCATTAGCTATGCGAGCACACCTTCACCTCTCCTTTCTTTGAATTTCAGCCGGCTTTGCAGTTGCTCCTGCCCGGGTTGGCACTGAAATGCATACTGAGTTTTACAGCTGGCTCATTGTTTCTAGTGGGCTTGCCTCATCTCAGCGGAAGATAAAATCCCTCATGGTGCTAATGTATAACAGGGGTCCAAGCAGTTACATTGACCTAAAAAGTTGGACTAGGATACATATTGCAAAATGACCAGTTAGGATTCTCTTGGGAGGTTTATTTTAGGCAGAGTGGCCTGTCCTTGGCTCAGAGCCCTGGGATTTGAAATTGCTCAAGACCTGGCAACTTGGCTCAATTTCCTCAACTTTGTCCTCCTCACCTTTCACTTCCACTCATAATTTAGTGTCTGGCATTGCAGTCATTGGCTCACTCTGGGCTCCCCTTCCAGATTGCCCTGGGACAAATCTCTGAGGAACAGACCCTTCATAGACAATTAGCATTTGACACCATGGCTTTTGGTCAATAAGAGCCACCAAGCTGCTGGAATAGGCAGGCTGTTCTGGGACCCTAGCACTGCCATGGATAGTGTGGTTGGGATCACCTGCACACTGCTGCCTATAAACCACGTCTGAATCACAATAGCATGCTTCACAAGTCTGAATCAGCACCAGGAACTTCCCTTAAGCTTAAATGTCAGTTGGACTTAAGAATATAGGGCTCTGGAGTCAAGCAGACTTGTGTTCATTTAAGTCCTGACTTCTCCACTTGCTAGGATCTGACCTTTGACGAGTGATTTAACTTTTTTGTTCTCTATTTCCTCAGTGAGAGTGATGATAACCCCTGTTAAATAGGGTAGGGTGAGGAAGGAGTGAGAGAGAGTACGTTAAATTGTTGAATGGTGTTTTGCACAAGACAACAATAAATAAATATAAATGTAAATAAATACATAATATATAATATGTAATACATATATAACAAATAAATAAAAATAGAAATAAATATATAAATATAGCAACCAATAAATAGCTATCATGATTCAATTGTCTTCATCTCCTGCTACACGTATACAGTTTCCATGATTCTTTATCTCAGCTGGGACATTCACACTTCCTAGATAACATTTAGGAAGCTTCCAGGAAGGTTCAGAAATATTTGTTGAAGCCATCCATGTATATCATGCTGTGTTTAAGCATAGTTATAGAAAGCAGAATACAAACTGCTACTGACCTACAGAAACTTATTGTCAAGTAGAGGACACATATATAACAAATTATTACATATACCAGAATAAGCACAAAAACAGACATATATGACTGGTGAACGAAGAGACTGAATGTATATTCAATTTGGGGAGGAGGTGATCAAAGAAGATTTCTGAGTGTGACATCTGTGAGCAGCTTAGGAAGTTAAAGACTGGTCAGCGTTTACCAGGTGACTCTGGGAGGGAGGGGTGCTCAGGCTGGGGGAATTTGAACAAGAGAATTGCATATGAAAAGGGGAAGTATGTGAAAAAGCATTGCTTAGTCCAAGAAAAGTTAGGCAAGATTGGTGTCACAGCATGAATAACGGGTTTTTGGAAATGCCAGGAAATGAGGAGGAAGTAGCAGGCAGGAGCCAGATAATGAACAGTTATGTAAACGATTGCCTATGTATGTCATTCTTAGGAACAGTTGGCCACTCTTTTCTTCTAGAAACACATTCTCCTTCACTTCCATGTCACCATATTCTTCTAGTTTTTCCTCCAAATCTATTCTAGACACACCTCAGAATCTCTTTCTTACTTTTCCTTTGTCTTCTTTAGGTGATTTAGTTTACTGGCAGGACTTCCATTTCTGCCTCTACATAAATAACATCCAAATCTGAGCTCTAGATCTGTATATCCCTTTACTTAATCAACATTTTGACGCGAGTGTCCTACAACTATCAAGCTTACCATGTCCAAAGACAAATTCAATATTTCTACCACCAACTTTCTGCGTCTAAAAAATCATCCTAGCAGCTCAGCCGGGAGATATCTTTTATTTTCCTGTCACCTCTCATCTGTAAACAATCACCAAGACTTGTCATTCTTCCTCTCAAATGTCTGTTGATTGTATCTGCTTTCTATCCCTTCTGCTACCTCTGAATTTAAGCCCCATCATCTCCTAGACTCTTGGTGTGGTCTCACAGCTGGTCTCTGCCTAGGGTCTGGACCACTTCACTCCAGTCCAATCTACTCCACTTTAATCCAATGTAAATATAAAGGAATAGAGTATAAATGTTATATATCCCTGGTTTCCTTCAGATCCTTCAGTGGATCTCCACATTGCCCTTTGGATAATGCCTGATTCTTAGCATGCTTCATAAGGCCACCCAAGATCTTAACCTTATCTATTTTGCCCTCCATCCTCACTATCTAGGTGGAGCCACACTGTTCTGTTCTCCGAAACTTCAGATCCTTTCTCATGTTGTTCTCTGCGTTTAGAGCACCTTCCCCATCTGCCTTCACCTGGTGACCTTTTACTTATTATCCAAATGTTACTGTCTCTCACCTTCAGGGAGACCTCTCTCACCTGGATGAAGCTAGCTCTCCTTTCTGCTTGTTCCCACGCTGCCTCACTTTCTGTTTCCTAACTCTGTCGTCTGTCTCCATTGCAGATCTGAAGGCTCCATGAGGTCAGGAACTGTCTCTGTCTTGTTTGGTACAGTGTTTTCAGGGCTAGCGCAATGCATATAGTTCATTGAAGTATTTAGTACACAGCTACCAGTTTGTCTCAGGTTGAATTGGATGACTTATAGACAGGGTCCCAATATCTCCTTCAAGGGCATGCCACTGATGACCTAACTTCTTTCCACTAGTACCCACCCCCTAAAGGTGCCACTACCTCTCAGTAGTGCCATAGTAGCTTGGCAGGTGATCAAACTTTTTAGCAAATGGATTTAAGATCTGACCTATAGCCAACATCATCTTTTGTTATTTAAAAAATTTTTTTTTAAATTTTTTCTACTTTTTTAAAAATTTGTTCTAATGAGTTATACATGACAACAGAATGCATTTTGACACATTGTGTTTTTTTAATTAACAAATTTTGCTAATGAACAATTAAACATAGAAGAGCAGAGTACAAAGCTGTACAATGTGGTCCCAATTTTATATTTATACATTCTATGCAATCTATGGTATATGTGTCAAAAGATACTGGATGTAGAAAAATTAACATTTTACAGACACATGCTTCCTCCCTCATTATTAGTATATTTTACTTTTTTCTATGAGGTTTTCTTTCTTCTAAAATTCTTTTATTGATGCATTATAATTATACTACATATTAGTGGAATTTGTTGTTATATATTCACACATACACACAACACAATTTGGTCAATTTCATTTGCCAGTACTTCCCTTTTCCTTCTCCTTCTCCCTCCCCTAGTCACTTTCCTGTATTCTATTGGTCTCCCTTTTATTTTCAAAAACCACTGTTTAATCCCTCTTTTTTACATCTCCATCATTCAGTTTTTCAGCAGGTCTTGTCAGTTCTACTTGCAAATGGATGATTTGATTCTATTCAGTTCTCTGCATCTCCACTGCCTCTGGCCTAGGCCAAGCTTTTGTTGTCGCTCACATAGGATGCTTGGAGCTAAAAGTCATTGCATCCTTAATTATGTGCTTTCTAAGATCTCAGTCTGTGTTAACATTAATCCTACAAGCAATTCCATGAGGTGGATTATTATTTTCTGTGCTTTTCAGATGGGGAAACTGAGGAACAAAAGGATTAAGCAAAGTGCCCGGGATCATACAGCTAGTCAGCAGCAGCAGAGATGGGATTTAAAACAGACTGTCTTATTCTAAGGTCTTATTCTTCCCTATCCAATTCTCTCTCTCTAGCTGATCACAAGGGCCCATGTCAGTGGGTTTTCTCTCGGGTTGCAAGTTAAAATCATTGAAGGAACTTAAAAAAATACCGATTCCCCAATTCCTTTCCAGATCAGTTAGATTTCCTGGAGTACAGCTTATGGATCATAAATTTTTTAAAAAATTCCAAGGAATTCTCATACATAACTAGGGTTGAGAATCATCTCCTCTGTGTGATCTGCCCCTGCCTGCCCCTCCCACCCTTGTTTCAACCCCTTACCTTGATCAGGCTTTTCTCACCCCTTCTTCTTACTCCTTGAAGAGGCCAATTGCACATGCTAGGCAAGCGCTCTACCACTGAGCTATATCCCCAGCCCTGGCCAAGCTCTTTTCTGCCACAGGACCTTGTGCTTGTTCTTCCTCTGCTTAGAACAATCCTTTCCGGGATCATCTGGGCCTTGGGTGTGAGTTTAGAGATCCTAATCCCTGAAAAGTTCAAGTCTTCCTCCCTGATATATAAATATAAGTGAAAACAATATTAAATTTTAAAATAAGTGTACGGCGGACCTCCAGCATTCTAGTTTTTCTGAAGGTATCTACTTCTTGTCTTTTTTGAAATATTAAAAAGGACAACATTTCAAAAGGAATTTTGGAACCCCTACTTTGCTGCTACCTTTAGTATGTGTTTAGCCAGCCTTGGAAAATTCACCCCTAAGGCTTTCAGGCTCATCCCAAGATAACCTCCTCAGAGACCCCTCTTTGTCCCTCTTAAAGAGGCATCCTCACTTTCCTGAGACCCCCTAAATATAAATCACCCTGTTTTTAAAAACAACATTTCATAGCATTGAATTCTGTAATTGTCAGATTTAGCTTTTCGTCTATTTGTTTATGATTTGTGTCCTTCTGAATGCAATTCTCTATTTTGTTAGATGCTGTATCCCGACCTAGTAGTACATAGGATGTCTGGTAGAAAACCGGTGCTCACTAAGTATTTTCAGAATGAGTGAACAAATGAATGAATGCAGGCTGATGTATAACAAAGAGTAGCGAGCAGAGTCAGCTCAAGGTAGACAGGTCAGCTTAGACTGCTACCCTGAGATCTCCACAGATTGGGAAGGGAGAAGAAGAGGCGGTCTCCACAGATTGGGAAGGGAGAAGAAGTTTTACAGATGGGTAGGTATTCCCGTTGGGGGAGGGAGTCCCTGGCTTCAGCGAGCCAAGACTCGAGGCACCCAGGAGGGCAGAAGGCAAAGAAATGTGCTATGCATGATTTGGGATGGATTCTGGGGGCAGTAAAAGCATATATATGTATATACACACATACACATTTATATATATATATATATATATATATATATATATATATATATATATATATACCATTACTATCGAAATGTATATATTATAATTTCCCTGTGTTGCCTTCACATTTTCAGACAAGTTTCTTAATCACAACAGCTGTGCATTTTGTTCTTTAGAAAATGGAGGAGAGGACATGTGTTTGTCCTTTGCTTTGGGGGCCAAACTAGGCTAGAGAAATTGAGGCCAGCTTGGAGAAGTGGTTATAAAAAAAGCTAGAAGTGTTGGAGGGCAGCAGCAGCTAGAATGATTTTTTTTTTTTTTTTTTAAAGAGAGAGTGAGAGGAGAGAGAGAGAGAGAAAGAGAGAATTTTTAATATTTATTTCTTGGTTCTCGGCGGACACAACATCTTTGTTTGTATGTGGTGCTGAGGATCGAACCCGGGCCACACGCATGCCAGGCGAGCGCGCTACCGCTTGAGCCACATCCCCGGCCCCAGAATGAATTTTTATGTGAGCATCTAACTCTAGAATTCTCAGAAGTCTTGTTATTGGGAGAGTAGAGGAAAAAGTGACTCTTAGATGGCTAAAAAAGTTGAATTAATGGTGGTTGAAAAATCAATAAACCTTGTCCCACGTGACAGCGGTCTTCTTCTGGATAGCAATCCTGTCTGACTTGTTTACTACCGTATTACCAGGTGCCTTACATTGGGTGGATGCTCAATAAATATTTTTTATGTTTCTAGGTTAGAAGTCAGAAAGGTCTGCTGAGGTGATGAACTCGAAGAAAATTTCAGTAACCAAGGAAGAAGAGCAGACAAAACCAGAAAGTAGAAAGGTATCAACATGCAGTCTGATTTTCTGGGAGGATTCAGACCCCATATTTAGGCCCCGGAACAACTGGAAGGATAACAGGTATCATCAAAGACCCAGATGGAAAGACCAGAAAAACAGCAGACTGGACCCATAGATGGGCTCTAGATTAGTGACGCTTCCCTGTTAGTTTCTGGGACATTTCGCTATTAGTTTCTGGGACACTGTTGACTCCCAGGCAATAGACTTACAAAAATATTCATATTTGGCTGTGGGGAGAAGTTTCTTAGTATATTGTACTAGGTATGGTGCTCACTGGTCAAGGTTTGGGATGGGCTTGAAACTCCCAGGAGCCACATTATTGGCAGCAATTGATAGAGTTGCTTCTCCTGTTCTCTGATTCTTTGGGAGAGATATAGACGCCTTAAAACTTGTTTAGGGGTGTCTTGCACCTTAAGACCCTCAGTCTTGCCTTCCTCTCCACCAGACCCACATGTTCTTCTTTCATCATGTCTCAAGGTTCCAAATCCTAATGACTAGTCCATGGTCGACCCAGAAATCTAAATACCAAATGAGCATCAGTTTGGGTTCTGGTCTTCCCGCCCCTAAGCATAGTGATGGTGGATAGAAGAAGTTGGCTTTGAACTTCAGGTCACATAGGCTTATTCAGAAATTTTGATTCCAATTCTTAGGGATGGGAATTGTTTTTCTGGATAGGAGAGGGAGTCTTGAGAGGAAGGTAGGGAGAAATATGAATGACATCATGTTCATCAAACAATATTTTCAATTAGGTTTCCCTTGCCCCAAGAATACCAACTAATAAGTCAATATCTATTTTTTTTTAGTAGTACTATAAGCATTAAGCTAGGTGCCAAAGGGTTATCTTTGATCTTGAGGAGTTTATATTCCATGTTTGGAGACAAATCACAAAATATTTAAAAGTTGAGTAAACAAAGGAAGCAAATTAGAGATATTAATTAAAGGGATTTACAAAACAGAATAGAACTGATTGCTGATTAAATTGTATAGATAATGTCTGCTGCCCAAAGTTGGGAAGAATTTACAGATAATACCAGAGAAGCCACTACTGTTTTAGGAATTGAATCCAAGTGTTGGGTTAAGATTTGCCAAGCTCACAGGAGGTGAAGAGGACAGTGTAGACAGACAGAGTTGCCAGAGGACCAGATGGCAGGATTAAAGCTCGTGAGTGAAGGGGATTGTGTGTTAGGACCTGAAAGGAAACTTTTTGGCTGGACCCTGAGTAGCTGACTGAGAGCTTTGGATTTTTAACCTGGAGATGATGGAGAGTGTATATTGGGACAAAGTCCATAGCAAACTCAACTCATTGCAAGTGGAGCAAAAGCCCAAACTCACAAGATGAAACATAGCAGGAAAAAGTGCAAAGTCACCTGTGTGTCTGTGATGTGTGTGCTTACACATTCTAACAATTCAGGATGGGGCAATCTGTTTCAACAGTATTTGACTTGAAAAAGACATGGGTATTAGAGTACCTACGAGCTCACTATATTTGGTGGCATGACTTGACTGGGACTAGCCTTCCAACCAGCAGGCTACAGCAGTGGGGTTGGCATGCTATTTTCCTCCTCTATGCCACAGAGAGGAGTGCTTGCTCAGGTGAGCTGACATTCTTCTAGAACCTTCTAAGCCCTTTCTTGTGGGAGAATTTTATTCCCATGGGCTGTTTCCATCCAGGTTGTTCTTGAACTCAGAGCCAACTTTATTTTCTCAGATAGTTGCACATCTTCACACAGAGTTTACCGAACCACCTGAATTAATACCTTCAAAAGCTCTGTGGGAGTAAAATATTAACGTACAACCACAGTGACCAGCTGTTCCAATTTGCCTGGGGACTGAAGGGTTTCCTGGGATGTGGAACTTTCAGAGTTAAAAGGAGGAGAGTCCTGATCAAACCAGTCATACCAGAATCTTTGCTTTGATGATTTAGCCCTCCCCCCCGCTCCCCGCCCCATGATTTTTTCTCTTAGAGACTGGAGAGGCAAACACATCTCAGCTGTCTGCTGGTTATAATTTGCAGAGTCTCATTGTCTATGTTTTTAATGTTTTCTTGGAAGGAGAATGTTATGATCTAGGTTTAGCAAATCTAAGACATTCATCACAGCCACTTTTCCTACCAGTTTCCTTGAGGCGTCATATTCTGCAAATTATCCCATATGACATTTTCTTTCAGGAAAATAGATTGCCTCAATCTTGAGAGGCCAAATGTTCTGGTGGAAAGAGACTTTGGAAGCTAAAGATCTGCCTTTGAATTCTGGTTTCACAATATGCTAGTTGTGATAGATAATGCTATGTGTTCACCAAGTTCTACTTTGTTTTCCTCTTCTGGGCACGTAGAAGATTACTTAGGAGCTCTGTGAAAAGTTCTGGCTGATGGGGTGTAAGGCCAAATGAGTGTCATTTTGGGACTGAAGCACAGAATCAGTGGGGGGAGTTCCTTCATGTCCTCTCTCCTAAGTAACTATGTGAAATACAGGGTCCCTCCTCCCACCATTGTCTTTCATATTACTTCTTGTAAGTAACAATAAACTTTTATAGTATTTAGATGCTCTGCTGAGATGTTATAGTTAATTTATTACTGCAGCATATTATAGCTTGAAATGTTAGCTCTGTGACTTTGTAAAAGCTGCTAATAATACTGAAGCTGTAAAAAGAAGATAAGAATTTCACCCTTAATGAGTCTTTTTTTTTTTTTTTAATGGAATCTGGTATATGTTACCCAGGTTGTCCTTGAACTCCAGGCCTCAAGAGATCCTCTTGTCTCAACTTCCCAGTAGCTGGGACTATAGGCATTCACCTAACGCCCAGCCTTCCTAAAGGACTATAGCAATGCTCAAATGAGATACAGTATATGTCTTGCTTAGAATAGAGCCTGATATACAGCAAGAGTTGGAAAAATGTTTTTTTCTCTGTATTCTCTCAGCAAAGCACATAGCTATTTCTTTCTGGAGTGGTACTTAAACAAAGGAATAAATACAGCCTCTAATGCCCAGGAAGCACACATGCAATCTCCAGATGATGGAGGGATAGGCTCATGTCTGTACTGGCTGCTCAGCTCTTGATCCTACACCTAGAGAGCCCTTTCACAAAGAGCCCAGGCCACCACAATGTCAAGGCATCTGGAAACTAGGACACCTATATTCATGTTGAAACATCATATTTTAGGAATATTATTGACAGATGGGAAATGTTCTAGAAGAAGATGACCAGGAAAAATCTGAAAGTTATGGGACTAGATGAACCACCCACTACAGGTGAGGTTGTCAGATTTAGAAAAATAAAGACAGGAAACCCAGTAAATTTTGAATTTCAGATAAATAGTGAATAATAATTTAGTATGTCTCATATGCCCAGCCTTCCTAAAGGAGGCTATTTATGTCATTGAAGTATTCTTTGTTTATGTGCGATTCAAATTTGACTGGGATTCCTGTTTTATGTGGCAATCTTGAATATGGGAAGCTTATGTAGTCTTGTTGGAGACAGTGTGCATACACAAGATAGAGATGTAACATCATAGTCATGAACTTACGTGCATATTTACGCTTAAACAAGGTCAGCTTCTGGGTATACAAATTTCTCAGTGAACAACAGGAAAAATCAGCATCAGCTGGCATTATCCAGGCAGAAATGTATGGGAGAAGCAACTTTGGATGAGGGCAGTAATTTTAGTTATCCTCTCTTTTTGTCTCTTCCTGATGTAGATAAATGAGAATGGACTGTTTCTTTGTGGTCTGCCCTAATCCATACAAGCAGTTAGTTATGAGGCAGGAAGACAAGATGCTCCTGGTTTCTTATCCCATGTCAGCCTGCCCTCCCTTCCTGTCTTTTTTCCTTCCATCCTCACATACTTAGTGGGTAGGTTTATAGAGGAACCATGTCAAGTGCTCTTCTGATGGAACACATCTCACAGCCCCTGGAAGCAATGCTTCTTAAGAAGGGAAACCATACCTTACAAAATCTACGTGCAAGTGTACATAAATATATTTTGAAAGTGTACCGAGCAAGCTTTCAGGCAATCTGTGGATTTAGAGGAAGGGGGTTCAGGGTGAAGCAGGGAGCAGATCCTCAAAGGTGACTTGTCCTGGACACAAGTCACTCTCCTTATCCCAAACCTGTTATCTTTATTTTTACTGATTTTATTTTTACTAAAATAAAATCATCATGAAAGATGAGAATATACATAGAAACATAAAGAGGTAGAAAATATTAATATTTGGGGTATTTTCTCTTGAATACTTTTTTTTTCTTTTAGGGTTAAGAAGATTTTCTTCAAATTTGTTTTATTCCCCCACTTTCAGTTAACAATACTTCCCAAAGTTATAAAAATGTCTGTATCAATATTTTAGATCAGAAGAGGGCTGGTTCTGGATTCTGTTTCGAGGGGAAAGAATTAGATTGGGTGAGGATTCATTATCCTTGTCTGATGGGAAATCAACAAGACTTTGATCTGCGAATGCAGAGGCTAGCTCCGCTGCAAAGTATCATCCAGACTAGCTTTGACTTCAGTCTTTATCAGGTGTTGGACTCTGGTTTTACTTGAAGGCCATAAAATAAAACGCCTGTCACATTTACACTTGTTCCTTTACTCTCCACCCTCTGTACTCTGTGTTTGTAAATATTCCCTCCCACCATCACCTCTTCTCCTTTCCTGTCCAGGAGGAACAGAAACATAGCCCAATGCCTAGGAAGCAGGCCCTCTTGAGGGCTTCTCTCCCCAGATTATGGCTCCCTGGGAGTTTGCAGCCTCGAAGGAATGTAGAAGAACTGCACAGATTCCCACTTTGGGGCCTGGGACTCCCCTGGGGGACAAAGGGAACAGCCTGAGTCAGCTGATTGCCTGGCAGGTGAGTTATGAAACATCTGGATGGGAGTACTATTTACTTTGTTAGTAAATCTAAAGATCATCAACCATAGCACTCAATACCTGGGCCTTGGTGCAGGTGGAAACAGATACTTTTTGTAGAGTAGGAACATAGCCAGGCACTTTGCTGAGAATTGTGTATGCATCATTTCTCTTAATCTTCACTGGATCCATGGGGAGCTTTGTCGTGATTCCCATGGACAGAATGGGGCTTCTGGATGTTAGCTGCAGTGTCCAAAGTCACCTCGCTGGTGAGTGCAGAACTGGGATTTGAACCCTCATTTCTTTAACTATAAAATCTAGGCTTTTCACTACCGTCCTAAGCTACTCAAGCAGAGCACCCTAGAGCTGAAGATGTACTCAATATTTCCCACCCCTGGCTGCAGCTTAGAATTCCCAGGGGAACCATTAAAATGTATGAATGTCCCTGCGCATCTGTAAGTTAATGAACGTTCTGGGTGAGACCTGGCCTGACCTTTGTATGTGATATTTTCAGTGCTCTGAATAATTCTGAGGGGCAGCCTAGATGAGAACTAGTAGAATTTAACCGCCCCCCTTTTTTTAAATAGAAATGACAAAACTGAGGCCCAGGGAATGACTGGCCCAAGGTGTTTATTTATTTATTTTTTTAATTTTTGTACTGGGAATTGAACCCAGGACCTTGTGCCAGCTAAGTACATGCTGTACTGCTGAGCTATATCTCCAGCCTCAAGCTTTCCCAAGTTTACACTTCTATAATTCTATATATCAAGTAGCAGAGTTGGAGCTAGGTCAAGTCCATACATAGAGCCCTGTGTGGCCACAGGTTCTGTGGGAAGTAATGATTAAAAGGCTTTAGATGGTGTTGCTTCCAGACAGGTCCCTAGACACACCCATACTCTCTTCCCCTCTAACCACAAGTGCTTATTTCTCCACACTCAGCCCTCAAATGCCAATTTGAACATTGAGACATTTGTTCTGTCTCTCCAGTGGCCTTTTCGTGGTCATATTTAGAATGTTAAAATCTCATGCTGTAGCTCCTCCGTAGCCTGGGGAGAGGGTGTCAAGATGCAGACACCTCCCTTACTCTCAAGCATGCCTAGGTCCTCTGTTCCCAGATGCTCTGACCTGCCAGAGTGGCTACGTGTTGCCCTTTCAGATGGTTGTATATATCTTTCTTCTTGGTGAGGCTGGGCCACTGCCACACGGTCAGCTCCACATGGCAAATCTGCGTCCAAAGGTCACAGAGCCTGGAGTTAGACCCTGAGAACCCAGTACCCAGAGGTCAATGGCTGAACAGAGGTAAAGAGGGTGGAGAGTGGAGGAAGGAGCATGGCGCAGAGCCAGCTTGTCTGGAGGAAGGTGAGAATCAGGGAGGGGTTGGAGGGAGTGGCAGGAGAATCTCTCATTTACCTTCTTCTCTGGGAGCCAGCCAGCTATGGTCAACATAGGGCTCCAGCAAGCTGCAGGCAGCACTGGGCTGTACTTCTCAGGAAGTGTGAGGCATCTGGGGAGGTGCTTTGAGAGGCAGAACAGGAGTAGAGGCCCCAAAGTGGCCCAGGAGCCTGACCCCAGGGCAGGGAATCCCCATCTTTTGGTGAGGGGGAAGTTGTGTTATCTGATCATGCCCTTTGCTTCATAATCTGTCATCTCACTGCCATGTTTGCCCAGTCAACTTCTTTGTCTTCCCACCCCTCCTTGTTGACTCTTGCCCTCCCTTGGAGCAGCTCTGTTGGTGAAGGAGAGAGCCATGTTGGTATATGTCAGAGCCCTGAGATGGTACCTTTCCCATCTGTGCCCACACAAGAGAAGCTGTGAATATGGAAGACCTGCAGGAAGGTCCCTGAGCATTTACTATATGCCAGGCACTTGGAAAAGAGTAGTGTCTGTTCTGGATGTTTCTATAGCATCAGCACCACCTCTGAAGCCCCAGACAATAGCAGTGCTCCAAGGGTTGGAACAAGAGCAAAAGAAGGAATTTTGAGAAGTTGGGTCTTGATGAGATTTGGGAGACATATAGTCCAGAGTCTGATGGACTAGAGAGGATGCAGATGGGACTTTAGGTGATGTGGCACAACTGCAGCCCTATGTAACCATCAAGAATATGAATGTTGGAGCAAACTGGTCTTGGCTCAAATCACCAGTTACTAGCTGGGAATGATTGAAAACGGACCTGATTTCATTCATCTGCAAAGTTAGGGCACCGAGGTATCTGCCCCCACAGGGTTGTGGCATGCCGCAGTCTGGCTGGGCACAAAATCACGAGCCACTCAAGCAGGAACAAACTTTATTTTTGAAACTGCCGCCAATGCCCCGGACGCTCCCGGGAAGATTGCCGATGGACACATGCGGCGTTCTCCCGGATCCCAAGAGGAAGTTCCTCCTCCGGAAATCCCTCCTACCGCACTTCCCCAACCAATGGGAACTCTCCAGGAGTCCTGTAGCAGGCCAAGGTGGACAGCAGGAGTCCAATATCCATATGAATGTAAATCTTAACATAATCATATCATCTCAATAGCTAGCTGGAGTCACCTTTCAACCAAAAATGCCATGCATCGTATTACTTGGCTGTGGCTCTTAGCAGTGGCAGGCATTGAGTGAGAGGATTTAGAGTTGTACCAGCCACACTGAGGGCCCTCAGTCATTGTCAGCTGTGGTTGTCAGGCCGGCTGCCTGGTTTCTCTAAGATCTCAGGCCTGAGCTAGTTTGCATGTCTGCTGGCTAGGCAAATGTCCTGGTTGAGTAGGCAAGGGTTAGGGAGAGGGGAAGGTGTGGAACAGAGTCATCCCATCTCAGGTGGCCTCAGCCTCCTGTCCTGTGTGTTTGGCCCCTGCCTGAAGCTGGCTCCCTTCCATGCCTCTGGCACATTCCAGGCCCACTTTCTCTCTCTGGTTCTGGGGAGAGACACAGAGAAGGTGACCAACTGTCTGGATAGCTGGAGTGTAGGACCACGGCAGCTTTAGCCACGTGGTTAATCCCCAGGACCATTGTTGGGGCCCACCCTGTTCCCCAGACAAGGACTCAGTCATGACTCACTGTATTCAGGTGGTGCTTGAGCCTTAGTCACCTGGTGCCCCTTCCTCCAACACCTGAGTGCAGCAGCCTGGAGCAGACTTGCTCCTCCTCTTTTATTCTCTTCCTTTCTTCGTCTTCCCTTGCTCCGTATCACTTGATTGCTCAGTGATCAGATCTTGGCTGCTTTTCCTGGCAACTTACACTGTTTGAACCTGACAGATGGATAATGGAGACAGTAGCTTCTAATGCCACCCCCATGTTCTAGCAGAGTCATTGCCAGGAGTGACTGCTAAGCAGGCAAAGGAAGGTACTGCCTATATTGACATTTTTATCATCTGGGATAGGTGCCTCAGAAAGACCTCAAGCATCAGCTGACTGAGGCATGAATTTCAACAATTAATAATCCATTCTGGTGACCAAAAGCCTGGACTGCCCCCTTCAAATGTGTAAAAAAAAAAAAAAAAAGCATGAGAGACTCATTAAATGATATCAATTATTCATACTTCAGTGAGAATATTTTTATTGCACAAATAGTAAGCACCTACCATATGCCAGGTGCTTGGAAGAGAGTAGTGAACAAAATACACAACCACCTTTACCTTCCTGGACTTAACATTCTATTGGGGAAGACAGAAGGTAAGCATGATAAATAGGTAAACTATTTTATGTTGGTTAGATGATGGTTAGTATTGCCAAAAATGAAAAGAAAGAAAAAAGAAGAAAACAAAAACCTACCAAAAAATGTAAAGTAGGTGGGGTTGGGTGTGTTAGGAATGTTGAACAGATATGAAGCAGGAAAGTTGGTTGTAAAATTAAATAAGGTAGCCAGAGTAAGCCTCATTGAAAAATTAGAGTTTGAACAAAGACTTCAAAATGGTGAGTTAGCTTTGAAGATATGCAGGGGAGGAGCATTTCAAGTGTCAGGAGCAGCTGAGGCAAAGACCCTAAGACAGAGGCAGACCTGGGGCATCTGGAGGCACAGCGAGGAATCTTTGTGGCTGGGTGAAGGCAGGGAAGGGAAGTAGCAGAGGTAGAGAGGTAATGAGAGGCTGGTCCTGAGTGAGATGTGGAGCTCATGCAGGGTTCCCAGAAGGGGAGTGAGGTGACCTGCTGTGTTCGGCTTTGACAATAGACCTGTGCAGAGGAGACCAGGTGTGCAGTTGCAGAAGTCCAGGGCAGAGAGGCCCATGCAAGAAGGTGGAATTATATTCTGGTTACTTTGGGAGGGAGAAGCTAATGGCATTTACCGGTAGATTGGTGTGGATGTGTGAAAAACAGGAGTCAAGACTGATTTCACCAGCCGCTTTCCCAAGTAAAAGTTCTAATGAACCAACAAGGCTCCAGGGGAGAAGAGCCCTTTGTAGCAGGAAAGTGGCTGGCAGGGTGAGAAGAAAGGGGTGTGCAGAGGAAGGATGAGGTGCTTGGGGCACGTCCCCATCTCCTCTTTAGCCCTGGTCAGACCCCAGCTGAGCCTAAGGCTCTATTTTAGAATTCTGGGAGCTTTGGGTCCTGATTTGGGAATGATCAATGTCCTTGAAGAGGAGGGCTACTCTTGGCAGTCTGCATAAACAGCTTCCTGAGCTTTGCTGGGGAGTGCGTGGGGGGTCCTAGCAGAGCAATTGGCGTTTCCATTCTGTGAAGCCAATCTCAGGGATCTGTCCCAGCTTGTGAAGTCTGAGACACCAAATGCTTATTTACCTGAGCTTCTAGCCTCAGAAAGGGGGAGGAGTGGGGATTTAAAGAGCTCCAGCTACTCATGGTGAGGTCCCCCACATGTCTGCCCTGCCTGCTTTCCTCTGGTCTAGGAACTGGGATTACGACACCTGTTCTCTTCTGCTGAGTTAATTATTACTGAGTTCTTTGTCATATCCTTTGGTGATGGGCAGAGAATGAAAGTCCCCTGAAGTTTTATGTTCAGAGTTGAGGCAGTGGGGAGAGAGAGAGAGAGAGAGAGAGAGAGAGAGAGAGAGAGAGAGAGAGAGAGAAAACGAACTATGTGGGAGGGCTCAAAATGCAGGGACTTCAAAGTGACCCTTTTCTGCAGTGGACTTGATGGGGGTCTCTGTGTTCTGCAGGGCTGATGAAGTCAGGTTTCTTGTTCTGACCTCTGCTTGCTGAGTTAAGGCAGATTTCACTGGAATTCTTACAGTGGGCAAGACACTAACATTTATTGGCTCGCCAGCTATGCATCTAAACAACTTACTGCCCACTTGCTGCTTACAGTATTCCCCCACCCACCTGAACCTGTGCTAAATTAGAATGTGGGAGTTAGACATTTAATCCACAGAATCCTACATTTGTCCCTAAGTGTTCTCCAACCAATTGCTTGGGCATAACCCCTGTGGTGTAGACAACTTTCTGCTTAGAAGACACTGAAATGCTAGAATGGGAAAGAGTCTCCTTTAAAGTGCAACTTTAGGCAATAGTGTTCCAAAAGGATGCCAGGGTAAGTGCTCCAGGGCCAAGATGGGGACTGAATGACCTTCCAGGTCTCCACAAAAGCCCTCTGACCCAGCAGGGTGGGGAAAGAGTGTCCAATGAGACCAGCCTTTCATCCTGGACCTGTTTCTGCCATTTACAGTGGTTCTTTGCCTAGGAACCCTCAGCTAGGAGCCCGCCTAAGGTCCCACAAAGGGAGCCGTGTTCTCTGGCCTGGCAGAGGGCCAGGGGAAGTCTGCTTTGACTTTTCTAGTCCAGCTCTGCCTCAGCTTTTCCTTCCACCACTTGTGGTCAAGTCTGTTTTCTGGCCCTCGGGGCTGGCATTCCTGCCCAGGAGGGAGGGGCTAGCAGACCAGCCCTCCCTGCAGCCCAGGCAGTGACTCACAGGTAGTTACCTGTCAGAGGGCTCCCTGCCAACTCTGTGGAGGTAGCCAGAGGCGAGGCTTGGAGTTCTTCTGTTCATCCCTCTTAAACTTCCCTGGAGAGTTGAGCCCTGACCATTTCCTGATCCTTTTAAGGATCCTCCAAAGTTCCCCAAGAAGCTGGGATTTTCCACATTTTCCCCTTGTGAGGGGTCTGGATGCTTGGGTCTTCTCCACCTGCCAGCCCAACCCTATGTCTAGGCTTTAACATTTTGTATACAAGCTCTGCTCTTTGTGTCCCCTGCTTAGTCTTCTTGTCTAGGGTGGTCCAGGAAATAAGAGGAAGCTGACCACGACTGGCCTTGGAAAGATGCCAAGTAAGTGCCTGGTACCAAATTGAGAGCCTTTGCCCACTCCAGGGGTCCAGGTCTATAATGATCACTCATATTTGCCTGGTGCTTTCTGTTTGCAGGACCCTCTCCAACCCTCAAGGCACCCATAGGTCGGTGGGCACTGCAGAGCTTGCTTCAGAGCCTCAGGATGGCCCACGTGCCCAGTCTCGTCTGAGGGTGGGGGTGCAGTGACGACAGATGGGCGTGACTGCTACCAGATTCCTGAGGCCCGCCCTGCAGTGGGACTACGCCCAGCCAGGGAGTCTCCAGAGGTGAGGCTGTTGTTTAAAACTTTGAAGCCAAGAGAGGAGACCCCCACATTTGAGGGGAGCTCTTAGAGAGGCGATCTGGCGAGCAAACAGTATCACCGGGAGAGGTAGGTTACCTGCCTTCACCTGCCCTGAGGGGGCGGGTAGGGAGCAGGGCTGTCTCTGGGTGCCTGGAGCTGGTAGCAGAGCCTGATTCCTTCCTCCCTCTGGGAGCTCACCTGAGTGAGTGCACCTCCAAACGCTTGGTTAAGATGTCTGCTGCTGTTTGCTCTGCTTTTCTACCTCTGATAAGCACCTCAGTGACTTAGAAGAAAGCCGGTTCAGGTCTGGAACTGAACACAAAAGAGAAGCGGGAAGGGTGGGCTGGCCCAGCCCAGAGTGCTTCATTCCTGGGGGATTTCCAGCTCTGGGGTGGGACTGCAGAGAGAGCACTGGACGAAAATCGGGAGGTAGGTCTCTCTCTTAGGTCACTGACAATCGTGGGACCTTAAGCTGCATGCTGGCTATTGGAAGGAATTATTATTTTTCTCTTTCCACTTTTTTTAAAAAAAAATTTATTATTGGTACATTATAGTTGTAGGTAGTGATGGGATTTTTGTTACATATTCATACATGCACACAACATAACAATATAATTTGACCAATATCATTCCCTAATACTTACCCCCTCCCTCTACTTCTTTCTCCCCCCTGGTCCAGGTTTCTCTACTTATCTCCCTTTGATGGAAAAAAATGATTTTAAAGCAGTAGGATTTAAAGGTTTAAAGTTGCCAGAAATGCCCCCAGATTACCCATGCCAGTCCCCCATCCCTCTATGCCAGCTAATGGAGTGTGTGGCTGTCATTGGAGTAGAGCAAGGTCCAATCCAAGGCATAGGGAGGACACTGCAGGAGGAAGGATGGAGCATGCCTCCACGGGGCGGGCGCACCTCTGGGACCCCCCACTTGAGGCTTCTGAATCTTCATTTCCAGCTGCCTTCAGATTCTCTGCCCATAAATGAGATATTTTGGTTTACTTTCAGTTTAGATTAAATCCTCTATCACTCTTTAAAAAACAGCCAGGCCCCACCTGTCTCCCATTGCCTCTCAGTTATCTGCTTAGTCTAGAATTATGCTCACCACAGCCTCAGCCTCACTGTGGCTCTTGGTGATGCCAATGGTGGGAGAGGGCTTGCTCCCAGGCTCTCAGCCACTTGACCTATTTGCCTGTTGGACTGTAGGCTGGACTGTAGGTTGAGACTGCTGGTCCAGGCCCTGAGGAAGATCAATCTTCTCCCTGGAGGAAGGAGAAAGGCCTGGGGTCTCCCTACAGCTCTCTTTCTGTTCCTTTCTACTCCCCACGTCCTCTTCATGGCCCAGCGGAGTGAGCAGGGTTGATCCTCCTTCCTAACCATTTCACAGGAAGAAGTTGAAGTCTGGGAGGAATGGGATTTTCCCAGGGTACCCTGTGAGTCACACAATAGCTAGGAAGGGGTTCTAGGACTCTGACATTTTCCAAGATTTTTGGTTACAAATGTGCTTGCTGCTTGCTGTTGGCCAGGACCCTAAGTAACACTTCTGAAAAAAAACATGAGCCCAAAAGCCTAAAAAGAAAGGGGCTCATGTCCCCTAAGGAGGTTGCATTATTTTACAGAGTCTGCTTCGCTCTGCCCAAAGGTGAGGGTCTCTCTGAGGATCACCCCACTGGCTGATGATGAGGCTGTTCCTTTTCCTGTGTTTTGGTAAGTGTCCCTGTCCCATGTCTCGTCCTAGAGCAGGGAGGTGACCATCACAGGTAGAAGAGAGTTTGCCAAAGTCTAATGGGGATATCTGTGAGAGTTTCCGTACTCTGTAGGGCCTTTGAGGAAGAAGATTCTCTGCCTCTCTTGAAAGGCTCCCAAATGTCTTTTAGTAATATCTGAGGGTGGTGTGTCATTTCCTGAGCACTTGACACCATTTATTTGCTACCCTCTCACTTTCAAGCAGGTTCTAGAGCCACTGTGACTTGAATTTTTGATTTTCTAGTGAATCGTAACTGAATACCTGAAAAAAGTGGCTGGATCAGTTTTGCAGATAAACGAGTAGAAAGAATGCCGCCTCTCTCCATCTTCCACAGATGGCTCAGCAGTCCCCTCCTCTAGGCTGTTGACAGAACATGCATGAGGCAAAAAGAGCTTTGTACCATGTCCTGATGGCTGGGTGTATCTCTAGCTTGATTCTAAAATCCCCTGTAGACACAACATTTAAAGGTTGGGTGGGTTCAGGTTGCCATGTTTCTCCTCTGAACATTCACCTCTTCTTTTTAAACTTGGGATTATAGGATATAAAATCAAATTTCTCATCTAATAGTATTGGGACTATAATCATTACCACCAGCAGGGAGTGGGTCAGGAGTGAGACAGAGGGTCCAGCCCTGCAAATATCAACTCTCCTGAGGGATATGGGGCCAGTTAAACCCTCCTCTCTCTGGGCCGCACCCTAGCACACCCCTGTGATTTCAGCCTTGCCCAGCTTCCTGCGTGCCCAACAAGCCTGCTCCCGTGGGGCCTGCTACCCACCTGTTGGGGATTTGCTCATTGGAAGGACCCGGTTTCTCCGAGCTTCATCTACCTGTGGACTGACCAAGCCTGAGACCTACTGCACACAGTATGGAGAGGTAGGATCTACTTCTATGGCCTCTTGAACTGGAGAAAGGTGGGGTGGGCCTGCCATTTGTTCACTGAGTACTTAGAGTGTGCAACTGTGAAGAGCAGAGAAATATAAGAAACTTAAGGCTAGATCCCTGCTTTTAAGGAATTTACATGTTAATTGGGCAAGAGAGAATATACTCAGAATTAGCCAAATGTCCTTTTTCTCTCTTTCGTTGGATAAAACTGGAAAGGTTTTTTTTTCTCAGCCCTTGAGCATGGGCATTGGCAAAGGATAGATTTCAAGCTTTGGGGATAGGCGAATGGACAAATATTGATCTCTTAGGTATGCAGAATCTTGGGTGCCATCTTTGGTGGTCAAAGATAAGACTGGTGGAACGTGGGGGCTGGGATGTGCACTGACTGGTGTTCTTGCTACAATGTGACCGAGTTGAGCGTGGTCCCTCTGTCACCACCACTTTTTTGACCAGTGTTGGAGTGTGGGTGGGGCAGAGCTAGAAGGAGAATATATGACTAGAGGCTAGACTCTATCTTTTGCGTTTTGCCACTGTTTTGTGTAAGGGACAACTTACTTATCTGTTAGTGGTCCACTGGAAAACACTCAAACTTGTTAAAAACAAATCAGTGAGATAAGTGAAGAAGTGACATGAGGTTATCAGTGACAGTCAGATAACTGATAAATTGGAAAAGAAACTGAACAAATCCAGGAGCTCAATTCTGGGAGCTATGTTGATTAACATTGCCTGTTAGGTAATTGGCTTTTTAAAAGAACTGTTGTGCTTTTTCTTCCATGGTGCATCTGAATCTCTTTTGTAGGAACTTTTCCCTTCAACAAGGTGGGATCTTTCTTTGCTAAGTTGAAATTAATTACTCAGTGTTTTCTTATCTTCAAGTTGCTTTATTAGTCATTTTGCTGCCCTCAAAACATAAGCCTGGCTGGGCATGGTGGTGCATGCCTGTAATCCTAGAGGCTTGGGAGGCCGGGGCTGGAGGATTGTAGGTTCAAAGCCAGCCTCAGCAATTTAGTGAGACAGTAAGCGAGCTGGCGAGACTGTCTAAAAATTTAAAAAATTAAAAGGGCTGGGGATGTGGCTTAGTGCTCTTGGGTTTAATCCCTGGTACCAAAACCCAAACCAACCAACCAAATAAACATAGTCCTGAAAGAAGTGGTTAAAACATGGTTTGCCCTGAATCTTTGCAGCCTTTGGGGGAAAGAGAGAGAGAGGAAGAGAAAGTGAGATTGATTGATTGCTATGAAGGAGACTCGGGTTATTTATGGTTTCTTCTTTCCAGGTGCCCTTGTCCTTAGGACTCGGGAAGGTAGTATCTGATATGGCCTCTGGGCTTCATTGGCCTTTTAGTCCCTAGTGTTCTCTTGGCTATTTTTAATAGTACTGAATAATAACTTCAGAGGTGCTGAGCAGAGATGGCTGTGTCTCACCCACTTGGATGTGGGAAAGCCCATTTGACAGGGTTGGGTACAGCAAGTACTCCCTATGGGCCCAGATGACTCCACAAGCATCGGGAGACCTGGAATCATTGAGCTTTCTAGGCAACAGAACGATTTTAGCTGCCCCCTTCCTATATTCCCCACTGCCCAGTCATGTGCCTTTGAGCCCATGTCTGAAAATTCCAGGGATACCTCTTGCTGGTTTCTTCATCAGACTGACTTGCCTTCTAGAAGGGGAAGCAAGGAGAGATCAGAAGCCCCCATATTGGGACGTGCCCTTGCTTTCAGCCCTGTCTGGACAGCCTCTCCCCTGCTAGGCCTGGGCTTTTGGCTTCTCCATGGTCTGCCCTCTCCTTCTCCCAGATGCCCCAGGGAGCCAGCTGCATTCCATGTTTGTAAGCAGCCCCCTGAGAGCTAAACACCGTGCTTGCAAAAGAGAAGTCTAGACTTTTGCAACCCTGGGGATGGATAAATCTCAGCTATTTTCCTGCTATGGAAGCTGAGAAGCATTAACTCTTTTTCCTATAAAGGAAATAAATCCAGATAGCCTTTGGAAAATAACAGGGGATGGGAGCATCTTGAAGGAGGTGTGTAATTCCAGGTCTGCCATTAACTTGTGGTATGACCTTGTCTGCCACATTACCCTTAGTCTTGTTCTTCTCTTTCATGAGTGAGTGTTGGACAAGATGGTCCCTCTTTTGCTCCCACATTCTTTGGGAATGAGCCAACTACTGACCACCAGCACCTCTTCCCTGCCCTCTTCCTCTCTTTTTTTCATTTCTTTTTTCCTCTCCTTTACATGCGTAAGCTTCTCGTAGGCCATAGCTTCCAACGATGGATACATATACTGATGACTCCCAGCAGTGGTGGCTGTGTGAAAAAAATTTAAGAATTCAGATTTCAGCTGTGTTGAGTTTCAGTTCCAGTCTTTAAGTTTCTTTTGTTCTTAAGTGATACTAGCAGCAACTCTCATTTATGAAGCACACATTATATACACTAGGCATCATACTAAGAGTTTCATGTAAGCTAATTGTCATGACACCCCATGGGTGGCTCTTGTTATTCATATGAGCTGTTGGAAAGTTTTCAGTATGTGTTGAGACCCCACCCTTCTGGTGGAAACACACAGGTGTTGAGAAGGCACAGGGGCATGTTCTGGATAGTCACAGGTGGATGATACAGAGCTGTTCACCAAAATACCCCTTCACCCTTTGACCTCTCCTTTCTACCAGCTCCCACTCCCATGTACACACCATCCTCAAGTTAAGGCCTCTGATTAGTGCTTCTGTTCTATTTCCATGCAGGGGTGATCTGGCGAGCCCTGAGCCTAGTACAAAGTCACTGGGCACACACTGCCTGCTGCTGATGTGGTATGGATTCAAGTGCAGTGGGGGTTCATGACTTTTGGACATTTCTGTCTTACTGCACCTCCCACTTCCAATCCCACTGACTAACAGAGGGAGATGGTGGGGTGGGAGTTACAGGAGTAGCAGGGACTCCCAGTTTCAATATTGTCTCTCTTATCTCCTGATCTCTGAGAAGCAGCTCCATTTTTGTGGACCCATCTTAGCCTGTTTGCATGCTACCTCTCCCGTCTGATTCTGTCTCAGTGGTTACATCATACTGGTCTCAAGGGCTTGCTCTTTGGGTTTTGGATTCATGTTGCAACCCTTGCAATGGATATTGGACTTGGCCAGGTTTGCCCTATGGCACCTCCTCCCCAATTCCCCAACTTTGGCCTTCTGGGCGGCAGCCCGCCTTGATGACGTATTAAATGTCTGGGCTTGGGCCTAGGCTGCTCTTTTTCAAAAAGGCCTGAGGCTGCACTTCCAGCCTATCCCCTTGTTTGCTGTCTTCTAGCTCCAAGATAACTTCTGGGTAAACTCACCATTACCACCACCACCATTATTTCTTTAGTCTCAAGGCAGAATCAAGTGACTGTGTTACCTCCTTCCCCTTATTCATTTCTGTGCTGTCCCAGAGCTTCATTTGGTAAATAGGAGCAATTGACAGCACCCACTTCAAGGGTTGCTCTGAGTATTGTGTAAAGGAATGTGCACAGTGGATGCAAGGTGCCTGGCAGAAGCTGACTGTTCTGTCCTATCTTGTCCCTGTCCCTGCCTCCGGAGGCTGTGTCTGCATGCAGAGACTGCCCATCTGCAGATCCCCCTCCTGAGCATTTCTTTCTTGATCAGGATGCATGCTCACGTACCTCGCTGAAATCACCTCATCCTGGGGTTGGTCTGCTCTCGGCCTCCCAAGGTGACTGCTGCCAATCTGATCCACAGTGGGCTGCTGAAGAATTCAAATGCAGTCACTGTCGTCGGTGACATCACCCCAGATTGGGGGTGAAGACTCTCTAGTTCTGGTCCTGGTTTGACCTTTAGAATCAGTTGGAGACCTTGTGAAGGTCATGACTCCTTTTCCATTTCCCATTTTATGAAATGAAGGAGTTGAGTTAGTCAGCCTTTTGCTCAGTATTATTGACTGCCTGCTTCTGAGATAACTGAGTGATGTGTGTGACCCTGTAGGTCCTCAGTCTTTCTCAGGGCCAGGCTGCAAAGGCTGAGCCACATCTACTGGTCATCTGTGGGCTGATACCCACCCTCTAGAACCAGGGAGTTTTATCTAGAAGCTTCCACCTCTGGGTTCTGCTCCCAATAATGTCTCTAACCTTGTGTTTGCTCCCTTTACTGTTCTATTTATCTCCTACATCTCTCCCTTTTTGGGGGAAAACTTAATTATCCAGTTGCCTAAATAACAGTCTTACACAGCACATTCCTCAGGTTAATTAACTGTATAAACCAAACAGCTGTCATTTTTATCTCTTGGAAAGAAACTGGGGAGCCGCAGCCAGTTGGAGATTCCCTCTTTCTCAACACACACACAAGCATACCCATACCCACCTGTGCACACATTAACAGCCACTGCCCGTTTGGGTCTGGCAATTGTCTGTTTTCTTGACCTTCAGTAAAGCTATTGTGTAGGCTGAGGATGTGTTCCTATGTGTACAATCATCACCATCCTTTGCCTACAGAGAACTTTGAGCCTGTCTGACCAAAATATGGGTTTTTCTGTTTCCCTGAGGCCTAAGGTCTAAAAATCCCCAAACTCCTACTTTTGGGGTATCGCTGTTTTGGATGGAACATTGTTGAGATTCTTGTTTTAAATGCAGTCACCCCTAGGAAAGGCAAAACATCGACCTATGATCAACCATTCAGATCTCAGCAAGGGTTTATGGAAACTTAACTGTGACTTCTGCAGAGTCTCAAGAGAGTAAGACCAAGGGGGAGTCAATTTTGAGAGAATAGAAGAAAATGAAAAGGGGCAAGGTAGGGGGTTGCTGTCAGAGAGACGCCAAACATGGGTTGGTAAAATATGAGACCCGAGGGTCCTGACTGGTATGAGTGAGGAAGAGGGGCTTGTGGAGCAAAAGGGAGAGAAGAAAGGGGAAAGGTGTAATAGAAGACTTAGACACAGAACCAGGGTGGCTTTACGACTTTGCTGGCCTGGCCTCTTGCCCCCCTGACCCTAGGGTTCAGCACCCTGGAAGCCTCTGGGCAACATATGCCAGGCCTCCCTTATTTCCTTGACAGCCTTCTGCCCTCTGCCTGGAGCTGTAGAATGCCACTGTCAGTCATGGAACCTGTAGAGGTCCCAGACACACAGGCCAGCTCTCCACACTCAGGACGAGGGGGACATCTCTGTTTCTAGACAGGTCTGTGCTACAGTTGGGAAGGGAGCACCCTGCAAACCCATTCTAGTCGGCAAATTCTAGTAGTTGCCAGCTCACCTCTGTCCTCCTTAAATCAGAATAGCATAGGTAGGTTTGAGTCAGACAACCTGGGACAAGAATCTCTGTTTCATCCCTTCCTAATTTTATGGGCTTGGACATACTTCTTATCTAAAGTTCACTTTCCTAATCTGTAAAAGGGGAATACCCACTATTTGTAAAATGTAATTGAATTTGGAAAGATAAAGTAAGATTATATATATATATATATATATATATATATATATATATATATATACACACACACACACACACACACACACACACACACACATATACATATATATGTACACACACATACACACACTCTCTCTCACACACACACACACACTGCTCATGAGAGAGACTGGTGCAGTGTAATTTCAGGGTGTATAGTATGCATCATCTCTATAATCAGCTTCAGAACCGACCTTTCTAAATTTAGTTAGGGTGGAGATAGGGCTGCACTAAGTTAAGGCTCTGATCAAAATTTCACTTCATGATAAGGAAAAAACCTGAAGTTGAAAATGGCTCAAAACAGCCAGCACCTGCTGCAGGCCCTGACTTTTGACCTTGCCTGGCAATCTCCTTTCCCATAGAAATGCTGCAGCTCATGGAATCTAACAGAGACTTTGCTGACTAAAGACCTTCAGGGATCCCTCTCCCACTGTCCTCTTCTCTAGGAAGAGAGTTTTTCTAAAACAGCATCTGGCCAATGTCTTATTTTTCCCCTGCTTCCTTTGTATACTTGCTGGGAGCGCTTTTGACTTCTGGGCTGATAAACTGGAGTAGAGGAGAATTCCAATAGCATGTTGGAGCACGATGGAACTTCATTATCTCATCAACCCCTGCATTTTACCAATGAGGAAGCTGGTGTGGAGGAAATGCCTTTTCTTGAATGCAGCTGGTTTTTGTTTTGTTTTGTTTTGTCTTATTTTGTTTTGGTCTTGGCTTCCTTCTTTTGGCCTTGGATGGTGGCCATGACCCTGGCTGTAGCTTCTTAGATGGACACAGGCGGTCCCCTGGCTCACTCCTGAGAGGGAGCTGTGCTGGGTATAACCCAAGCCCGTTCTCCTATTTTCTCCCAGAATTAGCTCTGTGTTCTGCAAAGGCACAGAGCTTTTCATTTGCATTTGCCTTTCTTTCCACCCTTCTCCACTGAGATTTAGGCCCCCCGCTGGCCCTTGCTTACTCCTCTGCCCTCCTCCAACTCTCTGGGAGGGTTGTCTTCCGGCCAGACTGCTGAGCTTCTAGAAAGCTCTAAGAGAGGGGAGAAGGCCCAGCATTTCCAGCTGGAGAGCAAGCAGAAGCCAAACTGGCTGGAGGCCTGACACGCTGAATTGATAATACTGCTGCATCTCTGAGCTGGCACAGCCAGGAGGATGCTGGCCAGATGACCCCAGAGCGGGAGGCAGCTGCAGCTGAGAGCTTCCATCTCTGAGGGAGACGGAGGCACGTAGCACCCAAGAGAGGAAGAGCCTCATGCTGAGACTCACCTACATGCATATATATGTGTGTGTACATGTCCGGGCTACAAATGAGCTCACAAGAATAAAATAGACAGGGACACTGAGGCCCAGGGGAAACAAGAAATATGCAGCTTGTCTTCATACAGGCTTCTGTCACAAGCTGCTCTATTTCAGGCCTTCATCCCACCAGCTAGTTGACAAGCTGAGCTACTTAAAATACCTGTCTCAAGCCTGTTGGCTTAGCCTGCCTCCAAGGATTGAACTAAATCCCTCCTTAGCTATGTTACTATGATAAGCAGCACATAGTTTTTAAGCCCATGAGGCCATCTGATCCCTCCATCAGTGCCTGCACACGTGGAAGGAGGGTGAAGAAGGCATGGAGAGCCCCGACTACCCCTGGGGAGACCAAGGGAGGAGGCAGGGGAATAAGCCTGTGCTGAACACGCTCACATTTTTAAGTCTATTTTGTTTTCTAATGCTGTCTGTTTTTTGAGTATAAAAGTTAATATATATTCAAGGTATAAATGTTTAAACATATTAAAAGATAACAGAAAAAGAAAAATCTGACCTAGAATCCTGTTACCCAGATATTAGGTTGAACTATCTAGTTGTTATGTTTGTAAGTCAAAATGGGTGAATATCAGCAATTTCATATGGTGTCATCTAATATATAGCTATATTTCATTCCAGACATTTTCTAAATGTTTAAAAATATGTCTGAGGTGATGTTTGTACAAGTTTATGTCCAACTTTTTTTTCCCCATAATTAGGAAATGTAGTCACTCCTTCATGTAATTAAACTTTTTATTTCAACTTTTTAAAAATTTCTTTTTGTGTTACTGGCAATTGCACCCACTAAACTGTCTTTAATAATTACATAATATTCTGTCATTTGGGAGTATCAAGGGCATTTCCACAGTCTCTAGCTCTTTGTCCCATGGCCCAGGGAAAGAAAGAGCCTTGTTTCTGGCACTCTCCTGGCCAAGGGCAGGCTGGGATCAGCTCCCAGCAGAGCTGGGAGTGGGGAGCTCTGGTGACAGGCGCCTGGCCGGAAGGCAGCTGGCCCTTGTCTCTCCTCAGGACATGTGCTGAGTGCAGACAGAGGATGGGGAGTGGAAAAGTTTGCCCCTGAGGGGCTGGGCAGAGTGTGGAGAAGGGCATGCTCATTGCCAGGGACCAAAATAGGGTTCTGGAGGGGAGTCAGACTCCAGCAAGAGCCTTATCTGGCTCAGAATGGACTATGGTCAAGGCCCAGGTATTCCGCAGGGACACATCTCCAGTCTTAGTGGTCACTGAGTTGAAGAAGCCGATTCTTCTCAAAGACTCTTTGCCTTGGGCATCTCCCACGATTGGCTTCAGGGTCCGCACAAACCCTTCTTGGAGTTCACTGGGCAAGATAGAGATGGTCACCCTTTACTGTGCCTCTCACAGGGTTTCCTATGGAAATAGGGGATAAAAGGGAGGGGAAAAAAGTGAGGGTGAGAGAGGTGGTTGGGGACTCTTTGGTGCTGACACTGGTGATGAGTCCATAGGAAAGTCATATTGCCTCTTTGAGCCTCAGCCTTCTCATAAATAAAATGGGATGAGCAGTACTTATCACATAAAAGTTATCATGAAATTTAAATGGGAAATTGTATTGAAATTACCTATTATAGTTCTTGGTACATAGTAGTCACTCCATCACTTCTTTGTTTATTTATTTATTTTTGCTATGGGGTCTCACTATGTTGCCCAGGCTTATTCTGAACTCCTGAGCTTAAGCAATTCTCCTGCCTCAACCTCCAGAGTAGCTGGAAGTACAGGCCCATCATTTAATATTGACATTTGATTTTCTCCTTACTCCTCACCCCTCCTTTTAAACTCCGGGTGAGGGAAGGAAGCGTCTATCAATAATGTTAATGAAAATAGTTGGTATTTATTGGGCATTTACAATTCGTACATTCATTCAACAAGTATTTAGTGAGGGTCTGCTATGTGCTAGATGCATTTCTATACAGCGGGACTACAAAAGGGAAGGAAAGCAATCATTATCCCCCTGACCTCATGGAGTAAACAAACTATAAACAAACAAACAAAAAACAGATGATAAATGCACAGATGTCAAGTGGAGATATGTACTATGAAGAATAATGTAGCAGGGCAAGGGAAGGGACAGTGACAGGGATGGGGAAGGGACAGGTGGGTAGTGGGAGCTGTTTATATAGGGCACATGCGCTGGCATTATTTGAGCATTAAACTCCCAAAGGATAGTGTTTAGTAAGGCGGATTTTGATTATGATGAGGATGCCTCCAAGCATCAGGAAGGGTGACAGCTCTCTTCTTTTGCAGATTGGATGTGAGAGCTGGGAAGTGGAGTGGGAAGCCCAGGCCCAGGGCAGGGCCTGTGGCTCCCCCATTGTGTTCTCTGGGTCCCACCTTTGTTGGCAGTGGAGGGGGAAGATGAGTGCTGGGCAAGGAGTTTCTTCAAGTCAAGGCACAGGCACGGCACACTCACTCCATCTCTTTGGAACTGAGCTGGCAGTGAATCCATTCAGTTCTAAGACATCAGCCTTGTCTGTGTATGGCCTTTTATGAATGTGGTGGAGTCCGAGGAACCAGCAGGCTGCAGAGATGGCCACCAGAGCCCCTTCTCAGTTGTGATGAAAGGAGATTTAGGGAAGAGCAGAGGCCTGGGGTATGTGGAGGTCCAGTTGTCCCTACCCGGAAGGACCAGCAGGGTAGGGAGGTTCTATCGAAGACTTACTTTTGCTTTGTAGAAGGAAGAATTTGTAGTCCTCTGGATTGTGCTCTTGAAGTTGAGCACAGGGCTTGGGATCATGCTTACTCAGAGAAAAGCAATTTTGTATGTATAACATGGGGGAGCCGGGACAAAGTTGTTTTGTAATCTGTGTTGTGTATATGTGTGTGTGTGTGTGTGTGTGTGTGTGTGTGTGTGCGTGCAGGTGCATGTGTATGCATAGGCACAAACTCAAAGAGCAAGGTACATGTGGCCTCCATGGTCATATATTTTTCTTGGTGATCTCTTCCTGCCATGGAGCCCATGGGGTTCATAGCACTTGAAGAGATAGGCACAGTCCAGGGAAGATGAGGTTTCCTGGGGACTTCCTCAGTGAGGCTGGCTTCTCTCTTATGGATAGGGAATATGAAAGTGGGGAGACCCTACAATCCCAGGTGTCTGTGCTGGAAGGCCCTGGAAATCACTTAACATCATCCCCCTGAGGGCAGGGCCTTTGTTTTGTTCACTATTTTAACTCCAGAGCCCACAGTTGTGCCTGGCATTTGGTACCTACTCCATCAATATTTGTTGGATGAATGAATGATTCTAGTCCAACCACACTCAATTTATAAAGAAAATCAGTGTAAGAAGTGGGTTAACAAAGCTAGCCCCGAAAACCCAAATTTCTTTATCTGTTTTTGGTGTCCCCTCTCCCTGATCCTCAAAATCCCAGTCTTCGCCAGGCAGGCTTTCAGGGTAAAGGAGATCAGATATAAAACTTTCCAGCTTGCATCTGACACATACTTCATGCTAAATGGATGCAAATCTCTCCTCCTTCTTGTAGCCTTTGGCACTCTTCTCAAGTTTCTCTTCAAGACAATGTTGTGTTTCAAGGTTATTTTTTTTCACCACTTTATATTCCTTTATAGATACAACATCTGTTTTACTATTCAATTGTATGTTAGTAGGGACAGAAGGAATTAAATTAAAAGATGTCCAATAGCCCTGTTTTTAAGAAATTCACCTTTCCAGGTGTATTAATGAAACCAATGGATCCCTGGAGGTAGGATCCCACAGAGGGCATGATATGTTGGGATCTCAGGACACAAGGGCTAATTTGATGAGGTCCTCCCGACCCTGAGCCTCTTCCATCTCCCTCCCCAACAGTGGCAACTGAAATGCTGCAAGTGTGACTCCAGGCTGCCTCACAACTACAATAGTCACCGAGTGGAGAATGTGGTCTCATCCTCTGGTCCCATGCGCTGGTGGCAGTCCCAGAATGGTGAGGATCTCCCACCTATAGGGGCTCAAACTTGCGGGGGGGCTCCACAGGCTGGGGGTGGATGGAGGTGCTCAGGAACCCTTTGGGTTTCTAGGTATTTCTTATGGCAGTGGGACATGGGAGGTTGACAAGCAGAACCTTCTATATATATATTTGAGATCTGTTGGGTGTTAGAGGTGAAAAGCTTTTTGGATGTTAAGGAAGGTTATGAGGAGTGAGAACTGCCTTTATTTCACTCTATGGAGTCTCAATGGGTGGTGCATGGAAAGAATTGAGCTTCAGAATCAGTGTGGACAGACAAGTTGAAACCCACTAAGCTGTGAGAAGCATCAGGTGATGGCGGGGAGGAAATTTGGCCAAAATCAGACAGGATCTTGAATAGATCACCCAAGTACAAATGTACTGGTAATCTCCTCTCCCAGAGGTAAACCAGAGAATCAAGGTTGGAGTGTTTTGCACTTCCTAGAGCTAGTGTAGACCAGGACCTTATGCAGGCCTGGGAAGGTGGGAAGTCTCTGACCTAATGCTTTTACCATTTTTCCTTTCAGATGTGAGCCCTGTCTCTCTGCAGCTGGACTTGGACAGGAGACTGCAGCTTCATGACATCACAATGGATTTTAAGGTGTGCTTTTTGGAAACGGTGATGGATAAGAGAGGCGGTCCCGCGCTATGTGGGCTTAGGCCATGGAGGAGCACTGTTCTTGTCTTCCCAGGCTGGGAGTGATAGCACCAAATGCTGCGTGGCCCCCTCCCCAGGCCTGGAGTCGTTTACCACGAGCTTATATCATGGTGGCAACAGAGGAATGGCTCTTGAAAGGAATTGTGTTGCTAGGCTCCCTGTCTTGTTTATGCCAAGATTGTCTATTCTCTTCCTCTCTGTATCCCCTATCCTTAACCCATCTGATTAACTCAACTCTGCCAAGTACTGATTCTGCTGGGCCCGATTGCTTATTATCCACTGTGTATTCTGGTAGATTCTATTTAATAACTTTGCAGATGATTTTAAATTTAGCCAATAGCGAAGAACTATCCATGCAAAAGGTGTCCCTTTAGGACGGCTCTCTTGATGGGCCTTCCACTCCTCCAGTGCTATTACTTTTCAAATTATTTTCAGATTCTTGGACTAATTTCTGAGATAATCCTTTTAGAGAGGACTTTCCTTCATTCTTCCCTTGCTTAGGGCCTCACTAAATTACTGGGATTGGCCTCAAATTTACAATCCTCCTGCCTCAGCCTCCCATGTCACTGGGATTACAGGTGTGTGCCACTGTGCCCGGTGGGAATACATTCATTCATTTGTGACAGGTCATTTTTTTCTTTTCACAGAAGCTTTGATTTCATTATTTCTACAGAAATTGTTAAATATGAAAGGATCAAGTTTGGTTAGTAAGATTAGATGATCAGGAAAAGCAATATGATTTTCAAGAGTTAAAAAGTGCTTGGAGTTAAAAAGCAATAGGACCTAATTTCTTACATGACTGAGAAAGTTGGCTCTAAGAGCCATGCCTTGCGTAAAGGTCAAGAGTATTTTGAGAAAGGACAGCATTGTTTGAATGGATGCCCAGTCTCGAAAGGTGACAGTTTTGAAGGGCAACTGTCACTTGGATGGACACTCTTAAATGGTCTCATTGCTTTATGATGCTTCACCCATTCATTTATTTGTCAGTTCTTGTCACACACATATTGGACACTGATTACATGTTAGGTTTGATGTCAGATGTTAGGGATAGAAAGATAAGTAAAGCTAAATCAACACTCTTCAAGCTGCTTTTACAATATGCAGGGAAGACCAAGACCTAGTAGTGACAGTGTAATGGGTGTTGGGACATTGGTAAGAATAGGCCTTGGTGAGCATGGGAGGGGGTATCCAGCTAGGTCTGCCTTGGTATGGGGTGGTGGTGGGGTTTTCATAGAATGCATTCAGGGGAAGATTAAACTTCATAGATCAGTAATAACCAGGGCAAAGGCAATATTCATTCCAGGCCAAGAGAATAGCAAGCACCAAGGCCAGGAGGTGAGACAGGAAGGTATACAATTGGGGAGGGGGCCAGTGAATCCCTTCTGGGTTTGGTGGCTAAAAAGCATTTATGGAGGTAAGAGGGCTGTAGACTGATGAGTGGTGAATTTACAGATGTAAATGTGTAGGGGGCAGCAGACTAAAGATACATTCATCCAGAAAATATATATGAACCACCTACTGTGTGCTTAATGCTGGGGATACAGCTGTGAGCGAGTTGGGCCAATTGGCCTACGATCTAGTGTGTTGTTTTCTGAACCAAGGGTGATTTGGCTGTCTACATTTCCCTAGGGGATATGTGGCAATTTCTGGAGACATGTTTGGTTGTCTCAACTGTGGATATAGTATTGACATCTGATGGGTAGAGGTCAGGGATGTTGCTAACCATCCTACAGTGCACAGGGCAGCCCCTCGAACTAAGGGTTATCCAACTCAAAATATTAACAGTGCAGAGGTTGAGAAATCCTGGTCTAAAGTGAGAAAATAAAAAGTAGTAAACTAAAACATAATTCATTGGAAATTGTGGTGGATTTTCGGAAGGAGATGAGATGCTGGGATAGGAAATAAAGGTGGGGTGGGGTGGGATGAGCATGGTGTGGGCAGAAGAATGCACCTTGGATAGGTATAAAAAGATCTCCTCGAGGAAGTGACATTTAAACTGAGAACAGAAGATGAGAGGGGATGCCCTGGGGGAGGACCATTTTGAGCAGAAGCAGGACAGGAGGACCGGCACCAAGGTGTTGAGGGAGTGAGGTTGGCGTGGTTAAACTCTTGTGGAGATGGAAGTGTCTGAGGAGAGTGAGGAGGCAGTCGGGGCCCAGGAACTCAGGGCCTCTTCTCTCACCGTCAGAAGATCTGATTTTAAAAAGAGTGGGTTGGAGGATTTTTAGCTAAGGAATGACACAGTCCATGTTTATGTTTTCAAAGAGAGAGCTCTTTCTGTTTGGGGCAGGTGTGACCGAGTTAAGAGGTCAGAGAGAATGGATGAAAAGATGTAAGATGGAGAGTGTGGGGAAGGCTAAGGGGTGGTGGTGGGGTGAGAGGAGGTGGCCCTGAAGCCAGAGAGGTGGGTCTGATTTAGGTTCTATTTTGGAGCTTGAGTTTATGAACTTACAGTATAAGAAGTGGCACAAGCTGGGAAGCCACCCAGAATGGAGATGATCACCAAGAAAAGGGACAAGGACATATGTATATCATGCCTCGAGCCTGCATTTTATCTTTAGGCCAATGCAGATTGTTAGTGGCGCGTCATGATCAAATAGACGATTCAGGAAGATCTCTCTGATGAAGTGGGGGGAGTGGTTGGAGGTCCAGGACAGAGGCTGGACATGAGTTCCAGGCTGTGGCAATAATTCAGGCTCAGTATGACCACAGCCTGGACTATGGCCATAGATGACCATATCAGAGATGAGGAGAGGGCGGGTGCGGGGGAGAAGAAGGACAGAACCCAGGTTTACTAGGGATAAAAATGGTTGCCGTGGGAAGTGCAGGTGTGGGAGAATTTTCTGGCATGGAAGACTGGTGGGGGAAGTGGGGTAACTGATCTAGGAGGGATCACACCTTCTGGAATACAGATTTTGTTTCTGTTTCTTTCCACAGTTTCCCTGGGCACAAACTTCTGTGGTCTATGGTTTGCCAGGAGGATTGGAGTCTACTTGCTCCTACTGGGCCTCTTTCTATCCCCCTCATTGGAGGAAACTGTTTCTGTGATTATGTTTCATGGGCACACCACCAGAGCCCCCCCTTTCCTTTGTTTCTCAGGGTCCTCCTGTTTGTGTCTTTCCAGGGGCCTCTGCCAGCAGGCATGCTGATTGAGCGCTCCTCAGACTTTGGCAAGACCTGGCGGGTGTACCAGTACCTGGCTGCGGACTGCACCTCTGCCTTCCCCCGGGTCCGCCAGGGCCAGCCCCAGAGTTGGCAAGATGCCCGGTGCCAGCCCCTGCCCCAGAGACCTAATGGACACCTAAATGGGGGAAAGGTATGTAGAGAGACCCCTGAAAAAGTAAGCACAGCAGTACCCAAAGTCTCCCAGTTCACAAAGTCACAAGGAGTCTTGAGAAGAAGCGATAACACCGGTGGCCAGTTTCCCTTGCAGTCTCTCCTGATTTCCCCAATAATGATGCCCTGCAAGCATTGGTTGGGATATTTCGAAAGCAGCTTGAGGCCCTCTTTCATAACCTCTTCCCAGGCTACTCTTTGGCACATCCCTATATACGGAGAGGAGAAAATCACAAAAATTTATCTTCACTTTGGCAGGATTTAACACAAAAATGAAAATTTTTTGATTGAAATCATCCATTTAGTCCAGTCCTAGTCCTTGGGAGGGAAATCCAGGTATAAAGAGTTCTAGATTATGTGAATTTAAATCCTGAGCTGGGAATGAGAACTCGATTCTATAAACACCCAGAATGCTTCTTTCCAAATCCTCCTAAATGTTGGCCAAACTCTTTTGTAACTGAATTCCCCATTCCCTGGTGGAGGAGGCTGGTTTCTCTTCTCCTGTCCCTGGCTGGGATGGGGTGACTCCCAAGAGCTGCACCCAGGTGAACCCATGCCAAGTGGTCCCTGTCTGCTGCTTGCATAGCTGCTTCCTTCGGGCGGGACAGCTCCTCCTTGTTTACATCCTTATCCAAGTCTAGGTTCCCCATGCTCTCCAGACTCTAGATCAGAGCCAGGACTTTTTCCTGATCTGTGGAGGATTAGCTTAAAAACTTTCTGGGATATGCAAGGAAGTCACGTCCAGTGAGTGGTTTTGATTATAAATAATAAAAAAATTGAAATTAAGATTGTCTAGAGTGCCATGGTTACTAAGTTCATGTAGTCTTGGGTTCTGAACCCTTTCATTCATCTTATGACATTGGAAGGTTAGAATCTGTTGAAACCCCATGTGTAGATCATGTATATCACAATAATTTTGGGCCCAAGAAAATCAGAAAATTCTTTTTTTTTTTTTTTTAGAGAGAGAGAGAATTTTTTAATATTTATTTTTTAGTTTTCAGCAGACACAACATCTTTGTTTGTATGTGGTGCTGAGGATCGAACCCGGGCTGCACGCATGCCACTCGAGCGCGCTACCGTTTGAGCCACATCCCCAGCCCCAGAAAATTCTTGAGATACGTTTATTTTTAACTGGAGAGGAGAAGTTGTACACACGCGTGCACGTGCATGCGTACACACACACACACACACACACTCACTTTCTTCCCAGCAGTTATCTTGCTCATCCAGAGCAGGTGGCAGGCTCATGAGGTGGTCTCTCTCATGTTTCAGAAAAGAGGAACCTCTGATTATAAGAAGGGTGGAGCACAGAATGGAAAGGAAGGGCTCCGAGCTGGGGCATGCTGTTATGCTTTGGTTCTTCCCTTTCTCCCCTCTGTATAGGTTCAACTTAACCTTATGGATTTAGCATCTGGGATTCCAGCAACTCAAAGTCAAAAAATTCAAGGTCAGTTTGGCTGCTCTTCCTGCTAGTGGGACTGTTAGTGGGGAATGAAACAAGTTGGAACCAAGGTCATGGAAATTTCCTGTTCCCTCCTGGTTTTCTGACATAATTCTTGCCTGGCTTGCCTCTTAGGGTTATTGTGTGCAGGATGCTGTGAGAAGGTGGGGTGCTGGGGAGGGTGGTCCCTTGGATAATGTGAAGCCAGGACAGAGGGATGGGGCTATCAAAATACTTTTTAAAAATCTATCCTGGCCTAGGAGACTTTTTGCCTCTAACTTCCTTTCTTGGTTTTACCTTTCCCAACCTCCCCCTCCTTGTTTCTGCCCCTCTCAGAGTTGGGAGACATCACAAACTTGAGAGTCAACTTCACCAGGCTGGCCCCAATGCCCCAGAGGGGTTTCTATCCCCCCAGCGCCTACTTTGCAGTGTCCCAGCTGCGTCTGCAGGGGAGCTGCTTCTGTCACGGCCACGCTGACCACTGTGCACCCAAGCCTGCAGCCCCTGAAAGTCCCTCCTCAGCTGTGCAGGTGACAGCCCAGGGTGGGGAGGGCCTGGGGAAAGGACCGGGCGGGCTAAGTTCTTGGGGCTCCTGTGACACAGAGAGGACACACAACTTAAGACTTGGGTATTTCATATTTTAGTAATAATAAAAATTATTTTAAAGGACAGTCATTTCTGAAATTAGACTTTTGTGGTATTTATGCAGACCTGCTTTATAGCTTGAGATGGTTTTGATTTTTCGTTGTAAGTGTATATGTGGCTGCCCAGGGGGGAGCTTAAGGCAAAGCTTCTTACCCGGGCTATGTACTGTATTTACAATGCGTAAATTGCCATTTACAACATTATTATCTAAAAACGTAAGTATGAAAATATTGTAAATTCTCATTTTATTGGGTACTTAGGAAAAACTTGCATGGTCCTCCACCATCAGGTATTCTATTTTATTATTTGATTTCAAGGTCCAGGAGGTTGCAGGGTGCCACCAGAGTAAAGGCTATCCAGTGTGAGAAACAGGGCAGGCAATTGAGTAATATTAGTATGGATGAAAAGTCTATCCCAGGCTAGCAAACGGGGTTCAGCAGGGCTGGGTATAGAAGCCCCGGTTTAACAAGCTTCCCAGGGCGTTATACTGTGAAACCAGGCCCAGGAGTGGAGGAGAGAGAGCCTTGGCTAAAGAAGCCCTTTTCTGGGGCATCGGTTTTTTTGTCAACACATGGGGGCACAGTGTTTGTCCTGGTAGTAGAGGGACATGAAGAAATATGCAAATCAGCCCAGGGCGGGGAGGTACAAATGGCATGGCATAGTTGCTTTGTTCTTTATTCCTGGACCAACGGCAGCCCCAAGTTGCAGAGGAGTCTAGCAGGGGCCTGCTCAGGGGACGGACCCGTGATCCGTTAAGGCCCCTAAGACAAACGAAAGGAACTGAAGTGGGGTGAGAGGAGATCACTGCTTTTAAAAGGCACAGATGCCTGGGCCTGTCCCCTGAGATTCGAGCTGAACTGGGTCTGGGCATCGGTGTTTCCCAAAACACTCCCAAGGTGATGGTGAAGTGCAGCCAGGGTTGGAATTTATGGAACTTGAGGGACCAGGGAGGTCTCATGAAGGAGGTGCCATTCTAGCTGGAGTTACTGGGTGGGGATTTGCTGGGGAATACAGAAGGAGAGAATTCCAGACGGAAGGAAAAACATCAGAAATGGCCAAGAGATGGGGGCAAGCAGGCAGGGTACAGGGAGTGATTCAAAGCTCAGCTTGCTGTGCTGTCGGCAGGGAGCAGGGGATGAGAATGGAGCAAACGTGGTACAGGTCCTCCAATGCCAGGCTGGGGGTGTTGGGTTTAATTTGGGAGGCAATTAACACACAACAGCTATTCTATTTTTATACCTTAATGAGCCTAGTAACGATTTATCCTAAGAGTCCCATTAGCCAAACAACTTAGTCATGAATTGCTGGAATATAAATATCCAGAGAGCCCACCAGCTTCTAGAATCCCAGTTTACCCACAAGGGTGTCTGATCACCTTCTAGGTGCAGCCTGGGACTGGGCATCCTGGGGTGTCCAAGGGAAAGGAATGAGCTTGTAAAATCCTTGCTAGAGGAACAGTGAGGGTATCTTCACATGTGTGTGCTCTCACACACAGAACAACAGTAGGAAGGACACTGTAACTGTCACAGGAGCTGGGCAAGGGCTGGTGCATTCAGGAAGAGCATCCTGAGGGGCTGAGGTCTGGGCAGGCCCTGAGTGGTGGGCAGGAGGGTCTCACAGGAGAGGGCAGCTCCATCCCTGGGGCTCTCCTTTGTTAATTGTTCTTGATGACCCACGGCTGCCTCTCCCAGGTCCATGATGTCTGTGTCTGCCAGCACAACACTGCTGGCCCCAACTGTGAACGCTGTGCCCCCTTCTATAACAACCGGCCCTGGAGACCTGCAGAGACCCAAAACCCCCATGAATGTCAAAGTAAGAACCTGGAATCACCCCCCTTCCCTGTAATGACTGAGCTGGTTGCTGACCCTGCTGCAACTCACTGACCTCGCGTGGGACAGAGCGAGAATCTGTTTTTTATTTTTGAAATCTAAACCAAATTGTAGTCTTGCCATTTAAGCTGTCCTGGCTCCGTGGGGGTGGAGAGAGGATTGGATGGGATCTTCCACTGCCTCTGCCTTGTTTTCAGCCAGCCCTGGAGGGGCCAGGGCTTGGTTTCTGCTGATGACACATGGCTCTCACAGTGTCCCCAGAGCCTTCTTCCTCTGGCCCCTCCAGTTGCTTTATCCTGGGTCAAACATATCTGCTTTCCTATTGTCAGTTTTCTACATCAAATGGTCCCTTGGAGTCAGAGTCTTTGCTCACATAGCCCCAGGAAGGCAGTGACCCTGCAGGAGATTCCTAGTGGCCATGGGAGAGGGCTGAGGATAGGCCATTCAAAGGGCTCTCTCTTTGCTCCAGCAAGACCACTGCTCTTGACTTCACCCCTGCCCACCATACACTTGGGAATCAGGAGGCCTGAGTCCTCATTTTACTTAGCTTTCTTCCTGGTTGTGTATCCCTAAGTATATTACCCAAGGCTCCTTGACCTCATCTCCCCATTTCCCTGCCTTGATCGTCTTGTAGAGTTGCTAGAGATTCTAAGGAGCTGCCTTGGCTCATGCTTGGTGGATGGCAATGGTGCTGGTCAGATATCCCTTTTTTTTTTTTTAATATGGGGTCCCTTTTTTTTCAGGGTGTGATTGCAATGGGCATTCAGAGACATGTCACTTCGACCCATCTGTATTTGCTGCCAGCCAAGGGGCACATGGAGGTGTGTGTGACAATTGCCGGGACCACACTGAGGGCAAGAACTGTGAGCGGTGTCAGCTGCACTATTTCCGGAACCGGCGACCAGGCGCCCCTATTCAAGAGACCTGTATTCGTGAGTAGGGGCCCCAGGGACCCAGAGTGTCATTCATCCATTATTCCCCACTTTCTCTGGTTACAGCAGGACCCATGTATGTCCCTGGGGATACAAAGGCCATTGGGGAGCACAAAGACTTGGTCATAAATCAGGACTTGTGGTGGTTCTTTTAACTTAGCTGTGTACTATTAAACAAATAATTTAACCTCAGTGGACCATCAATCAATGAGCCAATCAGTACATAGCCTTACTTTGGGTATAGAAGAGAAAAAAATAAATGTAAGCTATGGCTCCTGTGGTCTGGTAATATAAAGCATACACACAAAAGAGGAATTAAAGCTCTTTGCCCATGATGTTGCCTTTCCCATGTGGCAATGCGGTTTGATACTTGTTTTTCTATTTACTCAATATCGATAACTCTTCCAAGATAATGTCTTATTTTCTCTGGTCCTAACACAATTGACTAACAAATAATCGATGCTCAAGGAATGCTTGTTGAATGAACGCATGAATGTAAGGGGCTGGAACAGTCAGAGGCGGCTAACATGCCCACAAGGGCTCAAACTGCACACAGGAGAGAGCAAACTAGACTGAGGCAGGCGGGTGGAGGCGGTTTTAATCAGCCAAGACTTTGGCAATGAAGGAGTAGTTTGCTTTGAAAAGCATAATAGAGGCCAAGGAGTCTGGTAGGGGAAAGCTGGGTCACTTCCTTTTGATATTATTTGTTTATGGAAAGACTGAGACACACTTGAGTTTGACTCTTGTGTCCAGTATTCACTTGCAATGTGACAATGTGACCTTTAGTAAGTTCTTTAGCATCTCAGAGCCTCAGCTTCCTTATCAGTACAGTGGGGATTAGAATCCTCACATTTCAGGGTTATCAGGAGCATTATGAGACAACATGGGAGAGTGCCTGGTTCAGTGCTTGGTACATAGTAGTTGTTTGGTAAATCATGAAAACCAAAATACTGGTATAGTGTTTAACATCCTCAACTGACTTTCTACCTAGTTGATATTTACTCTTTTATTACTCATAAGAAGCTAGGAGGGATGTATTATTGTCCCATTATACAGATGAAGAAACAGAGGTGCAGAGGGGTATAAAGTACTTGATTGAGGTTGTAAGATTAACAAATAACCGATGGTGGAACAAAGATTTGAACCAGGCAATGTGACTCCTAGAATCTGCTTTGAGCTCTGAAAATTTCTTTGTTATTATTGCCACGGCTGCTTTTGTCTCTCAGCTTGTGAATGTGATCCGGATGGGGCAGTGCCAGGGGCTCCCTGTGACCCAGTAACCGGGCAATGTGTGTGCAAAGAACATGTGCAGGGAGAGCGCTGTGACCTTTGCAAGCCAGGCTTCACAGGACTCACCTACACCAACCCGCAGGGCTGCCACCGTGAGTAGGGGACCTGGCCCAGTGTGGTGTGGGGTGAGCTGCATGGGCCCCCAGTCCAAATCTTGCGCTGCTGGGATTTCAGAGGAAATCCCACTCCAGGGCAGACAGTGGGGTTGGGCTGGTAGGTCAGATTTCTTCTTTCCCAGCACCAGGTGTTGTGCTACTAGCCACCAGCAGGTGGCAGCACAGGCCCAGGTTGGAAGGTAGGACTGAGTCAGCCAGAGCAAGGGTGGGCCTGCCGGCCGCCAAGCTGCCAGGTGGCTGGGAAGGCACAGTGGTTGTGAGTCAGCCATGTTATCCACAGGGGACCGCCCTGCCCAGTGCTTTTTCCTGGCTGGCCTCCTCCCTGCATGTGTGTCTTCTGGGGCTGAATTTTTTTCGTGGTGTCTGCCTGAGCTCAGCCCGCCCTCCTGCAGGTTGTGACTGCAGCATCCTGGGGTCCCAGCGGGACATGCCCTGTGATGAGGAGAGTGGCCGCTGCCTGTGTCTGCCCAACGTGGTGGGTCCCAAATGTGACCAGTGCGCTCCCTACCACTGGAAGCTGGCCAGTGGCCGGGGCTGTGAGCCATGTGCCTGTGACCCGCACAACTCCCTCAGCCCCCAGTGCAACCAGGTATGAGGTGGGATGGCCCCAGGGGCTCCTCAGCAGGAGCGTGGGGTGTCTGCCCACCAGCATCTCTGTCTTAACTTGATGCTCCCCTGGTGGGAGTTTTGAAAGTCAGGCTGGGATGCTTCTATCCCTGTTCCTCTTGGGGGGAGACCACCAGATGTCCCTCCCTCTGTGGCTCTCAGCCTTGGGCAATGCCATATTTGCCACACCTTCTGCAGAGCAACTCTGGGCTTTGACTTTTGTGCTTGTCTGGGGGGGGGGCCGATCCTTTTTATTTGCAGCAGGGGGTGGAGTGGGCGCATCCTCTCTGTAGACAGCTGGTGAGCCCTTGTTACTATCTGTGGGGCAGGGGGCTGGGACATGATCCCTGATACCAGGGCAGGCAGATCCTGTAAGATAGGGCCCCTGATGGTTCTTTCCCCTCTCAGTTCACAGGGCAATGCCCCTGTCGGGAAGGCTTTAGTGGCCTCAAGTGCAGTGCTGCCGCACTCATCCGCCAGTGTCCAGACCGGACCTATGGAGATGTGGCCACAGGATGCCGAGGTGGGAGCTAACTGCATGGTGAGACAAGCTTGTGGTGGGGTCACCCAGGTCTGTGAGGTGGTTGGACATCCTGCATTGTTAGGTGTGGTGTGAGCCTGGGCAGCCCTGTGAGTGCCACACTCCTGCCACTGCTTGTCCTCCTGGCCCTTGAGTGAGGCTAACCAGAGGCCGCCCCCACGTCCACACCTCAGGAGGGTTGTCTTGCTCCCACTTCCCTTAGAACAGGCATTTGGAGAAGCAGGAGCAGGGAGGGGAGGTTGCTTCTTCTCTCTGCATCATCTGAGAAAGCAAGCCCTGAGGCAGGGAAGGGTGTCATTCCCAGAGTCGGCTTGATGTAGTGACAAGAGCACAGGACAGGAGTGTCCAGACCCGGTGCTGGCCTCAGTTCTGCCTCCCTGGTGACTGAGTGAGCCACTCCCCTCTGCACTCAGTTTCCTCATGGGAGGGAGGAGGCTTGTTAGCTCCTGTGCCTGAGCTGCCTCATCTATAAAAGTGGGAAGTACGGGGGGCAAACCCAGCCTGTGTTTCTGTTCTAAGGAACAGTACGTGGCATCTGGGGGCTTTTGAGTAAGTTTTGCCTTTTTTTTAGCCGCTGTGGACTGTTAAGTCACACAGGCCGTCCCTCAGGTCACACCTCCTCTGTAGGGCTCTCTCCACCCAACGCCTTTCTCTCCCTGACCCCAGTCTCTGACTGCCTTTTCTCCCGGCCCTAGCCTGTGACTGTGACTTCAGAGGAACAGAGAGTCTGGGCTGCGACAAGGCCTCGGGCCGCTGTCTCTGCCGCCCTGGCTTGACTGGGCGTCGCTGTGACCAGTGCCAGCGAGGTTACTGTGACCGCTACCCCGTGTGCGTGGGCTGCCACCCATGCTTCCAGACCTACGACTCAGACCTCAAGGAGCAGGCTCGCCGCCTCCACAGTCTCCGCAATGCCACTGCTGGCCTGCGGCCAGGGCCAGGCCTGGACGACCGTGGCTTGGCCTCCAGGGTGCGGGATGCCAAGGCCAAGATTGAGCAGATCCAAGCAATTTTGGGCAGTTCCTTGGTCACAGAGCAGGATGTGGCCCAGGTGGCCAATGCCATCTTCTCTATCAGGTATCGTTGTCCCTGCACAGCACTTGGAGAATTAAGCCACATAGGTTCATATAAGGGACACGCTGGTCTTTCCTTACCTTTTTACAGCCCTTTATAGTTTACAAAACATTTTCACATGCACCCACACTCAACTACTGTGACAGTCCTGTGAGGATGGAGTGGTGGCTGTTATTACTTCTGTTTTACAGGTGAGGAGACAGGCATTGATAAATGATGTCATAGCCACGTGGCCACTGAGGGGCAGGGCTGGACTCAGAGCACAGGCAAGGAGCCCAAGCCCAGGACTCTTTCAAGTGCTTGGCGCTGCCTGTAGGAGATAGTCAGCTCTGGATTAGTCACCCTGGTGGAGGGCATCCTAGAGGCAGGGGTGCTAAATATAGATCCCAACTTGCTTTTGGAATGGAAGCCATCCCACCCACGCCCCCCTCCCACCAGCAGAGGTGACTTCTCAGTGAGATTTGGTTCTGGAAGATTCTATAATTAGTTTATATTTCCTGAGCACCAGTGGACTGGTGGTACACAGAGATGTCCAGGCAGCAGGGAAAAGGTAGCCCAAGAGGATTAAAGGCTGAGCCTCTTTTACTCATGGAGGTGCTGAGCTTCTTCAGGGGCCTGAGCAGAGGAGCCAGAGCAAATGTTGGAAATCATTTGTTCATTCACTCCACAGATTTAAAAGCCCCTGGTGTGATCCAGGCATTTCACAAGGTGTGAGGGACATTACAGTTCACAGGACACGGTCTTCACCCCCCAGAGGCTCTTGTGCAGCTGGTTGATGTGCCAACAGTGAAGAATAGTAATGTGGACATGTGAAAAGAAGCTAAAGCTACCCTAACGGGTGGCTGTCGCAGGCTTTACAGGGGAGGTGCCATCTGACCTGAGTTTCTAAACTGTGTAGTATGTCCATAGGGGTTCAGAAGGCTGGGAATGCAGGTGTGGAGGGTGGGACGTGGTATTCTATGGCCGAGCAAAGCCTGAGGTGGAGGATGTGACACTTGTGGGAGGGAGTTAAGATGGGTGGACAGATAGAGGGCATGGGGAGAGAGGACCCTGAGAGCCCCATGGTGGTGAGCCTGGGGTGCATCATGTGCCCCCTTCACATGGGCATTTCCAGCCAGAAGGTGATGGGTTTGCAGCTCAGTGGGGTGGTGTGTGCCCCAGAGGAGCAGTTTGGGAGCCATAGCTCAAGTCAGACAGTAAGATGCCAGGAGGAGAGGGACAGGGTAGCAGAGAACTGTGGAAGGGGGAGGAGAATGGAGAATACTAAGGCCAGAGAAGTCAAGGAAGGAGAGCATTTAACAGTCCACCTGCAGAGGGATGGAGCAAGGCTGTGTCCCTGCCTTGGGGACCCCAGCCTCTGCCCAGAAGAATTGTCTTCAGCTGGTGGATTCTCCCTTCTGTTGCTTTGCTGAGGACAACTCCCCTGTGCAGCCTGATTCTCCTAACTCAGGGGCAGCTTTACCAAGAGGAGGTTGATTCTGGCAAGGCAGAATGTTACATGTTAGCCCATACTCTTCTCCCATCCTAGGCGGACTCTCCAGGACCTGCAGTTGGATCTTCCCCTGCTGGAGGAGATGTTGTCCCTTCCAGGAGACTTGGACAGTCTGGACAGAAGCTTCAATCACCTCCTTGTTATGTATCAGAACAAGAGGGAACAGTTTGAAAAAATAAGCAATGTTGATCTTTCAGGTGAGAAGAGAGGGACCCAGACAACCCGCCTCTCCCCATCTGCTCCTTCCCATCTCTCCAGGCCTCCTGTGCCATGGACAGCTCTCTCCCCTCCCCTCGTTCCACAGGAGCCTTCCGGATGCTGACCGCAGCCTATGAGCGGTCATTGCAGGCTGCTCGGCAGATCTCGGACAGCTCCAGCTTGCTGCACCGGCTCAGGGAGGACCGCAGACGAGCAGAGGGGCTGGACAGGCTGGTGGGAAGAGGTGAAGGTGATGGTAGCCCCGATCTGGCATCCCTGCAGCTGGAGATGGCCTCCTTGCCTGATCTGACACCTACCATCAATAAGGTGACTTAGGGAATGGGAGTCCCTCTTCTTGGGACCTCCACCCTAGCTTATCACACAGGGACTACTGCCACATCCCCACATTTCCCATTAGGGCAAACCTGCCCCAGTGAGAACCTGCTCACCCATCCTGACCCTCATGCCCCTCACTGTGTACTCAGGCGTTGCCAAGGAAACACGTATCTGATGCCGGTTGTCATGGGGATGTCTGACTGTTTGTTTCCTGGTGTGGGGTGGGGATGGTTGTCGAGAAGCCTCTTTGACACCCCCATCTCTCCACAGCTCTGTGGCGGCTCCAGGCAGATGGCTTGCACCCCAGGAGCGTGTCCTGGTGAACTGTGTCCCCAGGGTAATGGCACTCTCTGTGGCTCCCACTGCAGGGGTGCCCGCCCTAGGGCTGGAGGGGCCTTCCGGATGGCAGGGCAGGTGGCTGAGCAGCTCCGGGGTTTCAACTCCCAGCTCCAGCAGACCAGGCAGATGGTAGGTACAGCAGGAGGGAGGTGGGCACAGGTAGGAGGGGGCAGAGAGGAAGGAGCTCTGCAGGCAATCCAGAACTTTCTTTTTCCTTTTCCTTTTTTTTTTTTTTTTTTTTTTTTTTGGTACTAGGGATTGAACCCAGGGGCACTTAACCACTAAGTCACATCCCCAGCCCGTTTTTTATTTTGTTTAGAGACATGGTCTCACTAAGTAGCTTTAGGGCCAGAATTCCCAGTTTAAAGTCAGAGACTAAAGCCCAGAAATATTAGGTGATTTTGTTAAGGTTCCACAGCAAACATGATATAGAGTTGGAACCAATGTTTCTGAGGTGTTTTTTTTTTTTTTTTTTAAACCCAACATCCATATTGTATCTTCTGGGGCCAAACTTGGTTGGTGACAGATGCTTTGTAAGTAGGTCCTGAGGTCGAGGATGATCCATGGAATCCTTGGGGGCTGCTGAGAGGCGCCATGGAGTCCTGGCCCCTTCTAACACATGGTGTGTCAACAGATTAGGGCAGCTGAGGAAGCTGCCTCGCAGGTCCAATCAGATGCTCAGCGCCTAAAGACCCAGGTGAGCACCAGTCACTCCCAGATGGAGGAAGACATCGGACGCACACGGTTCCTCATCCAGCAGGTCCGGGACTTCCTCACGGGTGAGCTGGCTTCAGTCTCCCCTCAGCTGGTGTCCAGCTCCTGCCTTTCCCTTATTCCCATTCTCATTCAACCATCCCCGGTCTCCCTCCCTGCCTCCATGGCCTCCAGCACCCTGGACCCTGTCACTCATCTGGCCTCTCCAAGGACTTCCCTGCCTGTTCCCTGTGTGTGATCCATTCCCAAAAGCATGGTCTGAGACACCTTTGAGAAATATGTCAGATGGCTTCCCACTCTTGCTTTAAATCCTTCAAAGGCTTCACCTTATTCCTTGATAAACTCCCAGCTCCTCTCTTGACTCACAAGGTCTGGCTCTTGTCCATCTCCTGGATGTGACCTTGCACTCCTCCTTCCTTCACTCACTGGATACCCTTTTCTCTTTGCCTTCCTGGGATGCTCTTTCCAAGGTGGCTGTTTCTCATCTTCCAGGTCTCAGTTTCAGCATCTCCTCTTCAGAGGAGCCTTCCCTGACCACCCTGCTTGTGGTCAGCCCCCTGCTCCCCATTCCCCATACCTTCACCCTGCTATTTAGGCTCTGCTTATGAAGTTCATTTGTCTGTAAATATGTCATGTGTCTCCTCACTAGACTGCAGACTCCAAAAGGGCAGGGATGGTTGGCTATCTGGTCTATGGCTGTATCACCATACCTACCATAAGGCTAGATACAGAATGCACCCAAACTGATGAATGTGATCTCTTCCCTGCTGTCCTGGAGAGTGGGACAGGGCTGTGCAATAGAAAGAGCCTTGGACAGGACTCAGGAGACTTGTGTGACTTTGGAAATGTTGCTTTTTCTCTTTGCCCCATCTTTTGCTTGCAAATGGAAATGGTAGTATTTCACAAGTTTATTCTGAGGATCAAATAACTGATGTAAAATGTGCTTTGAAAAATTAAAGGTGCCTCCGGAATGTGAGTTGATATTATTAGATTTCTGGTCTCTGCCAGGAAATTTGCTGGCTGGGAGCCCAGTTAATATGAGCTGAGGGTTTGGTGTAATGACAGTGGCTCTTCTTGCTACTATTGCAGTGTTTTTGCCCCAAATAGGCCACAGCTCTCTCCTGAGTGCAGATGGCAGGTCAGAGAGAGGCAGGAAGGATCCACAGAAATCCTATGACTTGCTTGAAGCCATAAGGCCCACGGGGGGGAAATGTTACTAGGGATGCAGGGAGATGGTACCCAGCAAAGAAGCATGAAGGGGCAGGCCGAGGTTTGGGGCTCAGACTCACAAATAAGGGAAACTTGCCCTTATGTAGGCTAAGAGGCCACTCATCTTGAATTAACCACAGCCAGGACCCAGGCCAGGAGGTGAGATGGAGCTGGAATTCCCAGGCTGGCATAAGCAGGCAGGGAACAACCAGTCCCTTTTTGTCCTCTCAGTTATGCTGTGTCTCAGGTCAAGTCCTACCATGGGTCCAGAGGCAGAGAGAAGGAAAATTCTCACAGTTATCAAAGTGGTGGGTTCTAGCTTCAGAGAACTCTTACAGGAGGTGGGTGCTAGCTGCTGTTGGTATACAGGGTCACAGCATGGGAGGGAGAGTGGCAGGTCTATGGAGGAGGGAGGTGACATCATTTTTCTTCACTAGTTCTTCAAATGGAATTGAAAAAATTAATAGGTAGAGTTCATTCCTAAGTACCGGGTACTGTTCTAAGGGCTTTGCATCGATTATATTATTTAATTCTAGCTACATGAGCTAAGTACTATTATTACTTTATTTTGCATATAATGAATCTAGGCACAGAGAGGTTATGCAACCTGTCTAGGAACATCCAACTTGGAGGTGGTATGGGTAGGATTCAAGCCCATTGTTCTCACTCAGTTGTGCACATCTACATTGTTGCATTATGGGATGGACATACACACTCACTTTCGCTTTTGCTGATGTTTTCCCTCTCTCTGGATTGTCTACCTTCCCTTGTCTCCCCTTACCTGGATAAGTCCTGCTCATCCTCTAAGAGTTCTCTCAGGAAAGAACTCCAGTCTCCAGAAAGCCTCCCTGGTCCTCTAGCCTGGGTGAGGCACACCTCTACCCTCATTGGTTTTGCTTCCTTATTTATCAACATGTATCTCCCACTAGATCCCAAGCTCCATGAAGGCAGGGACTGCGGCTAATTTGATTTGCAGTCTCAACTCCTCATGTGCTGTTGTGCAGAACAGGAAATATTGACTAGGGCCCACTCCAAGCCTCAGAAGGCCAGGAACTGAGTGTGGTGCAGCTGCAGCCTGGGTGAAGTTTTGCAGAATACATGAAGCACCAGAGCTGGGAGGGGCTATGTTCAGCGAGGGAGGCTTTGCTGGGAGGATGAGGATTAAGCCTTATTTGGAGAGGACTCTGGGTTAGAGGAGAGGTTGAAGTCAGTATGGTCAGGGTCCTGGTGCATCTTGCAATGGAATAAATCCAGTTAAACCCAACTGCAGTTATGCCTTGGGCTCCTATGTTAAGCTGCCGGCGGCTGGCCCTAGGGACATGGCAGTGAATAGGACTAGCTTCCACCTTCCAAGAATGTCCTTCCACCTGGCGTGAGAGGGGTCTGGGGAAGAGACTCGTGTAGCCAGCTGGTGAGGAAACCTGGCAGGCGTGGAGCAAGCCTGGGCCCAGGGCCACAGAGGAGTTCAGGCCCAGGCCAAACCTTCTGGTGGGTGGGGCCTCCTGGACACTTCCATTCAGGTAAAATCTGTAAAAGCTAATAGAAAGATGTCATCTCTGTACTTCTGACCTCACTCTCTGACTCAGAGTTGGTTAAAAACTCTTGCTAATTGTCACATCACAACTTCAGAATGTGGACCAATAGTCCTATTTCCGAGATTAGGAAACTGAGCACAGAGAAGTCACATGACTTGTTGTGAGGTTGTGAGGTTGCTTGAATGGATAAGGGGAAGCCTAGATCTGGAAGTCATTCATCTTCCCCACAAACATGAAGGACCTCCAAGTGCAGGCACTGTGCTAGGGTCTGGGGAAAGAGCTGTGGGCAAAAGCCAGTCCCTGTTCTCATGGAGCTTACCTTTTCGTGGGGAGAGAGACAAAAATCAGGTAAATGAGTTCAGCATTTGCACACGGGTGGTAAGCACTGGAGAGGAAGATAAGGCAGAAAAAGAGGATGAGAAGTCTGGCTCTAGTGTGGATGGAGGTCCACGACTGGCTTCTGAGAAGGTGACATTCCAGCAAAGAGTGCTAATCCTTATTTGCCTTTGAGCACTTCTTTGGGAGGGGGGCTGGGAAGCAGTCTCATGGCCAAGGAAGCAGCTCCGGTCCCTGACTGCTCCCCTCAGTTTGGGGCTGATTGCAGCAGACACTGCTCAGTACCAGCTGTACGCACCTCCTCCTCCTCCTCCTCCCAGCCCGCAGCTTCCTGTGGCACCAGACACTTAGTTGCCACAGCTGTGCTGACACGCCTCCTCCTCACAGCACAGAACACAGGACAATCATCCTACAGCATCTCTGGAAATTCCTAGAGAATGGGCTCCTGAGTTTGCTTGAGAGTGGGCAGTATTTCTCCCACATCAGAAGGGCCACAGAGGCATTGTCTATGGTGCTGTTTAAGAGGCTGCTGATCCTTGGGGTGGTGAGTGGCCTCCCCAGTCTGATGGATGGCTGTCTTCCAGACCCTGATATGGATGCAGCCACCATCCAGGAGGTCAGTGAGGCTGTGCTGGCTCTGTGGCTGCCCACAGACTCGGCTACAGTCCTGCGGAAGATGAACGAGATCCAGGCCATCGCAGCCAGGCTCCCCAACGTGGACCTGGTGCTGTCTCAGACCAAGCAGGACATTACGCGGGCCCGCAGGCTCCAGACTGAGGCTGAGCAGGCCAGGTAGGGCCTGGGGCCCTGAGTTTCTCCCTACCCAGGTTGTCCCCCAACCCTGTTTCTGGAAGAGAGGAACAGAGGTCCAGGAACACAGGGGGCGCTGCCTACTGTGATGGGGATAGTTGAGTGATATGAAAAGTCCAGGTTTCACTTCACTTACTGGACCCTGTATTCCATAAAAGAAACGGCCAAGGGGATGTCTTGGGTATAACACATACTCACTATCCCCTCTTGGTGGGGTCCCAGGAGGGAAGAGCTACAGAGCTAACATTGTCCCTGGTCTTTGTCTCAGCTGGAAAGGGTGTTCTCTCAGGCTGGTGCGTGAGTTAAACTACACATTTATCATTCACTGTTCACTCCTTCTCTCTCTGCTCTTCCTTCCTGTTCCTTAGGAGCCGAGCTCACGCAGTGGAAGGCCAGGTAGAGGATGTGGTTGGGAACCTGCGGCAGGGCACGGTGGCATTGCAGGAGGCCCAGGACACCATGCAAGGCACCAGCCGCTCCCTTAAACTTATCCAGGACAGGGTCGCTGAGGTGAGGCCTTATAGATTCTTCTCCCCCATTTTAGAATGAATAGACAGATTTAGGCATAAGGTATAGAAGATGCTAGAAGGTGACCTTGTTGACCAAGCTGGAGGTCTTGAGAAGGCTGGTTTACAAGCCTCAAGTCTGGTTTTGAGCTCTTGCCCAGGATGCAGAAAAGGCAGGGGTGGACCCTAAGGCAGGGATAGGGTTGACTGAGCTGGAGAAGGAAGAGGCCTGGATATCATGGACAGGCAGGGGCTGAGGGAGAGCCATTGTGATGTCCTGGTTGAACAGACTTTTCCCTGTCTGTAAAGTGGGAGAAAAGATGGCAGAAGCATGCTGTTGGCTGCCTGTAAGAGTCACTACAAACTTCCAGATTTTTTCCCTTTTTCCACAAAGGTTCAGCAGGTCCTGGGACCAGCAGAAAGGCTGGTGATGGGCATGAGGGAGCAGCTGGGTGACTTCCGAGCACGGATGGAGGAGCTCCACCGCCAGGCCCGGCAGCAGAGGGCACAGGCAGCCCAGGCCCAGCAGCTTGCAGAGGGTGCCAGCCAGCGGGCACTGAGTGCCCAGGAGGTACAGAGAGGGCGAGTTAGCCCAACAAAACATAGCCAGTGAAGGGCTTCAGGATTAACTCAAATTTAGCCTCCACTGCTTCTGTGTAACTGGATTGGGAATGCTGAAGATGATCCAGTCCAGTTGAGACATCTGGAGCTGTCTACAGATGAGGCGGTCACTCGCCCCTGACCAAAGCTCATCTATAAAGCAGGTTTCTTACTGTGTTATCTGGAGCTTGTCTCCTTAATCCCTGGTCTGGACACTCAGCTTAGACCAATGATCTGGGCTCCATCCCTATCAGAGAAGATTGAAGAGCTTCTCCCAGTGTCTCAAGTGCTTCTCCCAAGGTTGGGAATGTTGGCCTGTGCAATCCTGGGATGTGACCAAGTTGCTTTTAAATGGCACCTTAATATAAACCTATGATTATGTGTTTGGCATTATGCTTAAAGTGAGATGGGGGGGGTGACAGGAGCGAGAGATGGAGGGAGGGGCATGCAGAATTTTAAGACATAATCTGGGGCACAGTGGTTTTATAGGTGAAATATATGCATGGGGGATAGTAGGAGGCACCTCATCACTGTGTGTTGATTCAGATGATGTCAAATGCTTTAGCTACAGCCCTTTGATGATGGTGATACTGAAGTGGTTCTACTTTTTTCAGGACTTTGAGAGAATAAAGCGAAAGTATGCTGGGTTGAAGGACCGTTTGAGTCGGAGTCCCATGGTGGGTGAGCAGGGCAGTCGGATCCTGACTGTCAAGACAGAGGCAGAGGAACTGTTTGAGGAGACCATGGAGATGATGGACAGGATGCAAGGTGAGGGGCATGGACTGCTGGGAATCCCTGAAGGCTGGCCCCCTCCCAGGGCTGCTGAGGTCCACTCTGGTTGGAGCAGCAGTGCTAAGGGAGTGAAGTCAATCAGGGTTAGCATGTGTGACAGGGCTGTGGGGAATCAGGAGTGCTCACATTGACTTGGCCTGCCCCGAAGAAGCTTGCACTCCAGATGAGACCAACGGTACCCCAAACTGTGTTTAATAGCCTGAGGTGGTCTGTGAAAGGGACATGACTAATGAGTTCTAGGAGACCAATTTCTTCTGAGAGAAATGCTTAGTGGAGGTGAGAAGGAGGTGAGAAGGAACAAGGCATGTCTTGAGGATGGGACAGGAATCGGCCAACAGGAGAGGAGGTTGACCAGGACCTGTGGGAGACACATAGCATGGCTCCACGTGGCTGGCCTCCAACCCAGATGAAGAGGGTAGACTTGGCCCTGCATATGGCAGGGAACAATCCAGGGGTTCTGAATATGGCAGAGACATCATGATAATAGCTTTTAAAAGGGTTCTGAGCTTTCCTCAGAAAGAGGAATAAGGAATCTAGAAGCCACTCATTCTCTAAGTTGTGATGGTGGGTGGCATCACTGGGCTGGTGTGTTCAGTGAATGCTTCACAGTTTCTCTGAATTTTGGCAAAAACCTCAGTGGGTAGCCAAGTGGACACCATAGAGAAGGTTGGATTGGTGGGTTCATAATGAAGAAATGGGAGGCTGTGGCCACCCACCCACAAAGGGCCAGGAGCTGAACTCAAGGAAGGAACCAGAGCCTGGGTCAGTGCTTTTCCTGGCCTTGCCCATCAATGCTCTGTAGGAAGATAATTTATTTGTCAATCTGTGTATGACAGAGAGTTAATACACCAGGCAATTGCAAAAGATGAAAAAGATGGGATTAAACCAACAGGATGAAATTAAGTCAGGATAAACCTTCCCTCTGGCCTTTGTGGGCCTAGACCACAAGTACAGCTCAGGAGAGACCTGGCTTCTCAGTGGATCATGTCACAAATTGTTACTCACCTGAGAAAGACCCAAGAGTTCTGAGTAACTGCAAGCTTGTTTTGAAACAGCAATGTCTTGCTACTCCTGAGAGCTAATAAACACAAAGCAGCCAAAGTAAGGGGGATCAGTAAAAGCTTAGGGGTAATATTCAAACGACTTAGCAACGGGTGCGGCACATACCCACCATCTAGAATAGTCTCAGGTCATAGCATTGGAATGGAAATTTACCCGCTGGAAGGAATTTACTTTAATTGGAAGATAATGGCGAGGATTATGCATGAAGGAGGCCTCTGGAAATGGGGCCCTGAAATGGAACAGCAATAATATAACCACTTGTGTGGATGTATTTCAAGATCTGACCAACCTGTAGGCCCATGTGGATGTTCACTGGCTGGCACTCTCTTATGCTCATCTTCATAAAGGATCAACAAAACTGCACACATCAGGAAGAGAGTGACTGGGGTGGGAGAGAGGGAGGGACCCAGCAATTGTATCAGATGAGGAATGGAGACCTTTAACCTGGAGAAAATGAAGCCTTCCATGTGGGACTTCCATGTGGGAGCAGAGCAGATATATTCCTACATACCCAGGAGACAGACCTGGGACAATGGGGTGGAAGCAAGAAGTGGTTAGATTTTAGTTGTCTTGTTTAGCAAATAATCAGAGCTGCCTAAAGTTGGAGCCTTGTACGGTAGTTGTGCTCCTTCCCTCATCTTGGTGAAATATAGGCTAGGGGAATGTAGAGTAGCACAGGGGACTCCTGCCTAGGGCACACAGGCCAGTCTGGGTCATTTTTCAGTGTTCTTCAAGTCCTTCACATATAATCAGACAGGACCAGGATGGGGGTGGGGTAGGAAGAACTAGATTAATCTGGGGTAACATTTTGAGGGGGGAGAGTGGGCAAGTGTCAAGATGCCTACTTAAGTGTTACTGGTAGGATGGCCCCTGTCCAGGTCCAACAGCATTGGGCTGCTAATCTTGGTATCAGTATCCCTGCCCCCATCAGCCTGGTACAACTGAGAGAGCCTAGAGAAGACAAGAGGGGTGAGGGGTTAGGGGATAATCAGAATTGGGGGTCTCCAGGACTGGAAAGAGGGGAGAGGCTTCAGTGACCACCACCTGGAGGCCAGCCTCTGCCGAGTTGGTTCTCCTGCCCATGCTGCCTCCAGGCAGGGGGAGGAAGGAGAAGGGATGGAAGTCTTTGGGTATCTCACCATCTACTCCTCCTCCCCACACTGTTCCATCTGCCTCAGACATGGAATCGGAGCTGCTGCAGGGGAGCCAGGCCATCATGCTGCGCTCAGCAGACCTGACAGGACTGGAGAAGCGCGTGGAGCAGATCCGAGACCACATCAATGGGCGTGTGCTCTATTATGCCACCTGCAAATGATCTCCAGCTCCCTTTGCTTCTGGGGAGGGGGCAGATCGGGTGGAATGTTTTCTGACTCCAGGAGACTTGGATGCCACCCAGGAAGAGCCTGTGCTGATGGGACAGCTACATTTGTGGATAGAGATGGTATAGGTGGGTCTGTCATCATGCCTGGAAACTCCCAAGTGGGGAGAGCCAAGCTGGGCAAGGTCTCTGTCCTTGTCCTCTGTTGTGACTGAATCCTGGACCAACACAAAAATGTAATGAAAAAAGATGTGCAAATGAAAAGTCCAATAAAAATCTTTGGAAACAAACTAGAAGCTCAGGGAGGGAAATGGTCTGTCTTCCCATTCAATAAACTTTTGTCATTTATTTCTGACTCTCATTGGAGTTCCTATGAGCTCAAGACCGTTGAGCTGCCCTACTTGCTCAGTCTAGCTTGCTCATTACCTGTACCTAGGGAGACTGGGCCCTTCTGCTTCAGGACCAGATAGACCTCAACCTTGGAAGGCCAGAGGAACAGTTCCCACCTTTGAACAGCAATCCAGCTTCTAGTTATAGATGTGGAAATAGAAACTCAGAACGGGAAGTAATATGGCCAGATTCACACAGCTCCCAAGAGGTAGGACTTATACTAGGATCTATGTCTCTAGGGATCTCAAAGAGATCTCAAAGAGTATGTGCCCTCTGTGTGTGTGTGTCTCTGTGTGTGTCTGTGTGTGCATGCTTGTGCAACATGCACACATGTGCACATGTGCAAATATGGAATGGCAGAAATATTTGTGTGCTAACCACAGCCTAGGTACAGTGCTAGGCATCTTATCTACATTAACTTCTTAATCATTATTAATCATTTTATTTATTTATTGAACACTGTGTTGGACACATTTGCATTATCTCATGATGTAGGTGGCACTGTTATTCCCATCAGACAAATGAGAAAACCAAGGCACAAAGGCAAGGAACTCACCCAAGTTCACAGAAATGGCAGAGGAAGGCAGAGCTGGGCCTCAAACTCATGTTCTTCTAATACAGCCATTAAGAGAATGGACACTGGAGCAAGGCTCTGCACAATCTGTTCCTGTTGTTGTGAATGGGGTAGCTCATGTTTGTTACTAGTTGCCTGGCAAACTGCCGGCTCCTGATACACACCGGCCCTGATTGCTCCTTCCAACCTGACCTGCAGCTGTCCAGGTACCTTCCACTCCAGACTGGCTGAGGCCCCTGAGCTGCTTCTGCCTTTGAAAGGATAAAATGAAGCTTTGTAGAGAAAAATATGTCCATTTTATTGAGCACAACAAGGAGCATGAAGCTGGAGGGAGTGGGGCGAGAAAACTATGGAAGGACAAGAACGATGCACCGGACTTCCAGGGAGGCAGGATTGGAACTCCTAGCTGAAATGAAAATAGTCAGCTTCCAGTGTACTTAATTAGGGATGTGTGGCCAGGGTGATGGGTCCTTGCAGCCCCTAGTCATGGATTTCTTTCTAGTCCACTTTGAAGGGTGGATTGAGATTGAGGCGGGGGCCAGGGGAGGGTCTGAAATGTTCTGGGAGTGGGCTGGTGGGTCTCAGTGCAGCGGGGAGCTAATCCTGGAGTTAAGGATTAGAGCTTTGGGGCCCCCCGCTGGGAGCTGCCTGGTGTTCATGCAGATGGGCAGGCAGTTATGACAATGAGCCCAGTCTGAGGCAGGAGTGAGTGTGTGCAGAGTGGGGAGTCTGAGTAGAGGCTTCATATGGCTTTGCTTGGAGAAGGTGGCACAGCCTGGCCAGTCCACTAAGCTTTTCACGACAAACAATACAGACCCAGGCGAGCACTATCTACGCACACTGCACAGAGCCACGGCACGTAGGGTGTATGGAGGGGCAGAGAGCAGACAGGTCAGGGAGACCTGGAAGCCGGCAGATGCCGATCCTCCTGCCCACAGCTTCAAGGAGCCTCCTCAGGTCTTGGGACTTCCTCTGGGGCCCCTGTGAGGGTCTGCCCCCCGGGCAGCGGCAGGTTGCTGTTCCAGTTCAGAGCCCCCTCCTGCCAGGCCCTGCGCCACTTGTTGGCCTTCTGCCCTCTGCAGGGTAGATGCCAGGTTTGGATGGGCAGAGAAGAGTTGGACATGTTCCCTGCAAAGGAAAGGTGTTCAGAGTGTAGGTGGGGCTGCTGTCACTGTCCCCTCAGAACCATCATTTCAACCCTGGGGTGGGGCTTTCCCTCTGGAATAGAAGCCCTTCCTGAGCCCCGCATCCGGGTTCCCCAGCCTCTAGGCCTCACCTGAAAACTATAGTAACACAGGCCTGGACTCCAGGGATCACATAATGAGACAGACCCCAGTCTGCCCTGCCCGGCAGTGGGAACTGCCACCGGCTTTAACTGGCACCATGACCTCTGATTTGAAGTTCCTGGAAAGGAGACAGCAGAGGCCTTGAATTATTTGAGGGAGGAAGAAGGAAGAGCTGGGGGTGGAGGTGGGGGATGTTCTCTGTGCCATGGCATCTGTCCAGCTCTCCTTTCATGAGCTTCACAAAGTTCAAGCTCCTGTAGAGAAGACAAGACAACCCGCGTTCCTACCCCTTTCTTCCCCAAACATGGAGGTCCTAGAAACTCAGGGAATCTAATGCACACCCCCACATACACATACAGTTTTCTGTGAGCTTTTATAATCTCTGTTGCTTCACCCCACGACATTTACAGTGTCTCTGTGGGGCAGGCTGAGCAGGTCAATACGCTTCAAACAACCCATTTTGCAGCTCAGCAAGCTAGAAAGGGAGACACTCACTAGTTGTCAATGGCCTCACAGTCAGTGAGTGGTAGGGACAGGCCTAGAAGCAGCCCCTTCCCCTCAACCAGGCTCTTCCCACTCTCAGAGCTGCCTTTGAGCAGAGAAGAGGCCTTGTTATTAATTTCTTTCAGTCAGTCCTTTTGCTGGGGTTCTTTCAGACCTGGTTGAGCACAGCTAAGGCTCTGTTGTTGGCTGAAAATACCTACTGTTTTTTGTTGGCCTTTTTGAGGAGTGTGGGCTCGGAGCAGTAGGAAGACTTTCCCTTGTTCCCAATGCTCAGGCAGCTGGAGCAGCAGCCACAGGGCCCAGTGGCTAGAGGCCCCTGGTGCATGGGCACAAGGCTGCTGCTGATGCGGAGGGAGCCATTGACCAGACAGTTGAGGGACCTGCCACCGGGGACCACAGACTGAGGTCCGTGCTGGCAGGGCATCTGGGTCAGTGTGGGGAGTGGGGCGCTCTGGTCCAGGGCTGGTGCTTCTGTGATGGTAATCTCAGGGGAGCCGGGTCTAGAGACTTCTGAGGCTTGCAAGGCGGGTGGCCGGTTCTCGACCTCGGGGCGGGTGCCGGGGCTGTGCAGGTTCATATGGAGCTTCCGCATGTGGTGCACCACGGCGGCTGCATTGAAGGCTTGCTAAGGAGACACAGCATCCTTAGAGACCCAAGGGGCTCAAGAGTGTCTCCTTTCCCTGTGGCCTCTTGAAGCTAATGTGCCCACTTATCATTTAGGGGGATCAGGGGCTCTCTATTGCCTGAAGGGATGCCCTGAGGTAGGCTCTTCCACTAGCCCCCACCTAGCCCAGCCTCCAGCACCCCTCTGCTCCCCACTCCCCAGCAGAGGACAGCTCACCCTCCACTTGCTCTTGGCAAAGTTCTTCTGGATCTGGAGGCTGACAGATGGGTAGATGTCCCGGTGGAGAGCTGTGTTTCCATTGATCCTGTGGATGCAGGAGGGGTCCCTGGCTACTGGGTAGCTGTGGACACTCAGTCAAGGGGTGGGCAGGGGGCTGTGAAGGTAGGTCCAGGTTCAAGCTGAGTAGAATGCCCCAGGAGAAGGCTGATTCACAATAGGAAAGGGCTACAACCAGGGCTTTTCTGCTCCCATTGGGCAGGTCATAATGGGCTTATACTTTGGTAAAAACTAAATATTTTAGAGCAGGGTTGGCAAACTATGGCCTATAGGCTAAATCTACCCATTGTCTGTGTTGTCTAGTCTGGTCCCACTGGAATGCAGCCATGGTTATTCATTTAGGTGTTTTTGTGCCAGACCAGCAGGGCCCAGTAATCGAGTAGTTGTCACAAAGACAGTATGGCCAGCACAGGCTTTACAGGAGATATTTATGGACCCCTGCATCACTGGGCACTTGTGATATTACTATGCTTTAGTTCCAAACCTTGCTTGCAACTAGCTCCTCCTGAAGCCATCCTCAGTGAGGCCATCTGATACATGATGCCCTTTCCCCTCCCCTTAGTCTCTTACTCACTTGGATTCCACAGACACTTGCCATGTGCACAGTACTAGGACAATTACTAAAGGACCCAGAGAAGTGAGAGAAATGAACCCCAATCCCCAAGAGCCCACAATCCAGGGCTGTGGTGGTGTTTCATGCCATGGACCAGGGAAGGTGACAGTAAGCTGCATAATTAATAAAGGGGAATGAGGAGGTCTGCATGGATTGCAGGAGTCACAGACTTCTGGGAAGGGATCCCGACTTTCAAACATGCAACACAGAGGGCAGGAGGTGGTATGATCTCAGAGGTGGTATGATCCAAAAAATAGTTAGGAAAGAGCTTGGACAAGAGGGTAGAGAAGGACAGGAAGAGAAGTATAACTTTAGGTCTATCTGGAACAGAAGGTGGTGTGTTAGAAATCTTGGGAAATGAACATGGAGATAAAGGGTCAGATTAGGGAAAATTTAGAAAGACCAAGAAATTTAAGCTCACTATGGCAGGAAATGGGAAGCTACTTCAAGTAGCTTGGGAAAAAATTTCTTCACATGGAACAGGTTTGATCTTAGAGTCAAATGATGCTCTTAAGAACATAAGATGGGGGGTGGGGGAGCTGGGGATGTGGCTCAAGAGGTAACGCGCTTGCCTGGCATGCGCGGGGTGCTGGGTTCGATTCTCAGCACCACATAAAATAAAAATAAGGATGTTGTGTCCACCGAAACCTGAAAAATAAATATTAAAAATTTCTCTCTCTCTCTCTCTTAAAAAAAAAGAACATGAGAGGGTTTTTTTTTTTTTTTTTTGAGCAACTAGTACTGAGCACTGCACCACCTGGGAGTCACCAGGACACCCAGGGCTGCTGAATGACAGCGCCTGCTGTGTCTGCCTCCAGAATTGACTGGATAACCCAGCTGCCACTCCTGGGTCAGAACCTGCTTGATTAAATGCTATTTGCACCTCCACCTGGACGTGCTCCTGGATGTCTCCACCGTCAGGGGCTCAGGGCAAGCCAGTTCCAAGAAACCACCATGTGGATGAGTCAGGTGTCTTTGGGAACCACAGGATGAGAATTGAGGGTTCACGCTGTTTCTCACTCACCAGGGGTGCCTCAAGGCCTTCTCGCAGGTATACCGCTCATTTGGGTCCTTCTCCAGCAAATGGCAAATAAAATCCTTGGCTAAGGGGAGCAATCAGACACACGACAGCTAAGGACCAGATTTCATGACTGATGTAAATTCACTTCCGGGCTGGTGGGTGGCAGTGAATGCATCTTTAGCTAATCTTCCAAAGAGGCAATTTTAAGAGTCTTAAAAGAGGAAAAAAAAAAAAAATCCAAACCACCTCATAACAACCCACTATAAACTCCCAAGAAGAGAGGCTCTGAGCTGCGTCACCCACACAGCACTGCAGAAACCTTGCTAGTCATGAGGCACCAGGGTGCTTGCACTCCATGTGTGCATGCATTTGCACAGATATATGGGCCAGCACTAGCACATGGGCACACACGTGAGTGCTGGCTCATTCCATTTCTGATCTCCATTTCACAGACACAACAAGCGTGTATGATCACCTTCTCATATGAATAGACATTGTGTGCCCTGTCCTGGTATCTAAGTGCTTGGTTTTGCCACATCTGGCCTGAAACTCTTCTCTCTGCCTGACTCTGCCCTTCCAGCCTCTCATCTAAAGTTCATCCTTTTTCCCGCCCCTCTCATCAGACACACTGTTTCCACCTGTAAGAAAATAAGAGCATAAACCTTAAATAGTTTATCTGGCCTTTGAACTAGATGAAGATTTCTCGACTTTCCCTGGTAGCCTGTTTTATAAGATCTCCGGGGACTTGGAAGAACCAGGACTGTCATCCTTCCTTAAGATCTTTTCTCTTGGCAGCCTCTGCCTTGAGCCTGTTATCTTGTCCTTCACACCCTCTGGCCTTACCTGACTCAGAAATGTCATCCCAGAATGGAGACTCGAACTCATAGTAGCCTTCTTTGATCTTCTCAAAAAGCTTCGACTCTGTTTCTTCATAGAAAGGAGGGTACCCACACAGCCTGCAGTGGGACAGGAAGGAGGTACACTACTGAGGTACACCCCCTCCTCCCTGGGTCAGTCTCTCTCCTACCCTAGTTCGCACTGTACTCACGAGGGTGGGGGCATAAGGGTCCCAAACCAGCACTGTGACAGGATGTGGATCTACCTCTGATTCAGCAATGACACCGGTCCCATAAAGACTTTGTGCAGGAGCCCAGGCCTTTGTACATTATGTCCCCCAACCCTTTCTACCTCTCCCGGTACTTCCTCCGACTCTTGGATGCCCTGTACAAACTATCTTTGTGAAGGCATGTGGAATGTCCTCCTGAATGTGATTTTCATGAGGGATTTTTTTAGGCTGCTTTGTTCGTTGTTCTACTCTTTAGCACTTAGCCCAGAGATTGACTTAGAGTAGAGAGTGAGTCTTTGTTGTATAAACGAAAGCACCAGAATAATTATTCAACATAAACTGAGGAAATAGAGAACTGAATCCACACTAAGGGGTAAATGTCTAATAGCGGATTATTTTAAGATTATTTTATTATTTTTATTTTATTATTTTATTCTTAAGAGCAAAGCCTGCTACAGGCAAGGATAGATGTGGGGAAGAGGGGGTGAACAGGTCAGGAAAGGGAGAGCCCTAGAATGTAAGGACAAGAGCAAAAGGCAGAGGCCCTGACCAGCTTTACTCAGTCTATGGTTTTGCCCTGGGAGACTAGGTAAGGGAGAAAACTGAGATGCAGGGATGCTGGGTCCACCTGGGCTCCCAGTCTGGCTTGACCTCTTGCTGGTTCCAGAATGGGACTTGGCATATTTATATGCAACAAATGGAGGTGGGTGCAGGAGGAGGGAGCACCAGGTGGTTGAGCAGTGGGTGCGTGCTGAGCTCTGCTTCATAATGTGCTGGAGATTAGGACCAAGCAACCTTTGGAGTTGTGTGCATGAGTAAGCATGCATATGTGTGCATTCTCACACGCACTTGCTTTGGAGGAGGAACTGAGATGGGGAGGGGAAGAGAGGGGTGGGCAGGCTTCAAGATTTCCCAAAGTCTGAGCCAATGCCAGCTTCTACTCACAATATGTAGGTGATGACGCCAATGGACCAGCAATCCACAGCCTTGCTGTAGGGTTTCTGGGCCAGCACTTCCGGAGCTGCAGCAAACCAATGTCAGAGTCAGGGCTGGGGGGCGAGAGAAGAGGGCTGTGGAGTGGGGGCTGGAGGTCAGGAAGAAGCTTAGAGAAGGGAACAAGGATAGCTCAGGGGATGGTATTGTTTCTGTGAGACTGAAAATTCCCCAAGAGCAGAGGAAGACTAAGTCCTAGGAAGACTAAATCCTCCTATGAAGAGAGACTGTGCCTCTTCCATTGGACTGGGAATTCCCATGTGACAGGCTCTATGACTCCTCCATCAGACTAGGGATCTCTGGAGCTAGTCCTCCCTTATCATATATGGAGTACTCTCTGAAAGTAGGACCATTGTCTTCCCAGCCAGATAGGGGATCCCCAAGGCAAGGGTAGCATCTTTCCCTTCACACTGGGAGAGCCCCAGGTAGGTGCTGGGAGAGAGCTTCCACTTTCCCCTGGAAATCAGAGGCGGAGTCTCCTCATTAGTTAGGAGGTTCCTAGAGAGCAGACAGTAACTTTCCCATCTGAGTACCTTCTGAGAGCAGGGGCTTTGCCCGCCATGAAGACATGGACGAGGTCTATCCTTTGACTGGGAGCCTGGGGCAGTAGAGAGCTGCCTTCTGTGTTTATCCTAGATACCTCGGCTTTGTATCCACTGGAACTCAATATCTTTTGGAGTAATTGACCTCCCTTTGTGGGAGAGAGTAGGTTCCCACTCTGCTTCCCATTTTCTAATTGCAAACAGATGATGATTGCCTAAGAGGAAATGGGCAGGAGTGATATTCTGTCTCAGCTTCCTCCCGCAGAGATCCCAGAAATGCTTTCACCAGGCACCCTGCCTGCTCTTATCTTTTCAGGATCCCTGGAAGCCCAAAGGTCTGCTTGGATGGCATGCCCCACCTATGCCAGTTCCCCAGAGGGCTTCCTTGGGTGTAAATTGAAGGGGCCCCTAGGTAGGTTCTCTAGGCCCAAACTCAACATCCCATGCTTCTAGGCTCCCCTCACAGTTGGAGGGTGAGGTTTCCTCTAGAGTGTGAGAGGGATCGGGGTTAGTGCTCAACCCCTGAGCTCTCTACTGATCTTTGGGTTTGTGATCTTGTTCCTGGTTTTAGTCCTACTGGAAAGACAAAGACAGAGATCTGTCTGCAGGGGTGATAGTCAAAGGATAGCTTGAGGGCTGGAGAGGGCTTAGGGGTAGGCTGTCTTTAAAAATGTCAGATTTGAAAGAAGTAGGGGTAGTTCTGGAGACAGATGGATTGGCTGGTCCTGAATCTCATAAATGAATGCTCTACCCGGGTAACTCCAAAGGGGAACCCTGACTCCTCACAATCACCCCTCTCTGTGACTTACATCCCTGTGGTTGAATATAGTCAACTGGTCAACCTCCTTCCTGCCTCCAGACTCACCCACGTAGCCTGGGGTCCCACAGGCGGTGGACATGACACCACTCTGTTCCATCTTGGACAGACCAAAGTCTGTGATCATGATCTTCGAATTCTCTTCAGGGGTGAGGTACAGCAGGTTTTCAGGCTGCAGGAGAAGGAAATGTGTGGTATAGGACACAGTCCCTTGAAACACATCTCTCTTTCTCTTTAATATAATTTCTTAGGAAGCTCGGCCCTGGGCTCCTGTCTCTGAGGCCAAGCTCATCTTCTCCCATTCCCCCTTCCTTCCTTTAACCTGTGCCCTCACTTCTGTACCCCAGAACTCTGTGTTTTCCTTATGGTCCTGACTTTGCTTATCCTTGTAACCCTTCTCCCTTCCCTCCCAACTACCTCACGACCATCTGATTTTTGAGGAAACCAATCTTTGGTTAATTCCTCTGACCTCACCAAAGTCTACCATGATGCCTGGTGCCATGTAGACCCTCAAAAAGTACTTGTTGCTCTTGATTTCACTGTGATTATTTTGATACCTTAAATAGAGGAAGGCACAGTCCAAAGTTCAGGAAAAACCTGAGGTGCAAACTAACAACCATTGTTTAGCCACCCAAGACTTGTTTAAGGAATCTGAGGGCAGAAGAGGCCTGGGGAGTCCAATTGGTCCAATCCTCTTTTTTTGATAGCACCTCGACTTCTCACAATTCAGGTGTCTTCTGAAAGGGTCCTTCCCTGTTTCCCACTGGGTGCTTAGGCCTTGGCACCTTTAAGTCTCTGTGGACGATGCCATTCTCATGGAGGTATTTCACTGCTGACAAGACCTGCTGGATCACCAGACTGGCATCCTTCTCTGTGTAGACGCCCCGCTCCAGGATCCGGTCAAAAAGCTCCCCTCCAGAAACACTGTGGGCAAAGGGCAAGAACAGGAATCCAGTTCTTCACGCAGGTCAGTGGGATGCCAGTGTGTTTGCTGTGTGGCCAAGGGAGATACAGCTGAGACACAACAGGAAGGTGCCCAGGAACTGTGATTAGAAGGGGAGGGGAGGCCCAATCCAGTCTCTGAACAACTCCTCAGGTGCCTGGTGTGATGTAACTAGGGAATCATTTCTCTGAGCCAAGTTTCTCTCTGGGAGCTTCCTTTATAATGCAAATGTCCCTGTTTGGGGTTGCAAAAGAAGCCAATAATCCCTTACTGTGCACACATTCCTTATCTGTCTTCCTTTCTGGCCTGGGACACAGGAAGCCATTATGAATGAGAGAAGTGACATAGAAATTGGGCAAAATAGGAAAGAAAAGGTTTGAAAAATGAGACATCTCTGCTTATATCAGGATTTCGTTCCTCGTTTTGGGAAAATGGACTACCTAAAGCTGGAATCATAGGTGGGGCCATAGAAGTGGCATCGTGTCTCGGGATACAGGGGGCATATCAGCAAGTCCAACCTCCCATCTCTTGAATACCATCGACACCATTTTTGTCTGAAAGTTTTTTAGTCTGCACTGTAACACGTAAGTGTCAGAGAACTCACTACCTCTGATGACAAAGTGTTTGGTTTCTTAATATTTCCATGTATTATGTTGAAACCTGATGACCTTTAATTCTTTCCAGAAGACACAGATTCCACCCATTGGGACCACACAGAACAAGCAAAACATCTTTTTTACAAGAATCGTTTCAAGTATGTGGAGCTGGTGAAATGCTCTCCTGAGACCTCCTCTTCTCTGGGATGAACATCCCTGAACTGTTTTGAACATAATCTGGGGTTCTGATGCTCTCACCATCCTGGCCCCCATTTCCACTGTTCCATGACATTAGTTGTGGCTCTGCACAGCTGACAGCACCACGTAGCAATGGAGGAATAGAATGTACCCAGTCAAACCCATACCATTGTGCTCTCCTTGTTTCTGTCTCTGGGCTCTGGGCTCTGTGATAGGAACTAGAGGCTCCCAAGAAAGATGTTCCTTGAATACAGCTACGAACACCTGACTATGAATGGCCTGGGTCCTGGAGGTGCCCTTAGGAGGCTTGGTGGCTCCCAAGTGACACCTAAACCTGCCCGCCTCCTTGTCTCCCTTTAGCCTGTAGAATACCTTTATGCTCATCTTGTTGAATTGGCCTCCTGAAGGTGCCACTGGGTCCCTGCTCACTGGTTATTGTCACTTTGGGCCCTTCCCACCTCCATCCCTTGACTGCCTGCTTCTTCTCTTTCCTGGGCTTCAGTGAGCCAATAGTTAATCAAATTAATGCACTGAAGTTTCTGAAGAGTTGGCTCATCAGTCAAAACCCATGGTGCCCAGCCATACTGAGTTTGCAGAGTGGCGTGTGTCTATGGGAGTTCTGTGTGTGCCTTTTAGACACCATAGAGGTGTCTTTGAACCCAAGGCTGTGCCGTGGGGAGCACTGACCAACCCACACGCAGTCACCATCAGGCAGAACTCTATGTGGCTATGACAGCAACAGAGACCTTTCTAATGACATTCTATTTCTGTCCTACAGATGGATACACACAATACAGTTTTTAACTCTGAGTGGATTGCTTTTGAGAAAGTCTTTCTTTATATTGAATTGAAATCTATCTACCCTGTGCCTTCTACTTCCATAGTAGCTTTACCCTGAAATGATGTTAATACATTTGCTATCCAGTTGATTGACAAAGACTTGTCAAAATGGACTCCAGTCATGGCGTCAGAGAAGGGTTCTGGTGGCCCATGCTGTATGTACCTGGCGTTACCCCTTCCGTTGCTGCATTGTGGGGAAGTCCCAGAACGTCTCCGGGACGGATAGGGAGGCAGAAGAGCACAGACAGCTCTTTTCCCACTTGTAGGAAATATTGTGATGACAGGAAGCCTGTTCTGGTACATACCAACTCAATAATCAGCCCCAGATTTACTCCTCAGCTCACACAGCACGCCTGTGACCAGGGGTATACAACTCCAAAAGATGTCTTAGCAATTCAGAACCTCTCGGACTAATTCTGCTTTTGTTTTTTAGTTGCCATGTTCTCACCACTGACCAATCTCCTCTGAGCCTCCCAGGCTCCAACAGGCCTCTGTGGAGGAGGGGGGTCACCTTTCACTTACAGCTGCATGACCAGGTAGTAGTGAGTGCTGCTCTCGTAGATGTCCTCCAGGGTCACGATGTTCTCATGCTTGATCCTGGGAAAAAGTAAGCGTCATAGTCAGAGGTATGTGGTTCAGGTGGTCTGGACAAAGAATGCAGCCCCAGCTCCAGAGAGTCTGCTAGACACTCTTTATGGCAGTATTTAGAAAGACTGGTTCCTGGGGGAGCTTTTGAAAGAAGTCGGCTGTCATAAAGTATCCCCAGAGAAAAGATTCCCAGGGTGGTGTTTGATCCACATTGATTGAATGAATAATTGATTGTTATGCTTTCAAGGAACAAATGTTTCAGTGTTACTTGAGGATTTTTATTAAACTTTAACGAAAGACAAAGTCTAAAGAGCCTAGAAAAGGTTCAGGATGTAGCTCAATGGTAGAGTCTGTGCTGAGATTTTACTAGGATGTGAGGCTCTGGGTTTGATCATCAACTTCAAACGAAGGAGAAGGAGAAGGAGAAGGAGGAGGAGGAGGAGGAGGAGGAGGAGAGGGAGGAGAAAAAGAAGAAGAAGAAGGAGGAGGAGGAAGAAGAAGAGGAGGAGGAGGAGGAAGAGGAGAAGAAGAAGAAGGAGAAGGAGAGGAAGGAGAAGGAGAAGAAGAGGAAAGAGGAGGAGGAGGAGGAGGAGGGGAAGGAAAAGGAGGAGGGGGAGGAGAAAAAGAAGAAGAAGGAGGAGGAGGAGGAGGAGAACAACAATGGAGGACTAAGGGGTACCCAAGAATTGAGGAAGACTAAAGGGTTCCTAATGCCAGGTTATTCTACAAAATGGATATCCATCTCTCTTTCAGAAACACTGCATGGAGAAAGTATAACAGCAGGAGAGGTGTAGGTGAGCTGAACTCCCTCTTGGGTAACCATGGGAAGTTGTTGAAAATTTATTATTCCAGGATGTTTTGAAAAACAAGGAAGACACTTATTTTCTGTGTGATGTCTTAGATCAGTAATTCTCAACCATGGGATATTTTACCCCTCAGGGGACATTTGACAATAAAGACATTTTTGATAATCAGCGTGGGATGTGCTACTGGCACCTAGAAGGTGAAGGCAGAAATGCTGCTGGACATCCGACATGCTTGGGACAGTCCCCAACATAGCTCAGAATGATCTGAAGTGTCAGTCGTTCTGGGAAACCCTGCCCTGGGTGACCTTTGTCTGTGATTACTCAGAGACTGAGTCAAGTGGATTAATCATGTTAGCTGAGGGGCTTGGCTCTCCAGGCGGCAATTCTGGGCATGCCCGGGAGGAGGAACATCTTCAGCAAGCTTTACTCATGGCTGTGCAGCACGGGGACTAAGTCCTTAGAATCTGGGCCTGAGTTCACAACCGAATCAGGCGCTTACTAATTAGATAACATTAACTAGCTTTCTCAAATCTTCTAAGCCTCATTTTTCTTGTCTGACAAATATATTTCTCTCATAGGATAATAATGGGACTAAAAGAGATAATGCATCAAAAATGCTAAGTATAGTGCCTGGAGAAGAGCAAATACATAACCAATCATATCCCTCTGATTTAAGCTAGTGTTAAAAACACAGACCTGGTTGCACTGATGTTTCTCTCTACTTAGTGACATTCGTCCAATCTCAGATCATCATTCATGCTTTTCTCACTGGTCAACTGCAAACCCAATCACTTCTCTTTCTGAACTGCCTCTTGCCTCCAGTTTTCTTGTTACCATGAGGTCCTGCCACTACCTTTGCTTTTCCTCATTCTATGTCTAGACTGTTGTGAAAGTCCTGTCATTGGTCTCCCACCCTCTGGCTGGTCTCCTCCAACTCATCCTCCACCATGCTTCTGAGGGATGGCTCCCAAATACTCCTCTGATCATATGACTCTTTAAAATCCTTTTGGGACTTCTCTCTGCCAACAGAATACAGCTGATGTTCTTTATCATGGCATCAAAAGAAAATCCTTTGCAATTAGGCCCCATTTAATATCTTAGTTTCATCTCCTTTCCCTTGATGTTACTCATTTCAAATTTAGGGACTTCTAATGCTCAGTTTTCCCTAGTAGCCCTTGAACTCTAAGATTCTACGCTCATGTTTGTGTTACTCTCAGCCTGGACTTCTTTTCTGGACCTCCCCTCTTGCCCTTATAAAATTTTACTCATCCATCAATTTCCTTCTTTGAAAATGTACCTAATAATTCGTGAAAGCCAGTAGGTAAAACAAATCCTATGTCCTCCACGCCCCACCTTCTGTTAGTGTGCCTCCCTTTGGATGGGGTTAGAGTTTGTTATGGGCAACTCTGTCTCCACTTGGAAAATGTGACTTTCTGAGATTAAGGAATTTTGTCTGTCTTTTTGTCCCAATCCCATGTGCCTAACATACTTTTGACACATAGTAGGGGTTTCTCAAGGGTTTGTGGTAAAAATCTTATTGCAAACTTTTTTTTTTTTTATTGTAAACATTTGATGATTTGTTAGTGTCACCAATGGTTACATGACAGTTGGGGTGCTGAACCTGCATTTGTTTTTGATCAAACTGAAGCTAATTTCCGAGTCTCATGCTGTCTCCTTAATTATTGATTCTTCTTGGTGCTGGCTATCAATTGACTTTTGTTCCTTTGGGCTAATTACTCTCTGGCCTACATGCAAATACCAACTCTGCCACTAGTGGGTTTGCTAGTCAATTTTCTGGGAAAAAAAAAAATCAGCCAGGGCAGCTGTCTGACTAAATTTATCTGATTGACCAAACTGACCCATGGTCTCAAAGGGAGCAGTGTCTTTGAGTGTGGCAACATAGCCCAGTTTTTCCTCAAAGCAATGAATGAAGGGCACATTGTGATCCCACAGTTGCACCACCCAACCAACCATAAGAGCCACTCACTTTTTCAACACAGCAATCTCATTCTCCAAGCTGCTGTCCCGGAAGGCAGGTGACTTCTTGATGCACTTCAGGGCAAAGAGCTTCCCAGTCACCCGTTGCTTCACCAGGAAAACTTCCGAAAATGCTCCTCTGAGAGGGGAAGAGGCCAAGAGATAAAACTTAGTTCTGAATGTCTAGAGAACATTCTGGAGGGTATGTGATGGTACGGTGGGCCTGGGCCAGCTGCATGGATGGCAGGACTACCTGACATGCCAGGCTACCTTTTCCTTCGTGGGTCATGTGGGAAGGAAAAGACCCCATTCCGGGCGTAGGCAGGGGCTTTTCCTGTTTCCATAACTGGGGGATGACTTCCAGAGACTCTCCCTCAGCTGTGGCGATTTCTCCACTAAGCAAGTCCATGAAAGAGAGGCCACTGCCGGGGCCATTCACTTGCAAGAAGGTGCAGTGTGGCCCGTTGGAGTGGCAGTGGTGGCAGCAATAGAGGAAAGACTCAGACACAGTGGGGTGGGGAAGACCAATGTATCCATCTTAGATGGTGATAATCTCTGAGAATCAGACGGCTGAGCACCTTCTCATTCATTCAGTGGGTTCTGCAAAGACTAAAGACACAACCCTGCAGCTTCTGGGGCAGACCCTGAAAACAGCAGATGGAACCCAAAGGGAAAACAGGGTAGAATTCCAACTTGCGGGCTTCTTCATTTGCAGGGGATCTTCTAGAGACCCGGCAGGTAAAGGGCCAGGGATGTGGCTCCGTGGTATGGTGCTTGCTTAGCACACAGGAGGCCCTAGGTTCGATCCCCAGCACCATGAAGAAGAACAGTAGCTAAGCTGAGGGTGGATACTGGAGCCTGATTGTCCATGTTAGAATCTCAGGTTTGGGGGCAGGTTGATACTTAATTTCTATATTTAGTTTCCTCATCTGAAAAGTGGAAACATTGTTAGACCCTGATCTGTAAGGTTGGTTGTATAGAAGATTAAATAAATTAAATATGTAAGGTGGTTAGCAGCATTTCTGACATCTATTAAAGCCATATGTATTAGCCAGGCATGGTGGTGCAGCCTGTAACCCCAGTGACTTGAGAGGCTGAGTCAGGAGGATCTCAAGTTTAGGGACAAACTGGGCAATGATGTGAGACTCTATCTCAAAAAATAAAAAGAGCTGGGGGTGGGTGGTGTAACTCAGTGGCACAGTGCTCCTGAGTGTAATCCCCAGTACCCAAAACCCAAACCCAAACTCCATATGTGTTGGACACTATAATTATTCTTAATTTGAATAAAATCATGGAGAATACCTAACTATGCAAGAGGAATGGAATGTAAATGAGGGAAGAGCTGAGCCACCGTCTCCCCTGCCATCTGGGAATCCTGGAATGAAGGCCCAGCCACAGTCAAGCTTTTGCAAGGACTTTGAAAACCTGCATTGGAAAAATACGTGGCACTTCCTGTGTCTGGTTCCTGCTCCTTTGCTGCACAGAGCTCATTTGGGCTTCAGGGCTTGCTTGTGCATTCATTCATTTGCTTATCCCTTCAGCCGAGATTTATTGAGCACCTACTGAGTCTTAAACATTGGAGATAAAAAACGGAGATTCCCATTCTTATGGGGTCTGTAGACCAGCAAGGAGCACAGACAAGTAAGCAATTCACATTCAGTTTGAAAAAAGGCTTTCAGGCGTTCAGTGAATCCTCCTCTAACTGATGGAAGCTCTGTGAGCGAGGATCTAGTATGAGAGAGAGACACATGCACATAAGGATGACATATTATGAGACCACAGAAAACCTGTACTTAATGTGGTATCCTGTGGGCAGCGGTTGGGCAGGTTGTGCACAATTTCAACAGGTGCTATTCACCTTGTGGCCCGTATATATGCTCACAGGATAATTATTACAATATTTTCCTCCCAGAAGACAAAAGGAGTGCTGGGGAAGGGGCACCTTTGTCTTAATTTGTTCAAAATGACCCATTGGGATAGCCAAGGAGCCCTTATAAAATTTTACTCATCCATTAATTTCCTTCCTTGAACATGTGTCTAATAATTGGAGGTGATATATTTATCACCTCCGATTTAAGAATAATCTGAGCTCAGTTTTAAGGGATAAATGAACCTAGTGGGGGAGTGGGGAAGAGTTGGAAGTGTTTCAGGTGGGAGCGGAGAGGAAGCATGAGAGAAAGTGTGGAGGGGCTGGAGGTGTAGCTTGCCTGATTCCCTTCTAGCATTGGCTGAAGGGTGGAGGGACCATGGAGGTGAGGAATGGCACCATCTGTGAAGTCTGAGGCAGGGTATAACGGAAGGTGAATGAGGATGGCACCAGGCCCCATGGTTGGATGTGTATAGAAAATGCTCAATAAATACTTGCTGAAGGAATGGATGGTTTAGTGCATGGAGGGCAAGTTGGGGTCAGGAAAGGATTAGTTGTGTGTTCTCATCCTGGACTCCATTTTCCTAATCTATAAAGTGACAATTGAGCTACTCGGCCTTAAAGATTTCTTCCCGCTGTGACATACTAGAATCCACCTTCAGAGTCCTATCTATCAACCCGAACCTCTGGAACCACACATGGATGGTCCCCTGATTTCAGAGCTGGGGCTTGCTGGGGAACGGCATTAAATAAGGGCCTTCAGTATGCCCAAACCCGAGGGTACCATCCACATGGCACCATCTGCATGTGGGATCACCTGGAGTTTTGTGGTATTATGGCAATTTGAGAGGGTGTTACTGTTGTTCTGTCTCAGGCTGCTTTAGTCCTGCAGGTGGCTCCATTGAGGTGGGGTGAGGCACAGGAGGAGGACTAGAGGGCTTTACCCTGCCACTGCCAGGGTGGGGAGCAGAGAACTAGTTTTGAGCAGTCAAGATTGCCTGTGTCAGAAGGTAAAACAGGCAGGGGATGTAGACAGAGAAGACACAGAAGAGGTGACATGTCATGGTATTTGTAACTTGTTTATAAATAGTTCAGAGAAATATGTGTATGTATAAAACAAATGCATCCCTGAGCATCCATGGGGCACTGGCTCCAGGACCCTTTAGGATACCAAAATCTGTGAATGGTCAAGTCCCGTCTATACAATGTTGCAGTTTTTGCCTGAAGCTTATGCATACCCTCCTGTAGACTTTAAATAATCTCCAGATTACTTATAATATCTAATGCAATGTAAATTCTATGTAAATTATTGTTATCATATATTGTTTATGGAATAATAATGGGGAAAAAATCTGAACAGATTTTTTCGGTATAGATGAGAGTTATTTTCTGAAATTTTTTTTTTTTTTGATCCGTTGTTGCTTGGATCTGCACACATGGAACCGGAGAATACAGGGGATCCACTTGTATAAGGAAATGTCAACAACTGTTGGATTTAGGTGGTGGGTATATTGATGTTCACTTCACCTTTTCTTTCTGTTTAAACATATTCACAGTTAAAAGCTGGAGTGATAAGCTCTCAGATGACCCCAGTGTCCCTTGAGGTTTAGCTGTTTCTACAGTAGACCTGTTGAGCTCCTACGGGGGCCGCGTCTGTCTACTGACAGTCCCACAGCACAAGTTTATAGCAGACGTGGATAAACTCTCCTCAACCTGGCCTTCCTTCTCCCCGTTTCCCTCCATCTGGGGATGCTTAACAAATCATTTCTGATTCACTCATGAGCCTTATCCCTCTCTCCGCCAAAACCCCCTCTCTCTAGCTAACTGTGTCTTGGCAAGGGCCCCTGATGGAAGGCCGGCACTCTGATGACCAGCACCACTGCTGAGAAGATCCTCAGCAGTGTGGCAGAACCTGGCAATCTGTGCCAGGAAGACCCAGAGGGCTCTTCTTGGCTATGCCTGGCTCCTCTCTGCAGCGAGAGCGAGGGCATCCGTCCTCATCTGCTGTCTCCTAGCCAGGGCAGAGTGCAGCCCACTGGGCCAGGACTGGCTAAAGGGAGAGCTTGCCCCATGAACACTCCTCCCTGCCCAGGCCCAATTAGCCCCGGCTAATTAGCTGACCAGCTGGGCCTCTGAAGAGGTGGGGGCCCATGGCCCCGAGCTGCTGCCTGCCTGCGTCAGAGACTGCAGCCTCCTGGGGGAGAGGCACGACTAAGTGGAGAGTCAGCTCCAGAGAAGCCGTCTGGCGACTGCCAGCTCTGTGATCCTCGTCAAGGGGCAAGCACAGGCGCCTGCGGGCTGGTAGGAGTTTGGACAGTGGCAAAGCCCAAGCACTGAAACACAGAGAAGAGAGGAGGTGGGGGCCCCTTCCGGTGTGTGTGGCCCACACCTCTCTAGTCTCAGAAGCTCCAAATCGTGCAGTGAGATTGGCTTGATCACTGATGGGGGAAATGAGGAGTCCCCGGAAAGTTCTAGGATCACTGAATCTCCAGAAGTGCTCCCCAATTCCTCTTTTGCCAAGGAGAGAGGGAGGTCTCTGGGTGTAGCTCAGAGGGATGCAGAACCTGAGGGAAAGGGGCTGGTGATCCCTGAGGACTCCAGGGCACTAAGTCATCCCAGGTCTTAAACAAACCTTTCCCTCATGCCACTTGCCCACCCCCAGGCCACAAAACTCCCCCTAGGCCCCTTAGAGTCACAGAAGCCTCAGTCCAGTTCACCCATTGCTGCTCCCAGAACAACTCCCCCCAGCACCTCCCCAAGCCCTCCCGGGGCTCCCACTCCCCAGGACTTACGACCCGAGCACTTCCATGAAGATGAAGGTTTTCCGGATGTTGGTGGTCTGTTTCTTCCAGGAACTGCAGTCATCTTCTTCCTTTCGACCCATCGCCTCCAGAGTTGAAGCTTCTGGGGATGCTTTGTTGGAGGGAGGGAGAGGGGAAAATATTCTGATCAACTCGTTTCTCAAATAAGATGGGAACAGGTTGCAAAAGAACCTAAAATACATCCTTTATGTAATGGCCAGAAGGAAGGGTTGAGAGCAAAACATGGATCATTGACAAAAATAAGAGTATTCTCCCCATTGGTTTTTAAAAACCGCTACAACGAATTTATTGAACACCTGCTACATGAGCATCATGCTTGCTACATGATGGAGGAGTCTAGAGTCCTGTAGTGGAACCCTACTTTGTAACCTGTGCGTTAATTGAGGCAACAGTGTGCACGGATCTAGAATAACACGGGGAAACCCACCTCCAGGGATCTGAGATGAGTGAGGCGTTTCCTGTGTTACCAAAATGATCACCAAGATGTTTACTCAGACTACAGAGCCAGCCTGACTCCTTTCTAACTTCACAGCTCTGCCGCCGCCGCCCCCCAACTCTTCCTCCTCCTCCTCTCTTCTACCTGTTATAGCTTAAATAAACGAGATTATATTTTCTCTGCAGCTCCTACAACATCCAGCACAGTGCTGGGTAAACAGTTATTCATTAAAATCTGTATTGAGTTGTATCCTAACTCTGCCAGAGTTCTGGATTACATATTCATTCAGCAGACCACACATAGTTATTTAGCACCTACCATGTACCCACTGCTGGATACGTAACAATGGACAACTTAGATGATGGCCCTGCCCTTCTGGATCTGCCAGTCAAAGGAGACAGGCAATGAGCAAGCAAACTCATGCATATGTGTTCCCAAGGTGCCGGGGAAACCTGGATTCAGGATTACTGAATATCTGGGGGATGATGAGTGACATATTTCTATCAAAGCCCTCTCCACCCAAACTCCTTGAACTTGACAGGGAAGTAGGAAAATATGTTTAATGACTGCCCTTCTCACACATTGCCTTCCATCCCCACTTTTAAAAATGCAGAATCTCCGAGGTCTTCTGATAACCTCAGAATAAAAAGAGAGTTTGTGCTGTCACAGCTGAGCATCAGGTGAAGAGCACAGGTTTGGAGGCCAACCTGATTTTGACTCCTCCCTCCATTAGTTCTTGACCTCCTGGAGTCTGACAGGCAGAGATTGCTCTGAGCAGAAAGAACTGTTCAGGATAGGGGGATATCTTAGCCAGATATTCTGCAGCTGCTGAGCTCCAAATCCAGCTGCTTCCACTTATCAGGCTGCTTGGCATTTGGAATGCACGACTTCCCACCCCACCAGGCAGTAAAAATGGGGGAATAAGAAGGTTTCAGTTTGAACTTGTCTGCTTTAGCATACCACTCTTTTCAGGTATTAGGATCTTGCTTAGCTGACCCAGCCTCCAGGGGTAGCTTCTTCTTGGGCAGACACACTGCAGCTGGGAAGTCCTGAAGAATGCAGGGGATTTGGGTGAAGTATTGGATGGGATGTTTAAAGGGGCAAACCTCTGTCTTTCCTTCTGCACAGAGCTACAGAACTGGGGCTACTCCTTTCCTAGGTGAGGGGCCACCAAGAGCCTGGTCTAGCTCCTGGGTCCCTGGCTGTGCCCATCACGCCCCCTTCTGGAGCCCGGTGTAATGACTGCCTGCTCTTCAGGAGGCTCCACCACCTCATTAGCAGATCTGTACTCACTGTTCCTTCTTTCCCATGGCTCTGAAATAGCTTTAAAAACATAGTATTCTTAGCCGAGGCCATGGAAAACATCTTTCCCGCCCACCCCTCCTCCCATACACTGAATCCTAACAATTTAGTTTCATCATCGGAGCAATGTGGAAAACACAGGGACCCAGATCTAACCTCCCCCTCCGTCTCCCAGTGGCTCTTTGTTCCCACCCCTCCATAACCTCAGAGAAACCTCCTCCAGGACCCCCGCCTGGTACAGGTCTAATGGTGGAAAGGGGTGGCGCACGTTCCCTGGCTGCACCCTGCTTCTTTCTGCTAAAGCCCTCCCCCCCATCTCTTGACTTCTGTAATCTAGGCCCTTTCAGAGGAAAAGAAAAAAAAAAATTCTAAGAAGCATGAAGCTCCAATATTGCTCTCATTTGCTTCCAAAGCACTCCCCGCCTCTCACTCTATTTCCGGTAACAACTTCCACTGGGTTTCAGAGCTCAGGGGCAGCCGCTGCAAACTTCTCTGAGGCTTAGGGCTGGTTTCACATCCACGGCCCAGGAGATACCGTGGACTTGGTGTTCCTGGCTGGTTCAGGCTCTCAGTCCTCATCAGAGGAAGACCCTCCTGAAGGCTCTGAAGAAATGGCTCTGGACAAAGAAAATGATCTAATTCATAGGACGATCTTTGAGCTGTAGGAGTCATACTCCTTGGTTCAGCAAGCATTCATGGAATACCTAGTGTGTACACCTGGACTAAATGCAGACATTCTGGTGCTATGAGCCTGACTTTAAAAGTACTTACAATCACGTTGCAAAGACCAAACCTAAGTATACAGGGGTATAAATAAACAAGGAAACCACAGACAGTCTGCTTAAAAGACAGGGACCATGTGCATCTCAATTCTGAATCCCAGTGTCTATTACTGTGCCTGAATGAGTGAATGAGGAAGATGGCCCTGCAGAGTTGGTCAGGGAAGGGTTTTAGGCTTAAGATGACATGGAAGGGCAGTGGGGGTGGAGGCTGCAGATACATTTTTTATATTGCTCTAGAGAGGAAACTAGCAAGAAGATCTGTATTCTGGTACAGAGAGTGGCAAACCCTCCCTTTCTCTCTCTCCCCGCACCCCTACTGTGAGACTTTGCCTGTTACCCAGCAGCAGGAGAGGGCAGAAGAGTCATAGAAGGCATAATTGTCTTGGCTTTTTGCCATCATCATCACTTCACAGACGGAGTACATAAGGCCTGGGGTGTCCACTTTTTGGTCGGCAGAACTTTGCTGAGACACTTGAAGAGGCCCCTGCTGACTGTTCTACCCGGGCCCTCCCAGACAAGCTGATCCTTTCTTCTGTAATACACATGACCATCTGAAATCCCCCTGTTTGAGGTCAGCATCCTCACTAGAAAATAACTCCACACGGATGAAGACGGTCTGTTTTCTTGTCTTCCTCTGGCTTAGCACAGTGCCTCGCTCCTCGTTAGTGCTCAATCAAAGACCTGGTCTTCCTGGCCTCTTGGGGAGCATTTTGCAGCTGGGGGAGGAGACTACAGAAAGAATGTTCTTCCTGAAGGACTGGCAGGGCAGGCTTAGGGTGGATACCGCCTCTGAGTGCAGCCCTTACTCTGCTTCTGGGGCAGGCCGTCTGATCCTTGGTGGCAGCTGGTGATGAAGAGCTGGTGAGAGATGCTTGGGCCCTGAGCCCAGGAGGCAGGTGGCCTTCACTCTCCTCTCCTTCCCTGGCTCCATTTGGTCCCGGGAGCATCAATGGTCCCAGATAGAACTGTCAGGTAGATGAGATGTGTCTGCAGTGGTCTCCTGATTGCCACCACATAACCCAAAAGTGTCATGACCCCATGCTGCCTGGACCCTCTCTCTGGACTCTTACTTCTGTAGCCTCCCTACTAAATTTCCTACTTGGATCACCAGCATTTAGGACTCTGCTCTGAGATGTGTCTTAAAGAAATAGCTGTTAACCTTTTGTTATGATATCCCAGAGTCCCAGGGGCATCACATTGTAATCCAAAGGCATTCATTCCAATCCATTGCAATGTATATGCAACGAAAGAACAATCATAGTGCTCCTAGACTGGGCATGGACAAGCCAAAGAGATGGGCATAGGCACAGAGAGAAAGTTGGAGCAGCACCTCAGCAGTCCTAAACCCACAGATCATGGCTCAGTTCCACCCAGGGGGAGAGCTGCCGTGCTTTTTTCCAGTGCTCTTGCTTAGGACTTCTAAACAAAGAGGGGTGAATCGCTCTGGGGCAGAGTGAGCAAGTCTCATTGGCTTTCAGAGCTTGCCGGGCTTATACTCATTTCAGAAGAATCTGCCCACCCCAAGACTGCTTTATACTCTTTGCTTTCTGGGTTTTTCATTTCTAGGGAGCAAGACTCCATAGGGTCTGTGGGCTTTGGGAGGAAGGTTATCAGTAGGATCATCTTTAATAAGAAAGTGCTCTCTACCTCCTGACTGGGGCACACAAAGTCATAAAAATATAGACTACACCAGATTATAAAGGGGTAAAAGGCTAACGTTGGGAATTTTTCTTGCCTTGGATCCATGATTTCCTGAACTCTGGTCCACATTAGACTTTGTAGCATTCTTTGAGTTAAGAGGCACACTAGAAAAAAGCCAAGCTTTGGCACAGTCTTGATTCAGCATCGAGCAACTGTGCAGCCCCAAGCGGATCATTATACATCTCTGAGTTTATTTTTTTCTTTAGTCAAAAAAAGGAGAGTGAACTAAATTAGGGTTCCATGAAGTTTGATTTTTAGAATATTAGTCCTGGAAGGCTATCTATGAGAAAGGCAGATTCACTGTCCTATGGTCTCCCTTCTTAGAGATTCATGATCCACATTACTTATTAAAAGTTCTGAGGCCTGGGGATGTGGCTCAAGTTGTAGCACACTCGCCTGGCCTGCGTGCGGCACTGGGTTTGATTCCCAGCGCCACTAAAAATAAAATAAAGATATTGTGTCCACCTAAAAACTAAAAAACAAACAAACAAACAAAAAAAACCAAATATAAAAAAAGTTCTGAGTTCTACTAAAGACACCTACTTAAGGTGGCTTAACGTGGAATTTCCTAAATTTAGTGATGGTAAAACTCTTTCCTTTTTAAACACCTGTTTTCAGAAAGGGGAGCTGGGATTGCTCAGAGCCTACTCTGGAAAATGCAAATGAGACCATCACTAATGCTTTGTGGTTGTTCATCTTTTGGAGGAATATATGAAATTTCTAGCAGCCCACTGCCATCAGTCAGTGCCCTCTTCAGTGCCACACACACGTGGCTGGGCCCATCCAGCCTTCAGAACTTGTTTACAGCTCATGGGTTGCAACCCAGGGCCATGTCAGCTATCCAGAGCTCAGGCTCTGTTCCCCAGAGGTTCCTGAGGAAGTCTCCCAGCAGAGACTTCTGCCTGGAGAGGAACTCCACAGACCATTCCCTTCACCCTCCCAGCCCTCGTGCTAACCCTGCATTCCAAGACCAGAGCCCCATGCCAGTTTCTGCTCACAGAATAATTGAGCAAGAAACTCTTTCAGTTGCTGACGGCAGTTTATTTTAGGTGCAACTGAAACCAAATCGTTCCCTCTGCAGTAATAAGCCAGAATTCATGCATTGCTTAAGATTTATAATGTGCTTCTCATAGAGGGAATGAAGCCCATTCTCAAGAGTTTCAGTTGGTGATTGAGAGGTCAATACATAGGAGTCTATGGAGAGAGCAAAATTTTTCCTACTTATTCTTAACATGCTCCTAATCACATTGGGCCTCTGCTGATGGGAATGATGATGATTCCTGCTCTATTTCTCTGCATTCCTTTTGAGGTCTAATGATCAATGGGCATGAAAACATTTTGTAACCTCCAAGTGCCACGCCGCGAGCCCACATTATAGGAATATAAATTAAACACCAACCACTGGGAAAAGAGTCAGGAAAACAAACAATTTAAATAGGAGTGAGCATGCCACTTGCCTCTTATAATGTGAGCATCTCATCTTATTGAGAGTCTCACGTTGGATTTTCCTACATCATGGCCCGAATGCAAGCCAACTACTTCATTTGCTCCACAAATGGGAGGAAACCATGCCTAGGTTGGGTTTCTCCGAGGGCCATGTGCTGATCTCCATTGAGGCATCTTTCTGAGGAGTTAAGGGTAATGCCCACTGTATGTCCCACGTGCTGCTGGTAAGCCTGACTCTCATGCAAGAAGTGCCTCCTTGGTACAGGCATGGGGCGCAACCTTACTAAATGTCCCAGCCAGGTTCTCCACCGTGTCTCCCAGAAAGGGTGAGCAAGGATCCGTACTGAGAGGGGACTGCAGAAGGAAGGACAAAGCTCTGGGCTATCAGCCTTCCCTCGGGGGACATTCATTCACAGGCGGTGCGGCTCCCTGACCCCCACTGGCTCCCTTTCTTGCTGGCAGCCTCTCCACCCCCTCCCCCTTGCCTTTGACCATGGCGGCGCGCCTGCGGTTGTAGCACCAGGCACGCAGCCTGTTTGCAGACTCAGCCGCTCCCCCTCTCATTCATGCTGCAGCTCATTCACTCTGCTGGCTCTGGCAGTCTGTGGCTGGGCGCCGCCGTCACTCGCAAGCACTCCGTGTGGCAATTTATTTCTGGCCGGGTGTGCATGTGTATGGGGGAGAGGGAGCGAGGGAGGCATTCTCCTTTTAGAGGGGGGTGTTTTTCCCTTCCCACCAGTATCGCTCCCAGGCCTTGTAGTAATCATGGCCGTGGAGGGAGCACTGGGTGGGGCACTGTGCTAGGCACTTTCCATGCACAATCTTGTTTCACGCCTCACTGCTACTATAACACCTTGTCATAGTCGAGCCATCAATGAATAGAAATATTCAGAAAGAAATGCCCCAAATCCAACAGACAGTTAGTGACAGAGCCGGACTGGGAGTTCCAGTCCCTCAAACTCCTACACCCGTTCTCTTGTCACTATACCTTGTAACCTGTTGCCTCTTTCCTGTGGGAATGTCACTCATCTCCACCTTCCTCTTTGTGATGCTGTCAGGCAACCATCCAACACCTGAATGATCCACCCCCCCTCTCCCCAACACACGGCTGGCTTGGGTGGTCTGAGAAGGCTGAGTTCCCAGGCGCTCAGCTTTCTCAGATTGAGGCTGGAGGAACCGCGTCTATTACTGGAGCCTCTTCTAGCAGCAGCTTAAATCTTTTCTGACTCTGACCTCAGGCTTTCCCCAAAGTTTTGCCCCATCTTTCTAAAGAGTATTTTTGAATCCCCCTCCCCACTCACTCATAGCTATCTGTAGCAACATGGAAAGGTCACTGAATTTACCAGAAGATCTGGGTTCAAAGTAGTGCTACCAGCATCAAATAAGTACCACCAGTCTGCAGCTTTGCAACCCCAGGCAAACCATTTAACCCCTTTGAGCCTCAGTGGCCTCATCTATACCAACAGGGTAACAATACATACCCCATGACCCCTCTGAGGGATTGTCCTTAAGAAGATAAATTAAAAGCATATCATAAACTGTGAAGTATGGTCCCCATATCAGGTATTACTAAGCAGTTTGTGTTGTGGCCTGTTTCAGATGTGAGTCTCATCTTTGGCCCTGGTTAAGCTCAGGTCTCAGTAGGAAAGACAGAGGCCAGGGTCTGTCTCTGGCTTCTGATCTGGAAAAGATCATCTCCTTACCCAAGCCGAAACCTGCTTGACTCTCTTGACCCTTCCCAGAGATTTTCCTCATGATCAGTGTATCTGGTTCCAGAGCAAGAGACTGGCCAGGCGCACACCGCAGCCAGGCCAGCGCCAGTCCTGGCAGCCACCTCCGGAAACCTCAGGGTTAATGTTTGTGCGTCAAAGTTACGTGGAGAGAAGGGGCCACGGTGCGGATGGGGGTGGCCGTGGTGAATCCAGACCTCCTTTTAACAGCTTTACAGGAGAACTAAACTAGGGAAGTTTAAAGGCTCCAGGGAGGTGGACATGCCCCTGGGGAAGGTGAAGGAGCTATCTTGTGACTGACAGCTACAGCGTGCCCAGGTTCTGCATCTTAAGGCAGCAGCAGGGGACCGGGAGCCTGAAGCCTGTGCATGGAGGGTCCGGGAGGCCTGAGCCTGATCCTCTTCCCCGGGGTTTGCAGAGCCATGGACTGTTTACAAATCCCTTTTATGCCCACTGATTCTCCTTACCCTCGCCAAACCCCAGAGAGGTGGGCGGAGCGGACATATTCCCATATGACAGTTGGGGTCAGAGAGGTTAAGAGATGAAGTGGGAGCTGGAGGGAGGGGGTGCTAGGGGGCTGGAGGTCCTGACACTCTGCAGATGGACAGGGCCCCTCCCGGGTCGGAGTCAGAGGCATGGACAGGTATTTTGCTCCCCTTTCCCTGCCCAGAAGTATAAATGCTTCCCATGGAGCCAGCCCAGGAGTGATGGTCAGATGGCTCCCCAGGGAAGTCCCACTTGGAGACCCTCATTCACACTTGCTTTCCACAGCAGCTACAACTTACCCTTGAGACCGCAAGAGTCAGGGAAGACTGGGACTGGGGCTCAAATGAATGCCCAAGTCGCTCACAGAAGTGGCTCTTCAAACCCACTCTCCAGGCACTGCGTGCCTCCCACTGGGCGAGGAAACCCCCCAAAGCAAGAAAAGAAGCAGGTTCATCTTACCCAGGACACAGAAGAACGGTCGGGTGCTCTAGGCGCTCCCACTCCTGCTCCTACAGGTCTGTGAGGATTAGCTGCTCCAGTGCTTTAACAATAAACCCAATTAAAGGGGAGGAATGCAGGGGTTTTCTTTCCCAGGACCGTAACCAGGCAGCCTTAAAGGGGAGTAAAAGTAGCTAGGGTGGCTTGCATCTCCCCTTCTCTTTCCTCTGCTCTGCTTTCCCTCCCTCCCAGTGAGCTGTATCAGAAAAAGGTTTGCTGGAATGAGCCCTTTTATGCCCGAGGTATGCCCGAGGTGTGCGCGTGTGTGCGTGTGTGCGTGCGTGCGTTTGGTGTGTGTGTAATTGTGTTTGCATTGATGCGAGTCATAGAAAGAGAGAAAGGAAGACTTAAAAAAAAAAAAAAGTAAAGCATCAAGTTATAGCTTTTTGCTGGCCTGAATGGGAAGATAACAGCAAGTCAGAGATGCTTTCTAGGTCTGTGTGCCTCAGTTCCCCACTTTAACCACTCAGTTGCTGGAGTGTGTTATCCGAACACCCTCTCCACCCCTTCACTAGCTTACACATTGGCTGACACGTGGAGACTGACGACCCTCCTACAGGATGGGGAAGGGAGCCCTTGGGTGTCCCGCTGGAAGCTCCTACATGGGGTGGTTTCTTCCAGCAGCACATTCTGATCCCAACCCTACCATCCTGTCCTCAGTCCCGACTTACTGGACCCAGGAGACAAGTCCTCTCCTCTGGGGGTTCTCTGCTCCCCCTTTTCCCTTGTCCTCATCTCTCCGTCCTGCCCCTTGATCAGGACTTCACAGTCTCTATGTAAGCTTCCCTATAGCTGCCTCTTCAGTTAGGTTCCTTAAACTTCTGTCTTGTGCTCTCTTGATTTCTCCTTCTTTTTTTCTTTTATTATTATTATTTGTTCTACTTAGTTGTACAAGACAACAGAATGCATTTCGATTCATCGTATATTAATGGAGCGCAACATTTCAATTCTCTGGTTGTACACATGCAATGATACATGTATACACTCATGTATGATTGCACCACTCATGCAATCATACATGTGCTTTCTCTTTCTTATCTCCTCTTCATGTTCCCCACTCACAGGCTTGTAACCAACTTCATGGGAAACTCAGAAATCAACACCCCATCTGGTATTCATCCTTAGCCCCAATATCCAATTGTCCACTTTTATAAATAAATAAGCTTGAAGGTATTGTAGCTACCTTCCAACCCACTCTCCTTCTGAGGTCCTCCCAGCAAAGCCAATGGGTCCCCATCTCCCCCAGTGCTAAAGTCTGATACCCTGTTGATTTTTTTTGTCTGCATTGTCTCCTGATTGTCTTCCAAATCCTATCAACTCTATGCTCTTTTATTTGTTCCTTTGAATTAACTTTTAAATTATGCCTTTTATTTTATATCATCTGTTTTTTTGGATAAATGACACATTCACATGAGTCAACAACAAGAACCATATTAAAGGCATACATGAGGTGTATCACCCCATTCCACATCTGGCCCTTGTCCTTGACCTTGACACTAATACTAGCTTCTTGTATATCTTTCTGGTATTTCTTCATGTGAATGCAAGGAGATGAGAATATTTCTCCATTTCTTACATACAAGGCAGTGGGGAGATACTGCCTTTTATACTTCCATCTCTCCAATGGTATTTCACTGTGATAGGCAAGGCTCTCACTGGGTACTGGGTGTGGTGCTGCAGTAGGAGAGTTAAAACTGGCTCTGAAGAAAAATTCTAGATTGGACTCCTGGGTCTTCGGGGTTGGATGTAGAGCTCTGGATAAGTGGCTTAAGTTCTCTTTGCCTCAGTGTTCTCATCTGACAAATGGGGCATTACTGAACTTATTTCATATACTAGTAGGCTGAAGTGAGACAGGATACAAGTTATTCACGGCCTTCACTGGCACATGGTAAGCACTCAATCAGTGATAGCTATGATTACCTCTCTGCTATGGAGGAACATTTGGGTCCTCCTCAAATTCATGTGTTGAAACATAACCACCAAGGTGACGATATTGGGAATGGGACCTATGGGAGGTGATTAAATCACGAGGGTGGGCCCCTCATAAAAGGGATTAGTGCCTTTATAAAAGGGGCCCTGGGAGCTGCCTTGCCACTTCTACCATGTAAGTGGGGACTTCATTAGGCATTGAATCTGCTAGTGCCTTGAACTTGGACTTCTCAGCTTCCAGAACTGTGAGAAACTTAATAAACCACTATTTCTGTGGTTTATTCAGCTTCCTGGTTTATGGTATTATGGCAGCCCAAACCCACTAGATACTTTCTAATCCAACTTTGATTCTGGTAGAATTACCTCAACGAAACATGTTGCTTCTACCTTAAAAATTACCTAGAGAATAATATTCAAGCTCCTTAGCCAATCATAAAAGGCATCCCAGGTTCTGGCACAAAACGGCCCCTCTCCCCAGTGTCTCTCCTTCTACCCGTCTGACGCTCAGCCACAGTATATGAGACACCAGCTACAGAGCTCTGGGCCTTTGCTTATCCTGATTTACGGTTATCAACTGCCCTTTCCTGTATCTCTGCCCTTGGAAATGTTAGAATCAAAAATCACCAAGAAACACCTCTTCTTCCAGGAAGCCAGGATTTCCCCATCACCAGAGAACTAATCAGTTCTTTCTCTGGGCTCTAACCCAAATTCTTTGTCTATGACTCTCCTTAGTTCTACATCTTTTTCTGCCTTGAAATCTAGTTTGTGTCTACTTCTATTTCTCTTCTTGAGTTCAGAGTTCGTTAAGGGCAGGAATTTTGGCTTGATTTCTGTCCCCTTTTTCTCTATCGCTACTCTTTCTACAGTGCCTAGCTTGATAAAGCTAGGTGACTGGACCTTATAGGTTCATCATCCCTCAGAGGTGGAAACGCCTTGAAGAGTCATTAAAAGTTAAGTAAAATATGATTTGCTAGTGAGTGGTGCACATAATAAGTACTTGATAAATGCTAACTCATTCGTATTGATAATGAGAACTATAACATATTATTACTATTGTTTAACATCCCACTTACTACTTAGATTCTCTGGGTAGAGTATCCCTGACTAGTCATTAGCCTCCTCCTGTTTGAAATCCTGGAGCAGAGGAGTTAATCACAGCCTGAGACAATAAGCAACACCATGGGCATCAACTCATGTTAGAAAGTTTATCTCCATGGGAGCTCAATTCTGCCTCTCTGAAGTCTCTCCAGCACACATACACATACAATCATTCCTTAAAATATTCATCAACTGCTGACTGGGTACTAGGCACTGGGGATACGAAACCCTACATTCATAGAATTCTACTGTTCAAGTGCATGAATCAGTGAGTTCTGGACTTTGTAAAAGCTCAATCAGGCAAGGAACAGCCTGCTATCACCAGCTCATCAGAACCTTCTTCTTCCTTCCCTTTCTCTCCAATCCACCAGTATACTATAGGTCATGGTGAGACACAGACCATCTTCAAAGTTCAGAAGATATCTGGTGCCAGATGGAAAAGCATTGCCTCTTTATTCTGGGGTCAGAAGCTAGGTCTCCCTGCAAACACTGACAGGGCCACATGCCAATCGTGAAAGGCCAGGGTCGGGGCCGAGCATTCCTTGCTCAAGTATTGGCATAGGTGACTGGAGAAATGAAGTGGCATTCAATAATGTTTCTCCAGGGTGTGAAAGAGAGCTTTGAGAATTAAAGCACACGGACACGGATGCACACATTTAAACACAGTTATACACATGCACAGTTGTGTTTGCAGGTTTTGGCTAATTCAGGTTAATTTGATGGCCTTTTTTCCCACATTTCCCCCAATCAGCAATTTCACCAAATATTTATTAAACACCAACTCTGGGCCCAGGGGAGAAGTGATGACTAAAACATGGAAAATAATTGGAGATTAATCAATAATGAAATAAGGTACTAGTGACTCATATTGTACCCAGAAATAGGGACCTGGGGAGATTACCATGGGCTGGAGACATCAGGCATGAATATATAAAAAAGATAAAAGTTAATCTAAAGCTTAGGGATGAGTAGGACGAGATTTGGGAGGTGTCAGTGGCGGGTGGGGTGAGACTGGGAAAAATACAGAGGGTGGACTCCACAAAACCTGAGCTGGAAATGAGACAGCAGCCTTGCAATGCTATGGGAGATAAGGCTGAATGGGTGGGGAGACAGAAGTCTGGATGAGGGCTTTGGATTTGGCTGGAAAGGAAGCAGAGAGTCAGTGTAGCCCTCTTAGCAAGGAACTCAAATCAATGGCAGTATGCCTGTGGTTGGAGAAATTTGAGACTGGAAAGTCAATAGGGAGGCTTTTTTAGGTCCCTACAACCTGAGGGGATGTGGGGATGAAGTAAGGCGGTAATAGGAGAGAAGAAGAGAAAGGCATGTTCCAAAGGAGGCACCAGTGTGTGTTAGGAGCATCCTCCCCTCACCCAGAACAACTGGTGGTTCTGAGCTTAACAAGCCGTTTGATTGACAGGTGATGCTTCTGGTCCTCAGCAGAGGTTGCAAGAACAGAACAAAACAGAAGAATGTAGGTTTTCTGGTGTGTCCTGTGTTTGATACGATAAGTCACAAAAGCAGGGTGGGGCTCAGGGTTTAAGGAGTACATGGGCTTACCGTGGGCTGCCCTAACGGACACAGAATTCACAAGAACATACAAAGCAGCCCATTCCTTCTAGACCATGTTGCATCTTCCAATTTCTTTAGAATCTGCAGAGCACTGGGTGTTGAGTGAATGTGCAGGGTTTCTGGCTGTGTCTTAGCAGGAAATTGTCAGCCCCGTCGACACGCACTTTTCTCTTCTCCTCTGTCCCATGGCCTCTTCTCCCCATGTGTGTTTCCCCTAGAATTTTCCATCCTCCTCCTCAGCCTCTGCCAAGTTTCATCAAACATTCAGCTGCATTCAGCTCTGCCTTGGGGGAGGCGGGGCAGAGATGGTGGCATCTGGGAGGTGGAATGTCTCCAAGGTAAGTAGATCTTCACTTGACCCTCACCTTCTATGTTTGCAGTGGGTCTATTTGCTAAAAGAATCTCTCACCATTGTCCTGTTCCCAAATAACCCAGCCTGGACACATGCTGTGTTCAGAAGAGGTGGGGGCAGAAGGAAGCCTACTACTTCGAGCTCCTGATTTTTGGTGACGATCTAGCCAGTTCCTATGTGTGGATCTGCTTCTGGTTCCCAGCAGAGGTTGTGAGACCTTTCTTCTTTGTATCCATCATTATCTGCATGTACTTCTGTATCCACAGCTAAAGGAATTAGCAAGGACTCTCCAAGGTCACCAATGTGTGACCTTGAAAAACCAGTGGGAGGGAGTCTAGGGCAATGAATATCACTTGCCTCATTCACACTTTATCATGGCTGCTTACAGAGTATCCGATTGAGCAATTTGTTTTTATTCTCCCTTTTTCTGTTTCTTCGTAATGCTCCAGGGAATGAGTAAATGACCTACAAAGGAAAAATTAGAATAGTGAGAATTCCACTAAGGAATTTAGCCCCGTCATCCAGTTTGCAGACAGTCCTGAATTCAACCTGGGACTGGGGCTCAAGGGACTTGTTATCCCCCCCCTCCCTTATTAGCTGGGCCACCTGGGATGAGTCTAAACCTCAAGGATTTTCCTTTTCTCATCGGTCAACTGGACTAAAAATCTCAGTCTACCCAACAGGGTCAAAGAAAACAGAAGGATGTGTATGAAAATATCAAAGTTACTTTTGTCCCCTTCTGAAATCAAGTGTCCACCTACTTTCAGGAGCCGCCTGCCCTTTGGGCAGAGCCATTGTGCCACAGGACTGCTCTGGTTTCTCTGGGGAGACTTGGCTGTCAGGGCTCCCTCACTTCTAAGAGTGAGCTGCCACTGCCCTCTAGCGACAGCATCCTGTCTAGTGCCAGACGCACCGTGCCTGTGTCCTCTAGCTGATGGGAAGAACAGGTTGTTTTCTTGGTCTGTCTGTTTCTGACCAACACTTCTGCCTTGCCTCAGTGTTCTCCATCTTTCCAATATGGCTGGTGGCTGCTGCTCCTTTTCTTTAAGATTTTAAGAACTAACAAATGTGTGCCAGGTGTCTATTATGGATAGCATGCAAGCATTGCAATGTCACTTTCCCCTATCCCACCTGGCTCTTCTTCCTCCCTCAGAGGGAAATCTTAGATCAGTCCCCCCCCCCCCCAGGATGCCTGCTTTCTGGAAATTTCCCAGGGATGATTACTGAGTCTCTTCCCAGTCCAAGAAAAAGGACTCAGTGGGACCACGGACTTCCTGATGGTCCTCTCTGTCCCCCAAGGTACCCAGCACAGAGCAGCACAGAGCAGGCATGGAATAAGCATTCTGGAACATTCTACTAAGTGAATAGTTGACTTTTAGGAGTGCCTTTTCTGTATATATTCCAGAATGCTAATATATGTTCATCTTTTTGAGAGTCATTGAGTGAACTGATTGAATCAAATATGAGAAGCCGACTTGGCATTGGGTTTTGGGTGCTTTATTACTAGTCATACGACCCCAGGCAAGTTTCTTGACATTTCTGAGCCTCAGTTTTTCAGGTATAAAATGAATATAAAGAAATGATACTTTCTCAACAAGAGAGGCCAAAGAATTAAATGAGATAATGTACATGAAATGCTTTGGAAAATGATAAACCTCAGGAAGAGGACAAGGGCAAGAATCAAATTTAAGACAGTACAGTGATTAAAGTAGCTCAGGGAGCTGGGTGAGGGCAGCACACTGGGGCAGGAAAAGCATGTCTGCATGGAGGGCGAGCATGGGTGCACATGTGTCAGGTCTGCACATGCCAGATGTCCAAGATGGACAACCTCCATGTATAGGGAAGTCCCAGCTTATGATCCTATGACGTAGAGGTGGCAGGTACTCTCCCCTCTTGGAACACCTGTCTTTTCCAAGAAGAAAAATAATCCTGAGCTCCTAAGTGGGAAGCCAGTGAAACAAAAAACCTTTCCTTAAGAATGGGCCTGGAAGGTGACAATCAGGACTCTGCAATAACTGGAAGGTCTAGGGCTTGGAGCCAGACACCTCTGCCTCCAGGTGGCCCTGGGGAAAAGTAGCAATAATGGAACACTTCGTCTTGTCCCTTGACACCTCCTTTAGGGAGGTGCACCTCTCCTGTTCCTGGGTCCTCCTTCCCATTTTCTCCTTCTAGGCCATGCAGGAGGTGGCAGGTTCTGAGGCAAGGAGACTGCAGCATCACCACCTAAATGCTCCCCTTGGCCATTGTTCCTGAGATGGAACATTTAAATAATAGAGCTGACGATAAGTAGAAATCAGCAGAGATAATCGACTCCCAAAGAAGGAAACAATGGTTTGATTTAGACACCAGATCTCTTGTCTGCGTGTTCTCAGTGGATGGTCCAAATCTGACCTTCAGAGATGGAGTGAAAGAGCCCTCTGGAGGGAGAGCTGCAGGCACAGTGCCACGGCCAGGCAAGGTCTGTGGGCTGAGAACAATGGCCTGGCTCAGCTCTGTGCGGTGCATGGAAACCCTGCACAATAGGCACTCTGGATCCAAGGCTAGTCCTTGCATTTTCTCTCCACAAGTCCCCCACATGGGGACAAGGAGCAAGCTGGCATTACCGCTCCTTCTCATAGACTGTTTTGATCTCAGCTCTCAGAATTTCTCCCTTCCCCACCCCCAACAGGTGGGAGGAAGCAGAAAGAATGCTCTGTACAGGTTTTCCAAAACCTTGGGGGAAAGCAATCAGTCTAAATGATTGCAAAGAGACAAAGAGTCATTTCTTGCAGAGGTGGCAAGGCAGAGCGTTTGACAGCACTGGAAAATTATTGATTGATCTCCGGGCCTCGAGGACCCTAAATCAGGCGATTGAAGTCAGCCCAATGTTTGGACGATAGGCCTGCAAGAGGTGTGGGAGAAAAGAGAGAAAAAAGAGGTTTCTTTTTTTCTGCTGAACTAGGGCTTGTGAAAGCAGATTCCAGGAAGGAAGAAAAGGACAGAACTAGAGGCTGAATCTGTCCCTTTCCCAGCCCCAGGAAGCTCTGGGAGTGCCAGCCTCTGCAAGACAACACGACCAGTCATTGTGGACCTTTCTCAGTTAGGTCAGGGCAGTCTGGGCAGAACCTGTAATTCAGCTGAGAACAGAGAGACCAGAAGGAGCTCAGTATCTGGAGAGGGTGGTGGTAAGCAGTTGCTGCTGTCCCCACCCAAAATTCCCAGGAGAGGTGAGGGATGGCATAGCGCAGGAGTGGGGAGTGGAAGAGAAGGTAGGATTCTGAGATTTCTGTGCCACGAGCCTTTGCACGGGTCGTTTCCTCTGCTGGCATGTTCTCTTGTTTGTTTGGAGGCTTACAAGCTGTGCTTCAAGAAGAGCTCAATTTTCATCCTCTGAAACCCTCCACAGCAAAATCATTTACTTTTTCTGCAGCATTGGGTAATACTTTATTTGTGCTTTGATTGTCTTCAAATTTTCAGTTATTAATTCAGTTCACTCAATTTTGAGCCCTTAGGCATCTTTACATTTAACAACTTGTAATTTATTTGCTCATTATACACAAGTACCCTAAGATTCAGGAAGGCAGACTGGCAGGTAGCATGAGGATGAGGTTTAGTGGGAGAATTCAGGGTGAGGACTAACAAGACAAGACTCCAAGCCTGGGGCAGAGGTAGAAATAAAAGCAAGGAAGTATCCCTGTCCCAGTGAAATTGGGCATGTCACAGAGTTCTAATGCAGGGACTGCAACCCAGGAATCTGGACTGGAAACTAGATTCAGGGAGAATTGGTTGTGGGAACAAGTCAGAGACTGAGCACAGAGTTGAACTTTGGGCCTGAGAAAGGATGGAAACTGGCCAAGATCTATGAACATAGGACTGTAGGGGCTTCTAGGCTCCTTGATGGAAGACTGTCCTGGTGACCAATATTTGTGCTGTGCTGAGTCTGCTGTTGGGACATTGGACTTGAAGTGGTCTCAGTTGCAACTGGAGGACTAGGGTGCCAGCAGCCAACAAGTCAGTAAGCCAGACTACTGACTACTGAATGCAAGCAGAAATAGACAGCCTTCTGAGCCAGAGCAGAGCAGCATTAGCATTTGATTGAATCCTGAGAGAATTTGCCTCATGCCATTGTAAGATATTAGACATTTTGTGCACAGAATTTGAAAATGAAACTTTCAGCATAGACACAGATGCATCCATGCAGGTATTGCCTGCCCCGTGTGTTCTACAGGGCATACCTCTAATTTTTAAATGCAAGCATTTATCCACCAATGGAGAGTGTGGCACAATTTTTCTCATCAGGACAAGATTCTTAGGAGAGATTCTGCTTTTCACCCAGGGAACAGAGCAAGGTTGCAGGTTAGAGCTCAGGTATGCAAAACCCATTCACAAGTGGCGTTTAGTCAACACAAAAACAACTAGAAAGTTAGGTGAAAGTGTATGAAGCAGTAAGTCTGGGCATGAAGGCAGGTCGGGTCCTAGTAGTGCCCCTTTACAAACACTCATCTCATAGCTGAGGTTTTCAATATAAATTTGAGTCTTGTTTGAGTGACATTAGACAAATTTAAGTATGGGTTACTTCATCTATAGAATGGGAAGAATAAAGCAATCATTTCTTTTTTTTTTTTTTTATATCAGAGATGCTTAACCCCTGAGTCACATCCCCAGCCCTTTTTAATATTAGAGACAGGGTCTCACTGAGTTGCTTAGGGCCTTGCTAAGTTGCTGAGGTTGGCTTGGAACTTGTGATCCTCCTGCTTCAGCCTCCTGAGCTGCTGGGATCATAGGTGTACACCTTGTCATCCAGCTAAATAAAGTAATCTTGATAGCATAGAGGTTCTATGAGCATAATGGATGTTTCCTGTGGCATCCACAAGCACTCCTTCCTCTTTCTGGGTGCACACTCACACCCTGTTTTTTGCTTGGAAATGCCCATCTTCCTGTCATATGGTTCTAATGAAAGCCACCACACCCCCGTAGAACTTACCCCTGACCAGAGGTGATGGATCACACGACTAGCCCAAGTCAATTCAGTTCAATTTTGCTGCCAAATGAACTTCAAATTTTTGTTAAAACATTTCCGTTAGTTTTCCAGGGCTCTTCCAATTTTGGAATTGCAGGCAATGGGTCGTGGAATTGTCTTTTCTAATAGAATGTGCATTCTTTGAAGGCAAAGTTTCCACAGTCACCTCAAGTTCAGCAAGTCTTGAGCTGCACCCGAGGAAAGTGAGAAATGTGGAGTAAACAGGGTGAAGGGTCAGGTGAAGTGGAGCTACGACACCGACCTGATGGCTTCTTTCCCTTTCCTCTCTGCCTGTCTCCTCTGTCCTGCAGCCTGGAAGGCTGAGCCACTTGCAACTCCCCACCCTTCCATACCCAACAAATCTACAAGTTTTGCTGATTTCACTTCCTAAATATTTCTTTAATTTTCCCCTTCTTCTCCATGCCATCATTGTTTGGATTACAGGAAGAGCCTCTGAATTGGTCTCATTTCCTCTAGTTCTCCCTCTAGTCCTCATTCTTTACTAGTCCTACTAGAGAAATTGATCAGTAATGCAAATCTGAGCATATTGCTCTTGTTTAAAACCTCCCCTTGGCTTCCTGTGGCTTTCAGGATCAAGTCCAAGCTCTATAGCACAGTATGGATTTGGCTCGACTCCCTGTATACACCTGCTGTTTTCTATTTCATGTACTTCATCATGCAGGTGCATGCCCTCTGCTAAGATATCTATCCTGTATTTCTTCACCTTTCAAAGCCATCTCAAACTTCAGCTCCTTGAGAAATCATCTCTGGACTGGGTGAAAGGAAGCTCATGATACCCTATCGCTCTCTTTATGCGCCTCTATCATTCAATATATGACTCTGCATTGAAAAAACCTTCTTTTTGACTATCTTCCCAGCTAAACCACAGATTCTTTAAGAGCAGAGGCTCTATTATATTTATCTTTGTTGTTTTAGTTCTTAGTGCATGATTGGAACTTTGTGTGTGTATGTGTGGATTTAAAAAAATTTCTTCTAATTAGTTATGCCTGACAGTAGAATGCATTTGGACACAACATATATGTTACACTGGTCATGTAATCATATATGCCTATACGGTAGTAATGCCCAATTAATTAATCAAGTCTATTTGCATGGACATGAGCAGATCCTGGGAAAGACCTCAATGTATGTCCACTGATGGAATTCAGTTATACCATCCGAATCTTTGTAAACCAGGATTGTTCTACAGAAACCAGTATGTAGGGGAGCCAAGGAATCTTCTGGAAGAAGTCCTGCTGAGGCACGATGAACTTGATCCTGGGAAAGATACTACTGTTGAGAGAGAAAAAGTGATCTGAACTCAAAACGAGTTTCTTTCAGAAAACCCTATAAAACATGAAGGCACAAATAGCACTGCTCTGAGATGCCTCTTAACATGACCCATAAAGGGGGAAAGAGTCATTTCCAACCCACTTCACCTCCTCCCCAGGTTGGCCTCACACAGAAGCACTGGTGCTGAGAAGGCTGAGGGCATTGGGGGTCTATGTGATGGATCAGTGACTCTCACCAGGGAAGAACTTTAGAGCTCAAGAGAAAAGTCAGTGACACCTGAGTGGCTGGCAGAGAATCCTGAAATATGACAGAGTAGCAGCCAGAAGCAAGGACCACCAGCTCAGTAGAGCTGCAATAATAGCACTAGACTAGACTTGTGGAAAAGTGGACATGAGATGCCCCTGAGGATTTATATAGAATCTTGGGGCAACTTTGGAGAAGGCCTCATGTTCAATGTGACTTGGAGGCATGGGGTGGAGGAAATAGAGACATGTGAGTTACTACTCCTAGTAAGATGACCAATTTATGATGATAGGTTGGAAGGCTGAAGAAATTAAATCTAAGAGCTAATTATTTAGTGATCTTTTTTGTCTTTATAACCTGGACATTGGCATCTCCAACTGGCCTGGCAGATGGACTGATTGTGGAGGGGGAGAACATGTACCCCTGTTATGGGTTGGATGATGTCCCTTCAATATTTGTAAGTTACAGTCCCAACCTAAGAATGTTAGGATCCCGGAATGTGATCTTATGTGCAGATGTAGTTCGTTGATTAGATGAGGTCATACTGGAGGAGGGTGGACCCCCAGTCTGTTGAGATTGCTGTCCTTATGAGAAGGGGGAATTTGGACAGAGACATCACACAGCACAGGTGTGTGAGGATGGCAGAGTTACTGGTGATACTTTATCCACCATAGATGGCCAGCAGCCACCAGAAGCTAGGAGAGAAACCTGAAACAGGTTCTCCCTCATAGACCGCAGAGAGAATCAAGTATGCCTACCCCTTGATCTTAGACTTCTAACCTCCAGAACCGTGAGAGAATACATTTCTGTCATTTCAGCTCCCCATTTTGTGGTACTTCATGATGGCAGCCCTAGCAGATTGATATACCTGCAGAGGGATGGCTACGGTTGAACTCTGGGGTCAGAAACTTGCTCAGTTGGTCAGGGATATAGAAAGGAAGTCTGGAGGTCAGTCCACCTCCCCTGCCCTTGGACTGGAATGATAGCCCCTGTGGATCCCAAGTCTGTCTTTGTTGCCCTATCCAGAGAGAGATTTGCTGACAGTGTGAAATCCTGAATCCTCATTCTTCCCTTCTCAATCTGGAGTCATGGCCCTTGGGGTACCTTCAGGAACTATGTGTGTGTTACTTGCTTTATGTGTCAGAATCAGCCAAGAAGCAAGTTGTTATGGTCTGTTTTCCAAAGCACAATTCCCACCGCTGGTCCATCTGACAGGCAACTCTTGCAAGAAAGGAAAGATACATTTCGTAATTTTAATTTTGGGAGACCTGGCCCAAAAGAACTGTTTTAGTCACTACTGGATGAGACTTTGCCTTTGGGCATGATAAGAACATCCTAAACTTTGGAAGGCTCTTTACAATACAGACCTCCAATGCAGAATGATTTATTTGAGTACGCAATTAAATCCCAATCATTCTTCTCAGTCAGATCTCTGGTTGTGAATGTTGAGTAAGTGAGTAAGTGTGTGTGTGAAGTGTGTGTGTGTGTGTGTGTGTGTGAGAGAGAGAGAGAAAGAGAGAGAGAGAGAGAGAAAGAGAGAGAGAGAGAGAGGTGGAATGACTAGCTATGTATCTTTAATTGTTGTTCAAATGAAATAGTATTTTTTCAGACTGCCTTGAAAACATGAGTGTTTCAAAATCATTGCCAAGAAGATTTTGAATTTTTATTAAGAAAAACAGGAAATGAGAGGATTGTAAACCCCAGGGAAGAAATCTGACAGTTTGAGGGCAGTGACAGACTCCCTTTGATGCACTAACAAGGACCATTGTGTATCCTGTGCTTTGGGTTGAATGGATCCCTCAGGATGAGATAACAACCCCCAGAGATCTTAAGGAATGACCTTGAGGGCTGAGCTATCAATGGCATTTGAAGCACTAGACCATCGCCCTCTGCTGGCCGATATGGGCTCAGGCAGGGGCTCTGCTGCTAATCCTACCCATTCCACTCAAGAAAAACCAAATTCATCTAATCTCTCCTGTCCAGGTGAATTTTTTCCCCTCTTCTGTCTCTCAACTGTACTTCTTTCCTATCTTCCCCTTTATCAATTTCTTGTGAGTTGAGATTCTTATATGAGACAGAATAAAGGAGTAGAGTTTTTATTAGTGCTAAGACTGAAAGTCTCTTCCTATGATATTGTCAAATAAGAACCTACTGCTTTCCCCCAGAGTAGAGGAAGAGGACATGCTCAGGTCTTGGGGTGGGGATGCCACAGCTTGCAGTGTCTCTCCAGGTGGAATAGAAGCAAGAGGAGGGGATGGGGGGAGAGGAGGGAAGCCAGAGAAGGAAGATTCCCAAATCCCTATTTAAGGGTGACCTGTATGATCTCTGGGAGAAAATTATTTGAGAAAAGCCAAGAAATGTTTTGTTCCATCCTCCTGATCTCTGGTCAATTACTAATATTGTATTTCGGGGGCAGGGGCATGTCTTGAATGGCCTTCCAGACATTGTAGGCTTCAGGGGAGGGCATCATTTTGGACCTGGATTCCATTTTAACCTATTTGTCTTGAACCAGCTCCTTTGTTGATCAGTAGAGCTATGTGTGTACGGAGGCTCTCTCTGTAGAACTGTCTGTATTTGGAATCTGTGTGTTTAAATTATTAGCTCATCTAGAAAGCAGGGCTTTCACTACAATATCCCAGACTCTTCAAAATTAAAAGTAACTGCACAGGGATGGGATGGAGCAGAGCAGTGGTTAAAAACACGGACTCTTTTTGGGCGCAGTGGCACACACCTGTAATCCCAGCAGCTCGGAGACTGAGGCAGGAGGATCATCTGTTCGAAGCCAGCCTCAGCAACAGCCAGGTGCTAAACAACTCAGTTGAGACCCTGTCTCTAAATAAAATACAAACTAGGGCTGGCCATGTAGCTCAGTGGTTAAGGGCCCCTGGGTTCGGTCTGGTACTCCAACCACCACCAAAAAAACAAAAAAACAAGCAAACAAAAAACATGAACTCTCTCCAGTGTCAGACTAGTTGGGTTATAATCCCAGCCCTCTCCTCCTAGCACTATGACCTACACAAGCTACCTAACTGCACTTTGCCTCGGTTTCCTCCGTTATAAAAATGGGAATGTAAATGGCACTTAGCACATCAGGTTGTCACGAAGGTTAAAAAACACTTAGAACAACAACAACAAAAGAATAAAAAAAAACAAAAAAGAAAAAAAAACACTTAGAACAGTTCCTGGAACATAGTAAACACTCAATAGTTATCATCTACCACCACTACCACATTATCATCTGCTCCTTCATCACTACTCTATGACCAACATTTAAGAGGCTAAACATGTGTCTTCACTGACCACCATGCCACTGGGATGTGACTAACTGTACATGTTCTTGAGAGTACAAAGAGATGGCTGGGGTGGTCTGGCTGACTATCTATTCACCAAATCCAGTTCGCCTCTTCTAGGAACATGGAGGACTCCTGCCTGGAACATGGGGAGGGAGGTGTGACTAGTCCTGTTCAATGGAAAGTAGGAAGGTGGTATATGTCATCATTTCTGACTGAGACATTGAAGAGCCCAAACAAAATTATTTAGCTTCTTTTCCTTGGTGACAGCAGCCGAGAAGTTCCTGTATTCCAGAAGTTGCCACTGTAAGTTGGTTGGGTATCTAGGAGCCTGAGTTCTTGAGTGATTGTGTGGAGCAGAGCCCCATTGGTTTTTATTCCATATGGAGCATGAACGGAAAAATACACCTTTGTGGTGTAAATTCAGTGATATGCAAGAGTTATTACTACAGACAGCTGAGCCTGAGGTTCTTAGTCTGGTGGTACCCGGAATGTTTTAGAAATGCAAATTATCAGGCTTTACCTCCCACCTTAAATCAGAGACTAAGCAAGGGTAGAGCCAGCCATCTGATTTTAATAACTCTTCCCCATGATTCTGACGTAGCTAAACGTTTTTTTTTTCTCATGTGTCAGACAATGTAGTTATGTTCAGAGTTGAAAATATTAGATTGTGAGAGTTGTAGCTTCATCAGTGGATTAATCTATTTCATTGGTTAGTAATCTGAACAGACTGGGTGGTAAATATAGGCAGGTGGTGTGTGGCTGGTGGAGGTAGGTTACTAGGGGCTTGCCCTTGGGGACTATATGTTGTCCTTGGGATCCTTGCACACACTCTTTTTCTCTGCTTCCTGGCTGCCACGAGCTGAGCAGCTATCCTCCACCATGCTCTTCCTCCATGAAGATCTCATTCATTTGGGGCCGAGAGCAATGGAGTCAGTAAACTATGGACTGAACATCTGAAACCAGGAGCCCCCAATAAACTTTTCCTCCATTAAGTTGTTCTTCTCAGGTATTTTGGTCACAGCAACAAAAAACATGACTATCTCATCTATCATCTATCATGTAGTATGTATGTATGTATGTATCTCTATCTATCTATCTATCTATCTATCTATCTATCTATCTATCTATCTGATTTCTGTACACTTTTCTATCAATGTTGGCCATATGAGAATCAACAGGAAAAGTGAAAATCCTCAGTCTACAATTCCAGCCAGTTCTATCAGAATCTGTGGAGGTTGGTACCAGGCATCCCATGATTCCACTAAGCAGCTAAGGTTGAGAAACATACTCAGTCATCCTCCATCTTCTCAAGAATTTCACCTGGAAAGAATGAAGTGGGCAGAGGTGGATCCAGTTTCTTTCTTAGTGGGATGTAGTCTTTGGATGAAAAGCATCAAAGACCCTTACATTTACTCTTTTGAGGGGATGTAGGACATCTATTTATCCTCTCTAGCAAAATCTTCAGTGGCAAAATTACAACTGTATATTGAGTTGTAGTACTAACACTATCAACTACTTTTTTTTATATATATATAGAGAGAGAACTTTTAATATTTTATTTTTTAGTTTTCGGCGGACACAACATCTTTGTATGTGGTGCTGAGGATCGAACCCGGGGCCACATGCATGCCAGGCGAGCACGCTACCGCTTGAGCCACATCCCCAACCCCACTATGTATGTATGTATGTATCTCTATCTATCTGTTATCATATATTTATGTTGTATCAAACTCTAAACTTACCATATTGGTCTTCTATAGCTTCCTTTATTAGCACAGTAATTTGTAGTCCTATGTGTATGTGTGTGTGTCTGTGTTTAAATGTTTTACTTATAATTCAACTTCTACATCCCCAAAAGCCTAGCATTCTCTTACTATGTTTCTTTTTAAAGTTTAGATGAGGATGTATTTGTCATTACTTCATCCAAGAATCCCAGTAGATTCTACTAAATAGGTAAAAACTATGCTTGTTTTAGAAATGTTGACAAAGGTAGTGGATAGATGTTATAACACATTTTTGAATGTGCATTAGTGTGAATTAATCTTTTTGAAAGTATAATCAGATACCTATAGCCTTTCATGTTACATATGTGCCATCTTTTTAAATCCTTTTTTATTTGAAATGGGGAGTCACACTATGTTACCCAGGGTAGCATTAAGCTTGTGATCCTTCTCTCTTAGAAGAAGTAACTGGCATTACAGGCCTGTATCACCTCGCCCAGCTTTAATGCTTTTTAATAAAGTATGAAAGTATTCTTAAACATCATGCATGCTTCTCATTGTTTATTTCCTTGTATAATTTAATGTGTTTGTAAGCATTTATTTACCTATTAAAACTTTGATAATTTATGAAGTATAAAAATTTTTGAACTAGGTATAAAAAATTTGGAGAAGTCGCGGAACAATATAGAAATGAATCTGAGAGAAAGAGTGGGTTATATATAACACCTTAATGGGGCATAAAGGTAGTCGTAAAATCTTTAAAAAGAGGAAATATGGTTAAAATGGAAAAAAAAAATTAGCTTCATTCTAAAAGTATACTATAGGAAGAGTCAACAATCTGTGACGAATTTGAAAATGCATGACCTGAGAAATATATATTTCAATTATTAACACTGCGTATAGGATGAATGTTTTATTAATGAAAACCATTAATGTCTGCTTAAAATGAAGTATGTCTTCTCAGATACGGTTGCTTTCCATGAATTCATTCCTCTGTGTTCTACACTTTTTCTTCAAGGATTACTTACTTTGTGAAGTGAAGTTGTTGACATTCTTTCTGTTCTAAATTGGGAACTCTCATTTTCTTAGGAGGTTTCTCTCTCTTTTTTTAAATTTGTCTTAATTAGTTACACATGACAGTACAAGGATCTTGACATATCATACATTTGAATCAGATGGGATATAATTTCTCATTTTTCTGAGTGTACAGGTTGCAGAATCACATTGGTCATGCAGTCACGTATATACCCACAGCAATAATAATGTCTGTTTCATTCTGCTGTCCTTCCATTCCCCCCTCCTCCTCCCCTCCCCTCCCATCACTTCTCTCTACCAATCTAATGTGACCCCCTTCTTCTTTTTCCCCCTCACATCTTCATACATGTATTTTGTATAACCATGAGGGTCTCCTTCCCTCTTCCATGCAATTTCCATTCTCCCTCCCTTTCCCTCCCACCTCTCTTCCCTATCTAAAGGTAATTTTCTTCTCATGCTCTTCCTCCCTACCCCATTTTGAGTCACCTCCCTTATATCAGAGAAGACATTTGTTTTTTGGGATTGGCTAACTTCACTTAGCATAATCTACTCTAATTTGCCATCCATTTCCCTGCAGATGCCATGATCTTGTTATTTTTTAGTGCTGAGTAATATTCCATTATGTATAAATGCCACATTTTTTTTATCCATTCATCCATTGAAGGGCATCTATGTTGGCTCCACAGTCTAGCTATTGTGAATTGTGCTGCTATAAGCATTGATGTGGCTGTGTCCCTGTAGTATGCCGTTTTTAGGTCTTTTGAGTAGTCCGAGAAGAGGAATGGCTGGGTTAAATGGTGGATCCATTCCCAGTTTTCCAAGGAATCTCCACACTGCTTTCCAAATTGGCTGCACCGATTTGCAGTCCCACCAGCAATGTAATGAGTGTACCTTTTCTCCCGCATCCTTGCCAGCACTGTTGTTTGATTTCATAATGGCTGCCATTCTTACTGGAGTGAGATGGTATCTTAGAGTAGTTTTAATTTGCATTTCTCTGACTGCTAGTGATGGTGAGCATTTTTTCCTGTATTTGTTGATTGATTGTATATCCTCTTCTGGGAAGTGTCTGGTCAGGTCCTTGGCCCATTTGTTGATTGGGTTATTTGTTTTTTTGTTGTTTAACTTTTTGAGTTCTTTGTATATCCTAGAGATTAGAGCTCTATCTGCTGTGTGAAGGGTAAAAATTTGTTCCCAGGATGTAGGCTCCCTATTCACTTCACATATTATTTCTTTTGCTGAGAAAAAAAACACTTTTGTTTGAATTTGTCCCATTTGTTGATTCTTGGTTTAATTCTTATGCTATAGGTGTCTTATTAAGGACCTTGGGGCCTAGCCCCATGTGATGGAGATTAGGGCCTACTTTTTCTTCTATTAGATGCAGAGTCTCTGGTTTGATTCCTAGATCCTTGATGCATTTTGAGTTAACTTTTGTGCATGGTGAGAGATAGGGATTCAATTTCATTTTGTTGCATATGGATTTCCAGTTCTCCCAGCACCATTTGTTGAAGATGCTATCCTTTCTCCATTGCATGCTTTTAGCACCTTTGTCTAATATAAGGTAGTTGTAATTTTGTGGGTTGGTCTCTGGGTCCTGTATTCTGTACCATTGGTCTACCCGCCTGTTTTGGTGCCATAGCTAAAGTTTTAAAATCACCCCTCTAACTGATCTGGAATGAAACAGGTGGCAAAGGAAAGCGTGAGAAGAGATCTCATCACCTTGCCTTCCAGCTTGAAAGAGATCTTGCTCCACAGCCTGTATATGGGAAAATCCATTCTACTGTCCTCCTTCCCATTGGTAGAGATATTTAATCACCTGCTACCTGGGAATATAACAACACACATACCAAGGCCCATGATATTTACCTAATGTCTACAAACTATTTGGAAATGTTCAGTTGTTGCTTTAAAGGATGAATGCTTTTTAGTTCTTCTCAGGTGTATGTGAAACCATCTGGTTTATTACCCACTTTCTCACTCTTTGCTTTATAGCCTGTTATGGTTTGGATCTGGAATGTTCCTAAAAGTCTCATGTATTCACGGTTTGCTCTCCAATGTGACAGTATTCAGAAGTGGAGTTTCAGGGAAGTCACGGGAGTGCTAATCTCATCGGTGGATTCAACCATTGATAGCTGAATAGACTACTGGGAGGTGGTGGAAACTGTAGGGGCGTGGCTGAGGAAGTAGGCTGCTAGGGGCGTGTCCTTGAGTACCATGTTTTTTCTCCTGGCCCCTTCCTTGCCCTTGTTCTCTGCTTCTCAGTTGCCATGAGCTGAGCAATGGAAAGTAGGTAGGTATGGTTTATGTCATCATTTGTGATTAATGCCATGATGTTCTGCCTCAGGCCCAGAGCAATAGAGCCGGCTGACCATAGACCGAAACCTCTGAAATCATGAGCCCACATCATCTTTCCTCCTTTAAGTTGTTTTTCTCAGGTATTTTGTCACAGCCATGAAAAGCTGACTAACACATAGCCCTTCTCTGCCCCAGGAAGAGAGGATCCCTATCTCACTAAGGAGAAAAGTGAGGCTCCAAGTGGTCATCTTGTTATCGAAATCTCAGAAACTTGACAGCTTGGTCTTTTCCCCTGATGCCAATGCAGTAACAAGGTCACAGTTTTGAGAAAAAGGAAACAAAAAAAAAGTTTTATTGCTTTGCTAGCAAAGGAGAAGCACAGGGGATTCCTGTCCCAGAGGCTGTGATTCTGCCCATCAGGGAGAACACAGGGTTTTTAAAGAAAGTATTCAAAGGCTACATTCTAGGTGTTCCCAGTAGGATGATTGTGATTTACTTGTTAATTTGGAAGAGGGAGAAGAGGAGAAGACATGTCCCTTTTAAGATAAGCCTCAGTGGCAGAGCAGCAAGGGCTATATTATAAGCATGAGGTGGACCACTGTTACAATGTTACCCACACCATGGAGATATCACTTGGCACTGCATTCAGCCCTGGTGCTGGGTTCACACCAGCAGATGTTCAGCAGATAATTGTAGGAAAATGATACAAAAACATTTAATGACCCAACCCATTGCTTAAGTGTCTGAGTTTAGTTCGATTTCAGTCTGGTGCCTGTGACTGCATCTGGGTGAGTCCTAGCAAAATTGAGGGGGATGAGTGTGACAGCAGGTAGAAGCAGGAGGGACAAAGCAGAGGACTGGGCAGGAAAAATCTGATCCAGGCCTCTCTTTGCTAGGCAGAGCTGTCCCTGAGACGTGAGAGCCTGTGGTCAGCAGAGGGCAGTATTGTTTCAACAAATCCTTCAGTAACTGCTTTGGAGGATTGTGCCCTCCACCTGAGCTTTGGGAATATTGATGGAATTGACAGGGATCAGAGGGTCCCTTCACTTGAAGAACAAAAACAGCAAAAAAGATGGGCATCTGTATACCTCCCATCTATTCTGAACATTCCCTGTATAATTCTTTCAATTTTTCTGTCTGAAAAAATTTTAATCATGAAATGTTGGAAGGAAAGAGAGAAGGGAGCTCTAAGCTGTACCTGCCTCAGCTCTGCCCTGGCCTGAGCCATTGCCAGCAGTGACATCTGTCTGTCTGCACGAAGCATCTTATTCTTGATATTCCTTTGATTTTTGCTGCTCAGATGTGGGCCTCTGACCAGCTCTCTTTCCTTCCCTGACTTTCTTCTTCTTCTTCTCTCTTCCCCCTACTTCTCTCTGTCCTCTACTTCTATTAGGTGTAGGTCTGCGTGGCTGGCACATGGCTTATCAGGGCCAGCTACTGGGCACCAGGGGAGTAGGCCTGAGGACACAACAGATCCCATTCGTTGGACTATCATCTGTGAGAGAAACCCGCAGGAGGGGGGCTTAGAGGAGAAAGGCAGAACACTTACATCATATTCTCTGGGCCACAGGGTAAGTGCAAGCCCAAATCTCAGATTCAAAGCTTGGCATCAGGCTCTGTAGTTCTTCAGGGCTTCCTTATGAGCTTTCTAGAATGCACCGTTTCTGTGTCTCTGAGCACCACAAAGTTTTCCAAGGGGCCAGTTCCTGTGTGTGACTTGAGAGGGCAGCTCAGCTTGTCCAAGGGGTCTCAGTTACACACCTCCTAGTATCTTAGAATACATTCTTCCATCCACCTGGACCATTCCAAGACTCTGTGACCCAAGGTTGGGTACAGCCTCCTAAGACCACTGCAGGCAGGGGCAGAGCTCAGAACTCTGGCTGTGTGCCCCCAGGCTCCAGCTCAGCTTTCTGAGAAGGAGGCCATTGCCTACCTCTGTGCTGCCAGAAGGAGCCAGGATGCTCTGCCCGGAAAGGGGAGTGGGGAGGTGAGAACACCATTAGCAGCCGCGACTACATTGGCATTAGGAGATTAATGAGCCTTTTTGAATAACGAATGTAGCTTCAGCCAACTGTTGGTAATTAGTTAGAGCAAAGCCACGCTGTGCACCGGATCTGTCAGCTGGGATCTCCAGAGGAGCTGAAGAGCGGGATGGGTGAGAGCAGAAAGGAAAGAGTGGAAATTCCATCTCCTCCACCCTAAGCCAGGACTAGAGGTCTGTACTGACGCCGAGCTGAGCCTTTTCAGAACCATATCAATCTGATATCACTTTGAGAGACACAAGGCACTCGGGGGTCTCAAGCGGTCGTCTCGTCTACCGTCCCACCTGCACTCAGGCCCACAAAACAGTGCTTCTGGAAGTTTCATCTGTTTATAGGTCACCTTCGGGCTTTGTTCCCAGATGATTGCTGATGCTGCTGGTACAGGGTACTCTTTTGCAGCAAACCCATAAAAGCGGGAGAGAGAAAGAGAGAGAGAGAGAGAGAGAAATGCTTTGGAGCCCAGAGCACATTTATTTCATTAAGTTGCGATCTCAGGGTTTATAATTCACTCATCATTTATTTCTTCATTCATTCAACAGAGTCTACTCTGTGCTTAGGCATTTGGATTCATATGTGTTGGTGCAGAGTAGGCTGAAAATAGCCCAGAGTAACCAGAGAGATTCCCTTGGGATAGAAAGGGAAGGCTGGGGAAGCAGAGTGGGTCCAGGCTGTGGCCACACAGGTGTGGGCTGCTCTCAGCTCCTGGGAAAGAGCCAGTTGCTCCTCCTCCCTTCCAGGAGGGCCCTTCTCCAACTTCAGTAACTGAAGGCCAACAGCCAAGGCAGCAGGGGGCAGAGAGAAGTAATGCTCACATCATCTTCTCTTTAAGAAAGAAAATGCATCTTAAAAGCAGTGGGAGCTAATTTGCTCTTCTATAATCAATCACGCAGTACAGAAAACAAAACCACACTCCAGCAAGCCCAGAACGGCTGAGAGGAGACCCAAGGCAGGTGGGCAGGGAGGGGGATTCTGCAGAGAGAAAGTTTTTCTCTTTAGGGGTTTTAAATCAAATGGCTCTTAAGGACATAAGGCAATCATGTGTGTAGGTGTGTGTATGTCTCTGTGTGTGTGTGTGTGTGTATGACGGGGGGTGTGGTGCATTCCGGGTCATGTTTAAGTGGTGCCAATCTTTTCCCAGCTTCCAAGCATCTCTCCCCCTGGCCTGCTCTTCTTTGATCTGTGTGTAGGTGGTGGGGAACCATAACCCATTCAGGCTATGCCACCCTGGAAGCAAAGAGCTTAGCTTGACCTCTGCCTTTCGACTCATCACCAGTTAGCTTCCTATTCCCTCCTGAGCCTTGATTGCCCTCTCTGTCCAATGGGGAGATGATGACTTTTCCTTCTCTGTCTCACACCACTGGAAAAGCGACAGTAAGCATCGCTAAAAAATTGGTGACAGATAAGCTCTGGGGGAGCCTGGTGCTCTAGCTATTTCCATCTGGGTCTTGGGTTTTGGGGTGAGAACAGCCTAAACTGGTCTAAGGAGAAGCACCCCCTCAGGTGCCACGGCCCCTGGTCAGGCGCTGTCCCCAGCTCAGAGATGCACCCCTCCCAGGTGCCTCGTCTCTTGTCCCCCTTCCTTCCTCTCCTTCTTCCTCCTATTCTTTCTTTACCCCTGTATCTAGCATGACCACATTTTCCGAATTTAAAATTGGGACCTAGCCTGACAAAAGGGTAGACTGAACTGTGGACATTTGCGGGTGTTCTGGGAGGTACCATCACTATAAATGCCCCTGTCCACGGGCTTCCTCTTCTGCCCTTCATTTGCTCTGGGCTATAACACCATGGTCATAAGACAACCAATTGGGGTCAAAGCGTTGCCAAACATCCAGATGTTTAGAAATGTCCAGATGGTAGATTTAATGTTTGCAGTTTGGTTTATTCTGGGTGCCCTGTGGACACAATTCAGTAAAAACAAATAGATGAATAAGTAAGAAAACCTCTACAACCCAAGCTGTGAGTTGTTCAGCATCTTATCTTCAAAACAAATGATAATTGCTGGCATTATTTTGGTGGCATGCAGTGTAGACTTCACCTAAACCAGCTCCAACCACCAAGAAGCAAGCACGGAAACAAGACTCCTCCCATTGAAACCTTATCCCTGCCTTTGATGGACTCCCTCTTAAATAAAGAATCTTTTTTCAGCTGTTCAGTTCCAGTTCCCATCAGGACTGGAAGACCCATCCGATGCTCCACTTTATAAATCCATTTTCTGGCTTTGTTTTTATTTCATACTGACTATTTCAGACTTTTTATTTTCCCAGGCAGCTCCTCCCTCCTGGGCAGAAAGCTGCTCTGTTGGGGTGCTGGCCACTTCCATACACCCTGCCCCGCTGAAGAGACACTTCCTTGGAAAGAATACCATGTCTTGGTTTTCTGGAGCCACAGGGTGTGTGAGTGGAGTCCTTGGTCCAAATCCCCAGCAAATCATCTATCTGCCCACATACCCACACTACTTCTCACCCATCCGCTTCCTCTCTCCCTTCCTCCCTCCTTCCTTCCCTCTTTCCAAACTTATTTGTCTCCCATGTAGCCTGCTCTGTGCTAGACACTAGTCCTTGCCTGCTCAGACTCATAGTCACACATCTCTGCAGGTAGCTATTAAATCTCAATTGTAGAACATGCCCAAGGGCATTTCTTCCCATGTCTCTACATTCTAACCTTCTCTTCCTGGCTTCATGCTTCCTTCGCCACCTTCCCAGCATGGAAGTATTTTCTTCTGCAGATCCGGAGAATACTAGAGAAGCTTTGCTCCTTGGGTGGACAGATCTCCTTCCCAGCTACGTGCGGGTGGCTGGAAGAACTTCATATGCAAAAGTTAGAGTGCTGTCCTTTTCTGTCCCCCTAGAACGCTTAATTAATGTCTCTCTGCAGAACAGCGGCCCTCCTGCTATGGAGAGCAGCCACTCACAGATGCGGTGGAGGGCATTTCTTGCCTCAGAATGTCCTCCCTGGCATCTTCACCCCAGGTGGGAGCAGACGGACAGGGAGGACGAGCCACTTGTTTATTTCAGTTCCAGCTGGTGTCTGGCCTGGTGGGAGTGTAACCAAGAGGAGAGAAGGCTTGTGACTTTTGGAGCTTAATTAAACATATTTACAAAGTCCAGCACTGGTTAGCTAGTGAGGCACAAGGAGACAGAAGCCGGTATTGCATTATAAGATTAATAAACCAATTAAGTAAAGACTGCAGCGTCTTGCTGTCCCAGTGGGGCAGGAGGCGAGTTTGACAGCTGCTCTTTCCTGATGATTGCCACAAATTTCAGAAGAAAAGACAGCCTGGGCTTTCCTTCTTCCATGAGAGAATACCCCAGGCTGTTGTCCTGTCTAATCTCTCACACAGCTAGTCAAGTTGTTTTCCAAGCCTGTGGGTCGGATGTCATGTTTAGCCAACTGGGAAGAAAAGAAAACAAAAGCTATTTCTGTCCCTCTAATCCCAACAAAAACAAAAACAAAAAGCACTGGTATGAGTCCATGTATTGCTCCTTGGGATGCACCATTCTGGGGTGGAGTAGAATAGGGTAGGTGGGGGAATTTTGGAAGATCCAGCAGGCAATCTGCAGAGGAGCCGCTCAGGGGCTCAGGGAGGGGAACACCTACCTCCTGCAGGATGGCAGACTTGTGGCCTGTCACATGCCCTCTTCTGTCAGTGTTAGCACACAGCTCTTGTTCTTCTGAATCAAGTCACTGTTTGCTTTTTGCATGCATCTCATTAAGTTTAAATGGCTCTCCCTTCCCATCGTCTGGGACATCATTAATAAAAAACGGGCCCTTGTGCAAGGTCCAGTGAAGACCCTGCAAAGCATCCAAACAAGCACCCCAGCTTGGGAGCAGCAGTGAGGAGGGGGACCCACACTCAGCTCCAGTCTCAGACTTCTGCTGCCATATCCCTCTCCCACCCAACCCTGGGCCAGGGCTCTATGGCTCCTGCTCAAGACCATGAATGAGAGTGGAAATACAGGCCCCTGCATGATGGGTGTATTAGTTAGAAATCCACACTTTGGTAATATCTGAAGTGTGTCTTAGGGCTTCTACTCCTGCTCAGCTGCACCAGCTGGGGAGCCCAGGGCCCTGGTGTCACATCAGCTGTCTTGGCCTGGTTTCAACAGCTGTCAGACTGCTCTGATCCAGAGCTTTGAGAACACGGAGGGGGCTTGCCAAGTTTCAGGAAATTTTCTGGGGATTTTAGTTTCCTCATTTGCAGAAATGAAAAAAAAAAAAAGAGTAGGGCAGGGAGATACTAATAGAATAAAATCCATTCTGCCCACTTTATAAAATTAGCAGAGAAGCAAGAGGCATAATGTCTATGGACAGCTCTAGATAAATATGAATACTGGGAGTTGTCAGGCAAGTGCCTTAATTCCTTTCTGGGACAAAATAGGGAATGAATGAATCCAACTGACCTGAGTTGCTGCAGTCATGGTCTTGGCAACCTGTTAAAACTCTCAGAGCCTCCTTTTTAAATGAGCATGACAACCGGAGGTCAAAAGTGTGGTCTATGCTGTCTTAATCAGACTTTGTCACCTTCTAGTTGTTTAACCTTGGGAAATTTATTTGAGCCTAATGTTTTTTTTTTTCCTGTGCAAAATGAGGATGATAATAATTCCTATCTCATAGGATTACTGTAAGACTTGATTAAGATCATTCATGTAAATTTCCCAGCCCAGTGCATCTGGTACATAGTAAATGCTCAATATCATCATAACAAAATTGATTGTTCTTATTAATAAATGAGATTATGTATACATAAAACATCCTGTATGGTATGTATATAAAAATCCCACACAGCGCAGATGTTTGATTAGTAAAGGTTTACTTACACCTCCTCTTCTTCCTACATCAATCAACCAGTCCGTACAGTAAAAACCTGGCCCAGCAGGGCACAGTGGCCCACACCAGTAATCCAAATGGCTCTGGAGGCTAAGGCAGCAGGATCCTAGGTTCAAAGCCAGCTTCAGCAACTTAGTGAGGCTGTAATCAACCTAGTGAGATCCTGTCTCAAAAAATAAAAAGGCTGGGGATGTGGCTCAGTGGTTAAGTGCCCTTGGGTTCAATCCCTGGTATGAAAAAGTCAAAACCAAAACCAACAGAAAACCTGGCCCAGCTATGTTTCCCTTGGAAGACCAGATACCTAGTGTGGATAGTAGGTCACATTGCTTTGGGAACCATGGTCCACAAGATCACTGCTTCTCTCCAGGAGAAAGAAAGGCTCAGAAGGAACAAGGTGGGAAGAATAAGGAGAGGAAATCCTGACCCTGCTGGAAGCACAGATGTGGCCTCATCCCCAGGCTCACAAGGAGTGCCCTTTGGTTTGCTCAGGGGTCTCTGAGAGTGTCCTCCAAATGCAGCAGCTCCTCAAACACCCGCAGGTTAACATCTACGATTTTCTCCATCAGTTGAAGTCATTCCAAAGGATACAATTTCAGGGTATTATAAATATTGACTCTTTAAAATGAAACCATTATTCATTATTAAATGTATTGGGTGGAATCTAAACTACCATAGTGATTTGATATCCATCATCATTCGCTTAAAAACCATGTGAACACAGCTTTTCTTTCACATTGGCAAAGTTTATTTCACTCTCTAGCCTTCTTAAACCATCTTTCTAGTCTATCTCCCACAGAATTTTATTCTTATGCAGTATGTTTTTAGTGTGGATTGTCTTTTACTGATCAACCAATATGCATCTCTGAAATGACATTATGTTTATAATTAAATTTTTTTCCAAAGTTAATTTTTTTGTTGTTGCAAAAAAAAAAAAGCATAAAATTTATCATTTTAACCACCGTTGGATGTGTAGTTCAGTAAAGTTAGGTTCATTCCCCTTGTTAGGGAATAATCAGAATTTTTAATAATATATTTCCTTAAAGTTCTAAATGTTAAAATTACTTCTTGAGTATACAGGCTCATGCTGGGAATCCCAACAACTCAGGAGGTTGAGGCAGGAGGATCATCAAGTTCAAGGCCAGCTTCAGCAACTTAGTGAGGCCCTAAGCAATTTAGCAAGACCCTGTCTCAAAATAAAAAAAAAAGAAGAAGTATGCTCTATTTATGTATGATCTATCAAAATAATTTATTGTCATGCATAACTAATTAGAACAAATAAAAAAATTAAAAAGGTCTGGGATGCAGCTCAATGGATAAGCATCCCTGAGTTCAATCCTGGGTATAAAAAAGAAAAAAAAATACTTATTGAATGAGTGATCATTATAATTGTTATCAGTATACATATGACCAGAATAGTATAAATTTTGTCAGTGATAAATTAAATAAGTAGTAAAAATTTATAAGGACTATATCTCTTAATGAGATTAGTGTGAATTCAATTAGATAATAAATATTACTTATTGCTAGAATGAGAAAGGATACAGAATCAATTCTCTTCATTATCAAAAATTTATTTTGTTTTTATAGCTGTGCACACTGACAAATCTTACATGCGTAAATTGATGGGAACAGAAAGGATTTTATTATGGTAACTTCATTAATTATTTGAACTCTGAGTTCAAATGCCCTAAATCTCACAGTGACCCATCACTGAAACTTACTTTCTTTTTCAATTTTGTTCAAAGAAAAAAAAGACTTCCTCAGGGATTTGTCACCCATAATTAGAGCCATTTGCTTTTTCAATTTCTGGGAATATCCAAAAAGCCTTTTCCAAAATTTATTCCATGATTATTAATTACATCTGTTATTTTTTCCACTTAGCAGCAACTTGTCTCATTCAATTTATTAAGAAAGTGTTGGAAAATTAGAATATTATGCATTTCAGTACACTTTTCCCAATGCAACTTGAAAATATAAAGTGCATTTATTTTATTACATGGTTTAAGTATCTTTTTGTTAAAACCTTCCAGCTCAGATTTAGCTCATTCAATTTATGGCAAATGCCTTGTGCATAATCTATTTAGCAAAGCTAGTCTTCCTTGTCAAGACAGTCTGCAAATCAGACTTTTGGGTAAGAAAAATTCTGACTTTAATTTTTAATTCAAATCAACTTTACAATATATGTTTTGAGGAATACTATAAAAACCAATGAAGAAGGATTACTTCTAATCTTGTAAAAAGGATTATTGAAAAGAGTCAAGACCAAAAACCGTAAAGGATATGATAGAATTAATCTATTTTTATAGCAAATTATGAAAATAAGAATAAATCTATATGCTATTTCTTATTACTTGGTTTGTCAGAAATAAGTGTTATGTGCAGTTAAAATTGTAAGTTATTTATGAAAATAAAAGGTGATAAAAGATGTGGGTCTTTTTAGTAAATGTGTATGCATGTATGTACTACATTTAGGCTTTGGGGAATAATTAAATAAATAATCTGTGTAAAAACACTGAAATCACTCTTTTAATTTGATTAGTCTGAGATAAACTCTCCAACTAATTTATTGAAAGAGAAAGTTATATATCACTAGAAATGGATTGGTCCTGAAGCTGGCATTTAATTTTATTTTTTGATTAATAGGAGGTGTGAGAGAGACATGTTTTAAACATTTTATAAGATTATAAATAGCCTCAGAACTGATTGTAATTGGAATACATACCTCTTCATATTATTGATAAAATAGATTTTAACTACCTATTGAATAATGAACACTGCATTAAAAAGAAATCACATAAAATGTTTTATCTCTGGGTTTTATTTCATACAACTTGTAAACTTTTGATGTCCCTGAAAGTCCCTGTGCTTAAAACAATCAAGGTTCTAAAAGAAACAGATGCTGGTTTTATTGCTAGAAGACCTTCCTTCTCTCCCTCCCTCCCTCCCTCTCTCCCTCCCTCCCTCTCTCCCTCCCTTCTCTCTCCCTCCCTTCTCTCTCTTCCTTTCTGTCATCCTGGGTTTATATTGATAGTAGTTGAAAAGATTGCTTGTGTTTAATATGTTGGAGCAAAAAGTCAGTTTTAGCCTTCATTAAGGTTCCTAGCAATATCATCTCGTCTTTGCTCTCCTCAAACTGTCAAAAGCAATGTGTTCTTTGACAAGATGAAGAGAGCAGAGAAGAGTTCTGACCCCTGAATCGCCCACCCTCCCATTGCCCATAAGCTATGATACATCTGATTAAAGATGATTAAAGAGCACTTCAACCAGGGCCCATTACTAAAGTTGTGGCTTTCTCTTTTACCAAAGAATGTATACAGCAGGAAGGACTAGAAGTTCAAAGGTGGGTTTATTGTATCTTAATTCATGGTTTAGGAGACCCACTCCAAAATAATATTCATAATGGTCTTTTGTGTTGGTGCCCAAAAGAATCTCACACTCTGGAGCTCGAACTTAGTAAAGCTGGAGACTGGAGAGGGAAACATCTTCCTTTTGTAAAGTTGGAGAAAGACAGATAAAAAGTATGCAGGAGAGACAAAGGAAGCAACAGGAAATTAGGGAACAGTGGGATCTGAGTGCCTGCGGGGCATCAAATCAGCCACATCTGCTTATGCATCAGAAGGTCCTTACTCTGTCTGCCGTCTACACACACACTCACACGTGCACACACACATATGAACATGCACACACACACACACACACACACACACACACATTCACTCACCAAGCACGACCAATCACCACCGCCTTGCAATTTGTTTGCTCAGTTTTAAGGCCATTGCTGCAGACATCGTCTAGAGCTCCCCTTACTGGGGTCCAAAGTCTTATTTTCCTCTGCGAGTGACGAGTGCTCTAATTTTTTTGTCGAGTTGTTCAGCCTCCTTCTTTCCTAGGATCATAAGGACCTGGCAAATCCACAGGAGTCCCGAGCTGCCCCGTGCTGTGTCAGCACAGCCCTGCCCGCCCTGGGGACTGGGAGTGCTTCTCTCTGAGGAAGCCCAGCCACCGAGCCTGTCCTGATGGCACACAAACCCAGGAGTATCTTTAATTGACGTTCAGGTCTGCATCAGTCACTGGCAGTAAAAGGAAATCATGATCAGTGTGCCCAGACACACTTGTGCCTCTGTCATCCTGCTTGTCCCGCAGGAGGCAAAATTGTTGCTCGAACCTCACCTTGAGATAGAGTTCCTAGCCTGCCCCAGTTATGCTGTGTGACCTGGAACAAATAAAGATTTTTCTGGGCCTCCCACTCACCTCTGCCATGTGTGTGACTCTAATTGTGTGTGTGTGTGTATGGATGTGAGTGTGTGTCTATCAGTGTGTAAGATGAGGCCATTTGCAAGTGTGTGGCATGTGTATGCAATGGGAGTGTGTGAGCGCACATATGTTTGGGTGTGAGTATTTGCAAGTAGGAAGATGTATGAGTGTGTGTGTGTGAATGTGAGTGTGCACACACATGTATGGTAGAGAAAGAGTGGAGGAAGCAGAAGGGAAACCTGAAAGGCCATCATAGCATCTCCAGTGATGGGGGAGGACATAGTAGGAGGCCAGTTTCTTCTTTGAGCAGACACAGTTGGAATGATATGTGTTTACTGCTGGGCTCAGTTTTGGAGCTCAATAGCGAACAAGACGAACTCAATCCTTGCTTTACGTGGAGCTGACAGTCTTTCAGGTAAGAACACAGGCTTTTGAGGTTCACCCCAGGAGTTACAAGAGGAGCTGGCAGGAAGTGCTAGAGCAGAAGGTTTGCACACACCTTTCCCCAGCCTACTCAAACCCCTCTTCCAGCATTCATATGTTGAAACGCTCATCCTCAATGCAGTAGTGGTATTAGGAAGTAGGGCCTTTGAGACGTGACAGGTCACGATGGTGGAGCCACCCTGAATGAGATGAGTGCCCTTATCAAAGAGGCCTGTGGGACACCCTAGCTCCTTCCACCATGTGAGGACAGAATGAGAAGTTGGCAGTCTGCAGCTGGAAGAGGGCCTTCACCAGAACCCAATCATGCTTGGACTTCCAGCCTCCAGAACTGTGAGAAAGAGATTTCTTGTTTGGAAGTCATCCAGCCTGTGCTGATTTGTTATAGCAGCCTGCGAGGTACGGAATCTCTGGTAGCACAGAGGATAGGCATCTAAACTGACAGACGGCACGAGGAGCAGAGCCCCTTTGCTTTGGGACCTGAATATTGACAGGTGTGTGGGATGCAGAAGAGACAATGCTCCAGGCCAGCGCTGCCTGATATGGCAGCCTCTAGTCACAGGGCTCGCTATGAAAACATGGCGAGCCCTCAATGAGAAATACTGTAGGAGTACAATGCTCTCTAGGTTTTCAAGACAGCATGAAGGAGTGCCAATGATCTCATTAATGATTTTTATGTGGATTACATGTTAAAGTGATAACCTTTAGGACAGACTGAGTTATAAAATGTATCATTAATGACAAGCTCACCTGTTGCTTTTTTCTTTTTTTTCCTTGGTGGCTCCTAGAAAACTTAAGATGGTGTATGTGGCTCACATTCTATCAGCCAGTGAGGCTCTGGATGATGAGAATGGTCTCCGCAGAGCTCAGGGGCAGGCGAGAGTAGGATGGGTTTAGGGAACTGGAAGGGATATTTAATTGCTGAACTGGGGTTTGAGGGAGGGTTGGTGAGAGCTGAGACTGGAGAGGTCATGGGCTGCCTCATGCAAGGTCCCAGGGAGCCCTTTAACAGAGTCTGTATCCTGAAGGCCTCAGGAAGGATTTTAAGCAGGGATGTGACCTGATCTGAGTGATGTGCTTTAGAAATGTTACTCTGGCTTCTTTGTGGAAAATGGAATGAAAAGTGAGGGCAAACCTAAAGCAAGAAGACAGGAAGCTCTAGCAGTGGTCCAGGGGAGGGAAGCCAGTGGCTTAGGCCTGGGGTTTTCAGTGTGGATGGAGGTGCATGGACCATTTATTTCAAATTCCCAGGAATTATTTCAGCAAGGAATTTTGCAAGAACTAAACTCACGAGCATTTGCATCTTCTACTCATGAAATCCTCAAACCACAGAAGGATGGGGCAGGAAGTGTGTTTGGATATTATTTGGGCATTCTTCTTCGGGGGTTTTGGTAGAAGGCCATTTAATTGTAAACCTATAGAATAGATGAGGGCTTTGCTTTCTGGGCTGGAGAGAGGAGCTTTTCTGGCTTAATACAACCTTGTTAAAGCAGCAGCAGCTTGAGGGTACCCCGGATGCAGACCAAGCCCATGGAACCTGTCTTGTGTGTCAATTTCAACAGGTGACCCTAGAGGCTGCTGTCCCATAGAAGGTCTGGGCCAGTGGCTTTAGGTTCTCTTTCTGCAGAGGCTAGTGCTTTGGCAGATGTGTAGGGGACAATGGGGTACCTGTCACACTGGTTCCTTGCTGTTGCCCACATTCCCAGCCCATAGTACATCAGCCTCATCACCCGATGTCATCTCGTCAAATGATGCATCTGACTTAGAAAACTCACACACTGCTTGCCAGCTGTTCTTACAACAGTCTCCCGACTGCTTTCCTCATTGCCAATCTTGTTCACTGACCCCAACTTTTGATTCTTTACTTGCAATACTGAGTCTAATTACCTTTCTCCCCTGCCTCAAAATCTTCCACAATGCCCCCTGGACCAGAGACCAAAGCCTGGCACTCCTAAACAGGGCACTCCCAGCTCTCAGATCCAGTCGTCTTCCTCTCCAACCTCATCTCCATCATCTTTCCAAGTCTCTAGTCCTGATGCCTGACCACCTGCTAGTCTCAAAACACATGGCAACTTGACTCATGCTGCTTCTGCCTACTCTAAACCTTCTCTCTTTCCCTAGGTGTAGACTGTGTATTTCCCTAGGTCAGGTACATCTACCTTCTTCCTGATCCCTCCCTTACTGTTTCTCTCCACAGCGAGTCTTTCTGCTTTCCATGTTCACCTCAGTGACCACACTTCCTTATCAGCTTTGTGTCATCTTTTCTTGTTTATAGGTTTCCCTTCCCTACCATGTTGTGAGATCTTTATGTGCAGGGGCTCAATCTGGGTGCATCTGTATCTGTTTGTGATCCAGGGATACATAATACATTTTGGCAGAGTGAATGACTCTGAATGGGTAATGTCCTTCTCTTGGTCTTGCATAAGGACCTGACACATTCATGGCAACCTGGGGCAAGAGGCGGTTGGGATTAGGGTGAGGTGAGTGGAAGAGTCCAGGGTACAGAACTTAAGAAGGCACTCACTCTTGGTGCTGACCCGGAGCTTGCCTGACTCTGAGGGGGCACACCTCCTAAGTACCTTACTTGCTTTACCCCATGTCCATCCCTAGCAGGAGGGAGTGATTGGAGAAGTCTTGGGATCTGAAATGAGTCCATCTCCAGGGAATCTACAGGGACAGGTCAGGCTCCAGAGAGTGGGTTTTTCCTCTCATTCTATTACATGGAAATACATGGATGAGTGATCCCAGGCCATGTCCAAGGGGCACAGAACTATCAGCATGATTCTAGAACTTGCTGGCACCACAAGAGTGTAAGTGTCCAGCCCATGGGAATCTGAAAGGCTGATGTTTGGAACACTCTGGAAGAGGGAGAAGGATGGCCCTCACATGTACCAGGCTTTGGGCTGGGACACAGAGCCAGAGAGTGGTCTTACACTGGACCACAGTAAAAGCCTGGAGACCACAGTAAGGTCCCTAGCTGAGGACTGAGGTCTAGGACAGGATTGGGTCCTTCAGAGATCTGAGGTGCTAGGGTGACCAGTTGGGACTTATGAGAGGAGTCATGTTTTCATGGGCTGTCCATTTTGGACTGGTTAGGGCAAAAGGAACAGAAATAGTTACATCCTGGGAGGAAGTGTAGACATTTAGCCAATGTCACTAGATCCTGGATTTGATGGCATTAAACAAGAGTGTTGCACGGGGCCCAGCTCTCAGGAGGCTATGGAAGACCACAGACTCTCCTGAAGGAAGGAGGAAGGAAGGGAGGAGGGACCGAGGGGCAGAGGCTATTTAAATATGGGGAAGACAGCCAGGTTGGCTTGGAGTTGAGGGTAGTGTTGAACTTCCGTGAAGAACAACCAACAGACCCAGTTTTAAGGCTCTATCCGTGGTTCCATATTGCCAGGCCAGAGTCTGGCTGTTAGGACACACAGGGAATTGTGTTGAAATCCGGCTTCATGGAGATTCTGCTTCAGTGGGTCTGGAGTCACTTGAGCTCTATGGGTGATATGCAGCCTGATCTGGGGACCACTAGCTGGGAGCAAAGTGAAAAGAGGCAAGGAGACTGGCAATTCATTTGGAGTTAATCCCAGGTCTTCCTAGAGACCTACACTTAAGGCATGAAAGACCTGAAGAGGAAGTTCCTCTGATATGCAGGCAGAAGTCAAGGTCCAAATTTGAAGGCACACTCAATGTCCCTTTCTCCTGCACCACCCTGTTCAGATGTCCTAGTGCATGTTTTCTCCCTTTAGCACAGTGATTCTTAAGCTTTCCATGCTCAAGAATCTGAGAGGGCTTTATTAAACACATATTGTTGGGTTCTACCCCTAGTACCAATAGGTCTGGGTTGGAGGGGTCTCTGATCATTAGCATTGTTAACAACGTCCCAAGTGACGACGTTGGACTGCTGGAGAGAGGATGACAATTTGAGATGGATGTTCTGGTGAGACAAAAGGTGTAACCTTTGTAATGTGTCATGACTAGAAAGAGAAGAGAGAAAGGGACAGAAGAAATATCTGAAGCCATAAGCCATAATGGCCGAGAATTTTCTAACATTAGCCATAGACACCAAGCTACAGATCTAGAAAGCTCAGAGAACACCAAGCAGGATAATAAATACCTGCAAACTGACGTCAAGGCATGCTGTATTCAAATTTCAAAAAAACAAAGACAAAGAAAAAAGTGTGAAAGATGACAGAGGAGAGAAAATACCTTACTTATAGAGGAACTAAGACAGGTATTACGGGGGACTTCCTGTCAAAACCATGCGGAAAGAAGAGAGAGGAGCGAGATCTTTAAAGTGTTGAAAGAAGAACCACCAACCTGAATTCTGCATCCAGTGAATTAAGACTTTCTCAGAAAAACAAAAACTGAGACAATGCACTGCCAGCACACTGCCCCTTCAAGAAATGTTCAAAAGAGTTGTTCAGAGGGGAAGAAAACAAACAGTAGAGGTTGAAGATTAAAGGATGAGCACCAGAGAAGGAGTAAGTGGAAGCAAAACAAGAACTTTTATTCTTTTTATCCTTAGCTGATCTAACAGAAAAGTGTTCCAAGTAACACTAGTAGAAATACATTTTGTTCTCAGCTTTTCATCGCTGTGACCAAAAGACCTGACAAGAACAGCTTAAAGGAGGAGAAGTTTATTTTGTTTATTTATTTTTTTATTATTATTAGTTGTTCAAAACATTACAAAGCTCTTGACATATCATATTTCATGCATTTGATTCAAGTGGATTAATGAACTCCCATTTTTACCCCGTATACAGATTGCAGAATCACATCAGTTACACTTCCACTGATTTACATATTGCCATACTAGTGTATGTTGTATTCTGCTGCCTTTCCTATCCTCTACTATCCCCCCTCCCCTCCCCTCCCCTCCCATCTTCTCTCTCTACCCCATCTACTGTGATTCATTTCTCTCTCTTGTTTTTCTTTTCCTTTCCCCTCACTTCCTCTTATATGGGTCTCCTTCCATTTCCATGCAATTTCCCTTCTCTCTCCCTTTCCCTCCCACCTCTCATCCCTGTTTAATGGTAATCTTCTTCTCATGCTCTTCCTCCCTGCTCTGTTCTTAGTTGCCCTCCTTATATCAAAGAAGACGTTTGGCATTTGTTTTTTTAGGGATTGGCTAGCTTCACTTAGCATAATCTGTTCTAGTGCCATCCATTTCCCTGCAAATGCCATGATTTTGTCATTTTTTAGTGCTGAGTAATACTCCATTGTGTATAAATGCCACATTTTTTTATCCATTCATCTATTGAAGGGCATCTAGGTTGGTTCCACAGTCTAGCTATTGTGAATTGTGCTGCTATGAACATTGATGTAGCTGGAGAAGTTTATTTTGGATCATGATTTTGGCCAACTCCATAGCTGAGGTGCTGAAGCGAGGCAAAACATCATGGCAGAAGGGCCCTGAGGAGGAAAGCTGCTCAGGACATGGTAACCAGGAAGCAGAGAGAGCGTCACTCACCAAAGGCACGTCCCTAGGGACCTACTTCCTCCAGCCACACTCTCCCTGCCTACAGTTCCACCCAGTTGATCCATATCAGTGGATTAATGTGCTGATGAGGTTACACCTCTCATCCTCTGATCACTTCACCTCTGAACATTCTTGCATGATCTCAGACAGGAGATTTTTGGGGACACCACATATCCAACCTTAGCATATTGGGTGATTATAGTGCATGGATGAGTAAAATGAGTGACGGCAGTGTTATAAGCATGGGAGCGGAGGCTGAGACTACTCTGTTAGGAGGTACCTGTACTACCTGTGAAGTGATTTAAAACCAGAGAAGGCAGAAGAAGAAGCGAAAGCAAAGCAAAGCAAGCAAGCAAGCAAACAAACAAACAAAAAACAACAATGAGACAGAGAACACAGACGATAAGTAGGAAGCAGTTAAAATTGATAGACATGAACCCAGCCACATCAATATTCCCTTTAAAGATGTTGGGTCTAGGAGCTGGGGCAGATCATTTGCCTAGCATGCATGAGGCCCTGGGTTCAATACCCAGCACCACAAAGAAAAAAAAAAAGATGAATGATCTAAAAATACTAATTAAAAGATAGAGGATGTCAAAGCTCATTTAAAAAAAATGTATAAGATGATGAGTAAATGAAGAAGGAAGAGGAGGAAACTAGGTCATTAAAACTTAGGGGTGTGGAGTGACCAGAGTTCTTTTAAGAACTTCAATGCCTTTGGTTCAGTGTCGTTTATAGGGTTGCACTGTGTTCAATAAAGCCTGTTAATCTTCCAAAAAAAAAATTCAAGATCAAATTTTATTGTCAACAAAAAAATCCACTTTATATATAAAGACACAGATGGGTTAAAAGTAAAAAGATGAAGAATAACAGCTTGGGCAAAATCAGCTCTCAGCAGGAAAGGCTATCAGTTATTTATACTTTCCATGAATTTCTTAGGATTTTTTTTCTTTTTTCAATTTAAGCTTTTTTGTGATGTGAAAGGACACGTCAGCTGTTAACAGGATTTTGAGTGAGAAAGGCCTCCTTGGGCTTTCTGAGGTGGCTAAACCCAAATGCCACACCTGACTAGAGGCTGGGCTGGGTGGTTTCTACTTTCCTGCATCTGCTGGAAGAATGGGTTCTGTGAGCCAGGTCTTAGGCAGACTTGATGTTCGTTCACATCCCTGGAAACCTTCCAGGTGAGTCAGAGTGAGAACACATGGGTCAGTACTCGGCATGGAGCCCGGTCAGCACAGAAGACAGGCAAAGAGGAACGACCTGTATCATTTTGGATTAGGGTTGATTCTGAGCAGGGCACCTGTGAATTTATCCCTTCAAGGTACCAGCAACTGGATGGAAAAGAAAATGTTGAACTGGTTGTTATGTCACATCTGATGCTGAACGTTTGATCGATGTTTTGGGCTGAACTGCTCAGGTGTTGGGTATTCTGGAGTTTCAGTAAGTGCATGTTGATACCTTTATGTCAAAGATGCTCAGATGATGCATTGAAGCGTATGAGTTTCATGGGATATGAAAAGATGCTCTTTGTGCCCTGGTTGGGCCTGTACGTGCCCTGGTACAGGAGTACGGGGAATCCAGGTCCTGAAGTGTCAGGTTGGACAAAGGGAACAGGTTTTGTTTTAGTGAGTTCTTTGTGATCAAAAGACTTGAAAAGAACAACTTAAAGGAGGAAAAGTTAATTTTGTTTTGGTTCCAGAGATTCAGTCCACAGTCGGCTGACTCCATTGCTCTGGGCCTGAAGTCAGGCCATACATCATGGCAGAAGGACGAGGCAGAGGACAGTTGCTCAGTTTATGACAGGGAGCAGAGAGCTTGAAGGCCAGGAGCCAAGGATCATGTGGTACTCAAGGACATGCCCCCAGTGACCTCCTTTCCTACAGTTACCTCCCGCTGATCCATTCAAATCATTGCTCCATCAAAAGGATTAATCCACCAATTAGGTTACAGCTCTCATAACCTACTCATCTCACATCTGAACATTCCCACATTGTTTTACACATGAGCTTTTGGGAACGCCTCATATCCGAACCACAAGTCTCCTTGTTATGAACCTTTAATATGGGAAACTGTGCAGCAGGACTCTTATCAGGTAAGGTGGAGAGCCATACCATGCTTGTGGTAGTTCCCAATTTATTTTAATAGGATCTCTTAAAAAACAAAAGGAATGTCTGTCAAATACCCTCCAATGTGTTACTTAAACAATAAGAGGTTATAAATAAATTTTTTCAGGTGAAAGAAAATATGGAAGTAGGTAGTCCAGGTGGCTGTGACCTTGTGATATGACTTGGGACCTGGGTTCTTTTTACCTCTCTGCTCTTTAGCTCATCACCTCTCTCCTTGAGTCTGTCTGTGATTCTGGATGAATAATGATGTGCTCATGTCACACACTTGTAGCAGGCACGGAGCTGGAGAAAGGAATGAAGGGCCTAAGAATGAAGTGCACTTCCCCTAGGTCCATACCTCCCTAAGGAGATTTCTTAGGAGCCCCATCTCGTGACATCTCCTTGCCTGTCACATCTAGCTGTGGAGGCTGGGAAATGCAGACCTAGATCTGAGCACCTTGCTGCCCTGAATTACATCAGCTTTATAAACAAAGAGGAAGGAAAAAAAAAAAAAAAAAAGAAGGTTGAGTCTGAAAATAGACTCTGTGCAAACATTGAGTTGCACATTCTTCAGGGACAAGCTTGGGAAATGTGGCTAGATGTTCATTTTCTGTAGTCTCCAGTGGTTTATCCTACCCACATTAATGGTCTCAGTGGAGCTCTCTGTATCTCCTTGTGTATTTATCTTTCTCTTACACACAAATACACAGAAATACACATACAATTAAACATATGTCTTAGATTATTCATAGGATATAAAAGACTAATGGAGTATTAACGTTCAGTGGCTCTAACCCTGGTCACACATTAGAATCACTTGGGGGAAATTATAAAAATATCTTATGCCTGAATCATAATTTTGGGGGGGGGGAATAAGGCCCCAATACTCTTCTCTTTCTTTGAAAACTTCCCTGTTGATTCTGATCTATATCTAGGGTTGAAAGCTCTTGGCCTACATCAACTTTATCATCCCATAGGGCCATCATCTGTGAACTCATTTCTTTTTATGCCCATTTCCCCCATTAGACTGCAAACCCATAAGAACATGAATGGTATTTGCTTTCACTATATACATTACCGAAGCTTAGCACAGGGTTGGTACAGAGTTGAATGAATAAATACGTGAACAAATGAGTAAATGAAGGCCCAGAGAGGGGAAGACACCCATGCAAGGAAATACGGCAAATGTACAGCAGAATAAGGATGAGAACCTTTGTCTCTTGACTCTCTACTTAGGGCTCTTTCTGGAATCCCAAGACTTCCATGGTTATATGGTCAGACTGTGGAACACTGTATTTCTGAGCTGGCCAATGCTCACATATTCCCACAGGATGTAATGTATGCTGTTGTAATTATTCATGAGCCTCAGGTTTGAGATTGTATTTTATTTCTTCAAGCGTCACCTGCCACCCACTATACTGGGCTCACTACAAAAGATCCCAGATAAGGAGTGAGGTGGAGAGTGGAGGAGGACAAGGCCCCCTCCCCCACACTCAGGCCTTTGGAATACCACAGCTTCTTTTCAGGGCCTCTCTTGCTGAAGGCCACTTCGCTGATCTTCAGCCTTCCCAAACTGCACCCTAAACCCGGAACCTACATCTTCTCAAGTCATTTGTTCAATTTTAATTGACTTGTTGAAAAGTTCCGAAAACGAATTCACAGGAGGTGTTCATGATTGACAAGGTTTATTGGAATGGCCTCCTTGGGGTCTTTGCTTATCAACCAGAGACAAGGTCCTGCTTCAAAAGAGAGAAAACCTAATTGGGAAATTTTAAGTATGAGGTGCAGGCGGGGTGGCCTTTCCAGAGAAATATGGGCAACTCCATCAGAGCAAAGCAGTAGTGTTCAGAGCAGGGCTTGGGGAACATACCCCTGGGGGGCAAAGTCTCCAGGCTGCCTGGCTGAGAGGTCTGCTAGTCTCACTTAGTCACAGGTGGTGTAAGAATGGCAGCTTCCCCGTGGTCCTGTGGGGGGCTTGGCTGCAGGGACTGAGACCTATCAGGGTCCAGGAGGAAGCACCCTCAGAGCCTGAGGCCGGGCTCTTAATAAACACTAACTCTTTCTTCTCTCAACTGGGATTGCTCAGCCAGCAGCCCCAGAGGGAACAATTAGGTTGTTTATCCAAACCTCAGCCACTTTGCTATGTAATTGATTTTTCATTGAGTGTATTTAGAAAATGGTTATTTACATGAATGCAGGCCCACCAGGGACAGGCAGCATCTGATCACAGGAAATGGGAGGGGATCTAGATCAAAGGGGCTCCTGGAGGAGGAAGAGTAGGAGGCGGGTGGGCTCCAGAGGTAGACAACCTAGGCTGATCCTGACTCAGCTGCTGACTGGGCTTATCAGGCAATTCAGCAACCCTTTGCACCCTGGTCTTATTTTATTTTTTAATTGATTTTACTTTTTAAATACATGACAGTGGAATGCATGACAAGACTTAGTACACAAATAGGGCACCATTTTTCATATCTCTGTTGGTATATAAAGTGTGTTCACACCAGTTCATGTCTTCATACATGTACTTTGGATAATGATGTCCATCACAGGTCTTATTTCAAAAGAGTGGTGAAACTACATCCCAGTAGAGTTGCTATGGGGATTAAACTAGAGGATGCTATTCAAATGCCAAGAGCTGAGCCTGCCACATCACATGCACTCAGTAGGTCCCAGTTATTGTTATTTCTATTGCTACAGTGACTGCAGCATTGTCTGTATTGGGGGAGGGGGCTCCCCTCCTCCACTCAGCCTGCCTGTTCCCTGCCAGGTCTTAGCACTTGGCACAGATCTCTTCCCTGCCATACTCCTCCCTCTTCACTAACCACCCTCCTCCATGAACACTAAGGAGATTGAGTCTGTAGAACCATGACTTAAGCCTTACTTATAAGCTGCAGAGTTTTATTCTTTTCTCCCCCCTTTTCTATTCCAGAAGTTAGTCAACTATGGTGCACAAGTTAGATTTGCCCATTGCCTGTGATTGTATGGCCTGGGGGTTAAGAATAGTTTTCACATTGTTAAATGATTGAGAAAAATCAAAAGAGGACTGTTTCATGACATATAAAAATTATATGAAATTCTAATTTCAGAATTCACAGATAAACTTTTGGTGGCATATAGCCACAGACATTCATTTGCATACTCTTTATGGCTGCTTGAGCGCTGTAATAGTAGAGGTGCATAGTTGCAACAGAGACGGGGTGATTGGTAAAGCCAAAGTACTATCTAGACCTTTACAGAAAAGTGTCCTGGGCCTTAATTCTAAGTTCCTTATTGGCTGGCAGTATGTGTCATTCTTGTCTGGATTCCCATAGCACATGGCATTGTATTTCTATTTGACAGCAATACAAAACAAACTAAGGCATCTTAGTTTGTTTTGTATTGCTGTAACAAAATACTTGAGACTGGGTAACTTACAAAGTAAAGAGGTTTATTTGGCTCATGGTTCTGGTGACTGAAGGGTCCTAACAACATGGCACCAGCATTCTGGCAAGGATTTCTTGGTGGCATCACAATATAGAGAAGAAAAAGTGAACAGTGTATAGAAAGGGCTAACTATGTTGTGGCCTCACTCTATACCAACCCACTCTCATGAGAACTATCATTCTTGTGAGACCAACCCACTCCATGAGACCAGTATTAATTCATGAGGGTGGAGCCTCTATGACCTGATTGCCTCCCAGTGGGCCTCACCTCTTAAAGGTTCTGCCATCTCAGTACCACTACACTGGACATGAAGCTTCCAGCAGGGTAACCTTTGCAGGGTAGACAACTTCCAAACCCCATCAATAGGTGTGCCAAAAAAACAAATGGCGAATGTTTTCTCTGATATAAGATGACTGACTCATTGTGGGATAGGGAGAGGGAGCAGGGAGGATTAGAAGAACTCTAGATAGGGCAGAAGGATGGGAGGGGAAGGGAGGGGGCAGGGGGTTAGCAATGATGGAGGAATGTGATGGACATCATTATTCAAAGTACATGTATGAAGACATGAATTGGTGTGAACATTTTTTTATATACAGAGATATGAAAAATTGTGTTCTATATGTAATAAAAATTGTGATGCATTCCGCTGTCATGTATTTAAAAAATAAAAGCAATTAAAAAAAGTAGAGATAAGTTTTAGTGATCAATTGTACTGTATATGGACCACAGTTGTTAATAATTTATTCTATGTTGAAAAATGAATAAAATAGATTTTTAACATCCTAAAAAAAAAAAAAAATAGGTGTGCAATAAATCCTTAGTTGCTGATTGCAACAACTCAGTCTCACCACAAGGAGGCTCTAGTCTGTCATCCCTCTGCTCCTGCTTCCTGGGAGCAGAAGGCTGTTAGTACTGCAAATGACGGTGTGAGGTGTGTCCACGGTGGAGTCCAAGTCCTTCAAGGCTGAGAGACCGGTTGTTATCGCAGAGCTAGAGAAGAGGAGGGGAGGTAGAAGGAAATGAGTATTAACAGGTCCCAGTGTGCACCAGGCTCCGAGGTATCGTCTTGTCGGTCAAAGTCAAACCTGAAGTCTGAGTTTCCAATATGTAACAAAAGCGTGCTTACTGCAACCTAAAACTTAAATTTCACAGCGTGTGATTAGGTGGAACCATGTTAAGTTACAAAACCATATGGTTAAAATGTAGCCATTCCCAACTTGGTTAGCCTTTCCCTCTGCCCGCCCCCAATTTAAAAAATAGCCAATCGCTTAGACTGTAACCCCGAGCTCCTCCAATCAAAGCAAGGAGTAGCGAGGCGTTAGGGATAAAAGCAGGCTCCCTGCCGCCCAAGCGCACTTGCTTGCCACATTTTGTTGGGTAGCGCACTCTTCTGCAGAAGTTTGCCTTGCTGAGCGTCTTCCCAGTACGTGTCTGGTTCCTGTGACACCCCAGGATTTCTAATACTATGTCTTTTGCACCTTTTGTCGCATCTCACACCCATTTGTTTATTCAACACACAAACCAAGTGCCTACTGTGGACCAGGCGCTGTTGGATACTAACAGAGCATTTGCTGCCATCATTGAGTTTACTTTCTATAGAAGGTGGGATAGACACTCTAAAACAATGAATAAACACATTATGTTGAAGTATATTGTATTTAGATATGAATAAATGCTAAGGAGAAAAAGCAGTGATAGGAGATCCTATTTGCTATCTCTTTTGAGAGGGAAAGTGCTGGAATTTGAAGTTAGAAGGTGAGAAGATGACTTGAGCAAAGATTGAGGGTGTGAGCCATGTGGATAGCTGGGGAGCAAAACACTACGTGCAGGGAAAACAGCCAGTGTAAAAGGCCCTGAGGCTGGAGAGAGCTTGGTATGTCCAAGGAACAACAAGAGGAGCAGTATGGTTGGAGTGAGGAGAGGGAAAAGGAAGTAGCAGGAGAAGGTGGAGAGGCAAGGGGAAGGAGAGCTGGAGAAAGATTTTGAACAGCTTTTTTATTCCTCTGAGGATTTCTACTTTTTTTCTGAGATGGTAATTCATTGAAGGGTCTTGAATACAGAATCAGGGTTTCTGATTTCTTTCTTTTTTTCTTTTTTATGGGTTATAGGATGGGGTGGGTGGGCACTGGGGATGGAACTCAGGGGCACTTGACCACTGAGCCACATCCCCAGCCCTCTTTTGTATTTTATTTAGAGACAGGGTCTCACTGAGTTGCTTAGTGCCTCACCATTGCTGAGGCTGGCTTTGAACTAGCGATTCTCCTGCCTCAGCATCCAGAGCCTCCATATCTGATTTCTATTTTAAAATAAGAGCTGCAGGAAGTGTTACCTGTTTTCATTCTACAGGAAAAAAAAAGTGAAATAAAATAAAATAAAAATGATTTCAAACTGGGCACCGTGGCACATGCCTGTAATCCCAGACACTCGGAAGACTGAGGCAGGAGGATAACAAATTCCCAGGCCAGCCTCGGCAACTTAGCAAGACCTTTTCTCAAAATAAAGCATAAAAAGGGCCGGGGATGTAGCTCAGTGGTAAAGCACCCCTGAGTTCAGTCCCCAGTGCCAAATAAATAAATATTAAATATGACTTCAGAAAGGCCAGTAAGAGGCAGAGATGGGATTTGAATCTAGTCTAAATCAGGTTCTCTCTGCTACCCTCTTGATCTCCCTGGTTGGTATAGAGTAGAACCTTAACAAATTTTCACTGAGGTACTCAAAGCAACTTCTGGGGCTTAGATGGAGGATTGAGCAGCCCAGCCCCCACACTGCCTCATCTGCTCAGCTCACCCGGTGCTGAGAACAGCTAGTCACTCGTCTAGGGCCTGACCAGCAGGTCCCTTCTGTTTCCTTTACCCTTGCACCAGCCATACAGTGGCCAAATGACAAACATTAATTAAAGTATGAGAGAACAACTTAATTAGCTCCTAATAGTCACATGCTGCCAATTAAACACCTTGGTGACTAGTTTACTCAGGAGCTTAATTAGGTATTTCTCAATAAATCTAGCCCCGTGCTACCACCTGTCAGTTCGGGAGCCAGGTCTGTTCTTGGATGTGCCCCTCTCTTTCTTGGGAGGCAGCAGGATGACTGGTTTAGGAGGAGAAGGGAAATTGGATATTGGCATATCTCAAGATTATTTCAGAGTCTTGTTGTCATATTTGAAACTTAGTGCAGGTGATATTTCACTCTCTGTGCTGCTTCCAGACCTCTGGCCACAGGAGCCTTTAGCTGACAGGCCTCTGAGAGAGAAAAATTGTAATGTGCATTGTGACTTTTCTTTTTGGAAGGTAAAGTGAAGTCCCACTTTTTGGTCCTTAACTATCAGCTGCCTGAACGTAGGTTATGCTCTTGATAACAGCAGAATCTAATTTGTTATAAACAAGGGGCTGGAGCTTAAGAGCGTAACAGGGGAGAAAGCTTTCGGCCCTTGCTTGCTTAGTGTGTGTCAAGAACCGAGAGACTGCTGCACACCCAAGCCCAGATCTGCTGATGGAGTTGACATAGCAAAGGAGATGATGCTCAGGGGTGCCTGATGTTCATCAGTGACAAGAGCTTGGGGTGCAAGGGTGGCAGCTTCCAGGGAACATTGAGAAGCACAGGCATCTCCCAGGGGTGCTGACTGACTTGGCAAGGGGGCTTAGAAGTCAAAGCAGTTCAGGAAAGGATGAAGAAATAGAATCTGCTTTCTGGGAACTAGGCAGAGTAGTCATCAATCCCTGATGAGCTGCTATAAACAGAGGGTGTAAACAAGTTGCATGCTACTTCCTAGGGCAGTGCAAGGGTCCAGAGACAGCATTACTATAACCCACACTTTGAACCATTGAATTTTCTGGAAGGTGGCTGAAGGTTAGCCAAGTTTACCTCACTGTTTTCTCCCCCATAGCTGATCTCATTTTTTTGCATCCAGCAGACTATGGTGCTTTTAAGACAGGTCCTCTTTAACATCCCCCACATCCAGAGGTGGAAGCTGCATCTCCTCTCCTTGACTTTACAATCTGTGATGACCTTAGGGGAAGCAGCAATGAGCCAGCATCCAGCTCTGAGCCTTAAGAAACTGGCAGCCACTGCTTCCTCCTTCTTGGAACCTGTACCATGAACCCAGCCACCACACTGCAGGGAAGGGAGCAGGCACTTGGGCAGCCATGTTTAGGTGTTTCAGCTGACAGCTCCAGCTGACATCCCAGACAGCAGCCAGCATCAGCTGCCAGACACATGAGCAAGCGGAAACTGTCCCACTGACCCCTGCTCACGTTTGCACACTCTTGAGCAAATACACGCTTGCTATTGGTTTCAGCCCTCTATTTGGGGTGGCTCATTAGATAACTGGAGCAGAGACCAAGTCAGGTTCCCAATCCTCAGCACCCGTCCTATAGAGGTGTCAGGTGTTTCTGCCTCTGCATTGGGTCAGGTGATAGTGGTGACTCAGGGTGTTTGTTGAATGAATGAATAAATGCATGTTCCCATCATGATGGTGGAATCCTTACCTTAGTCTGGAGACTCAGTTCCCCTCCAGTACCCTAGTTCAGTTATTTTTAAACCTTGCTTTTAACAACGATGTCCATTTTTTTCAAATATAATGTGAAGATCTTCAAAAAGCGCAATGAGCTAAGTGGAGCTCCTCTGCCTGAGCTGAGGAGAGGGCTCTCGGCCTTGCCAGCTGGGCCTCCCCCTCAGCACCTCACAAGGGCCCCCAGGAACTTGGTATCCACAAAAGCACAGAGGGAAAAAGCAAAGTCCTCGTTCATCTACTCACCTTTGGCTGTGGGTCCTGCTCTTGAGTTCTACCCCAGGCACTTTTCTCTCCCACGGGTAGCAGCAGGGGTCAGTCTGAGTGGGAGTAAGTGTCACAGTGCCTGTCGCCCCCTAAGCATCCTGGGGAGCTCTCTGGGGAACAGAGTGCTCATCTCTTGGTGGATGAAAGTGAGCCCTCGCTCCTACTAGGGCTCTGTGGGGAAGTGAGGCAGGCCCTCCCCTGGGGGAGATCAGGGGCGGCCACAATGAGGGAAGGGCAGAAGGTGAGAGGGGCTTCTCCCCCTGTGGCAAGAATAGCCCTTAGCCGGGGGGTCTGGAGCCTGGCGTTTGTGCTAATGCAGAAGCCCTGGGAGCTGTCCTCTGGCAGGAAGGCGGAGGCTCGCCAGGCCTGGGTGAGGGAATTGAGGTTAAACATGGTTTGGAAAAGGGACAGAGAGGCCTGAAGGGACACTGGGGGCATAATCCATGTGTGAGGGTCCACAGAACACAGGAAGCTGGGCCCTGGAGTTGACTTGGGGTGAAGGCCGAGATGGAGGGTAGTGGAAGGGTGCTGAGACATGTGGTCAGAGGCATGAGGACACCGGGCAGGTCCTGAATAGGTGGGCCAGGGAAGGAGGACTGGTGAAGGGCAGGGCAGGGCTCCAAGGAGGCAGCTCATCTGGAAGCTTGTTCCCCTTGAAAGCGCCTGAGAGAGGAGTGAAGATTGTTGGAGAAACTGTGATGGGACCAGACTCCTTGAAGACTCTGGACCACGCAGTGTCCACCTGGCCTGTGGAGGGACCCCGTGGCCCGGGGCCTTGGGACCTGTTGCTTTTACCCAGAGTCAGTGTGATAGGGTAGGAGAATCACTGTCCTGGAGTCAGTTTTGGCCTCTCCTAGGATCTGCCCACTAACAAGTCTTCAGTTTTCTGAGCCTTTCATTCCATTATGTGTGAAACAAGGAGGTCGATTGTTATTGATTGCCAAATCCCTTTCCATTCTATAAACTTCATGATTGAATTGGGTCCAAGAAGCAGGTGGGTCAGGCACAGGGCTGGGCACTGGAAGTGCAGGTAGACCAGTTGCCTCTGACTGCAGGGGGCTCAGGCTGAGATGGGTGACTGTGGGGCTCAGCTTTGAAAGGAGGATGGAGGCACTGATTCAGTTACTCGTTAGGGTGAAGTGGTCAAAAGGAATGGAAAAACCCCAAATGGAAGCTGAAAGAAGAACTGGTGGATGGGGAGGTGGTAAAGGCGATCGGAGCGGGTGTGTTCCAGGCTTCAAAGCAGAGAGAAGATGAGCTCAGCAACAAGAGCAGGGACCATTTTGTTCTTGGCCCATTCTGTGCTCTTGGCCTTGGCTGAACACCCTGTGTGCCTGGGAAGGCTCCCGCCAGGGCCGTCTCCCCTGACAACATCCCTCAGAACGTGGCTCAGCAGCACGAGTGCTCCAATCCATCTCATTTCTTTAAAACACATTTATTTTTTAGAGTATTGATTTTCATTTTAGAAAGATTGGAATATCAGAAAACAAACAAATAATTCATGATGTTAGCAGCCAGTAATATGGCAAATATCCTAGCTTTTGCTCTCTCTTTTCACACACACACACACACACACACACACACACACACACAGGGTTATATTAGACTATTCTTTATTTTTCTCACTTGGCAATATATTTGAACATCTCTCCTTGTCGATAAATATGGATTGACATCATCGTTTTTAATGGCTTCATAATAATTTTATTGTGTGAACATAACATAAATTATTTAACAATTCCCTACTGTTTGAACTTTAAATTTCTTTCCTTTTTTATTTTGCCATTACAAACAAAGCTTTGATGAAAATGGTATTATGCATAGATCTTCACACACTTACCTAATTATTTCCATGAGTAAGATGATTTTTACAGCTTCTGATGCATATTACCATATTACTCTCCAGAAGATTTGTTCCCGCTTATTCCCAGTAGCGGCGTATTTCCCACCCCCTTGCCAACACCAGGCATTATAATTCTTTTTAATCTTCGCCATCTGAAAAGTAGAAAGGGCACACCATTGTTTTAAGTCACATTTCTTATGTTACCGCTGAGACTTGGCATTGTTTACATTTTTTATTGTTATTTGCATTTCTTTTCTCATATTTTGCTTTTTTTTATATATCCTTTTGCATTTTACTCCTGTGGTGTATATATTAGTTTCCTAGGGCTGCCATAACAAATGACTACAGACGGTGTGGCTTGAAACAACAGAAATTTATTCTCTTGTAATCCTGGAGGCTGTAAGGTGTTGACAGGGCCATGCTTCCTCTGAAGACTCCAAGGAAGAATCCAAGGAAAGAATCCTTCCCTGCCTCTTTCTGGCTTCTGGTGGTTGCTGGTATTCCTTGATTCCATTACCCCAGTGTCTGTCTGTCTTCGCATGCCTACCTTTCCTGCATGCTTGTCTGTGTATTTCCAAACTTCCCCTTTTGTATAAGGATACCAGTCACTGGATTTAGGTTACAATATAATTCAGTATCTCACTTTAGCTTGATCATATCAGCAAACCCCCTATTTCCAGTTTAGGTCACATTCATGCATTCTGGGAGTTTAGGATTTGAATATATCTTTTGGGGAGGACACAATGAAACCCACTCCACTGCGTTGGTCTTTTCCTATCTTTGTAATAGTTTCATGCTTTACCCTTTAGATCCTTTGACCCTTTGCCTGGCCCAGAGGTGTGGAGCAGGTAATGACTTCAACTTGAAAAGGGCAGGTTCTTGTGGTGAGACCCAAGCCTTATGGGTCTGAGGTGGTCCTGATTTAACCCTTTCTTTCTGGAGAAGCTGAGTAATGAAGAGAGGGAGGAAGGAGGGTATCTTCCTGGCCCTGAGCGGCTGTTGGCGGCCCTCCATGAGCAGTTCTTACGGGCAGTTTCGTAAGTGGGAGAGGATCAGTATGGAAGAGAGGCTGAGCCAGCAATGACAGTCTCTGAATCATAAATAGGCAAATGGATGACCACTGGGACTGAGAAGGGGCCATCTAACTCCACTGGCACTTTATGGGCTTATATGAGGCTGTTGTACCAATAATGGTTTCTTAAAAGCATCATGTATTATCTTTCCTGCTTCTCAAGCACTCGAGCATTGTAATGACAATTCAGCACTGAACTTAAAGGTTCCTTGCCCTTGAATGGATCATATTCTTATTAAGAAGCAGAACTGTTAGATGCCCTGAAAATTCCCCACTTTTCCTAGTTTCTCAGACAGGTGGGAGAATAAAGAGGAATTGGATCAAACTTCCAGGTGAGTTAGGCTGGAGCAGGGGTCTAGTGGGGAGTTTTATTAGGGACCCAAATCCAGAGCCTTCTCTTCTGCCATCTTTGCCTCTGAGGAGCAGCTGTGTGCAGTTGAGGGTAATATGGGACTCTGGAGAGGTTCTGGGTCCTGGACAGTGGGAAGCGCCTTGTCCAAGGTGGTGGGGAGGCAGTGTGGCAGGTTGTCCACCTGCTAGTGGGCAAGGACCAGTGTGGGCAGCTCGGCCTGTTTCCTTGGTCTGGCAAGGTCCAGAAGAAAGAGTAGGGATGAAGAAAAGTACCCCACACTCCCCACCAGCAGCTCAGGAAGGAATGTCAGCCTCAATACTGGGGGCTTTCTGAAGCTAAATGCCATCCATGAGAAAAGAGTTGGCATTGAAAGCTCCTAAATCTAGGAGAAAACAGAGACGTAGATTTGAACCCAACTCTGCAATGCACTAGCTGAGCGACGTGAGTTATTCTTTTAATCTCTTTAAGTTTCAACTTCTATTTTGTAAAAGCAAGATAACTTTTAAAATTTTATAGGATGAAATAAAATAATAAAAATAAATAGAAATAAAAACAAACATATAGTAAATAAAATATGAGGGAAAGTCCATTATAGGTTTTGGCACATAGTAGGTACCAAATAAAATGTCAGTTTATTTCTTTATTATAGAGTCATTTCACCCTATATAATATGATTTGAACAATACTATGGAGTTATTTTTCCTAAAATAATTCTACATCTACTTGAAGCTCTAGGATGCCACGTCGCCTTTCTTTATTAAGATGCTCTCCCTTAAATATGCTTTTCAATAGTTCTGCTTCTGTCTGAGCATAAATCAGTACATTTCTGACCTAACAGGCCCTGTGGGACATGTGAAGGCCTCTTTGAGGGGGAAGGTGGAGGAGGGAGCTGGAGCTCAGCTTAGCTCTGGGAAGGAGGTGGGACTGGCTTCCTGCAAGAGTGTGTGGATTAGGCTCGGTGCTATGGCACACGCCTGTAATAGCATTGGCTCCGGAGGCTGAAGCTGGGGGATCGTGAGTTCAAAGCCAGCCTCAGCAATGGCGAGGCACTAAGAAACTCAGTAAGACCCTGTCTCTAAATAAAATACAAAATAGGGCTGTGGATGGGGCTCAGTGGTGTAGTGTCCCTAAGTTCAACCTCTGATACCCCCAACCTCCCAAAAGTGTGTGGATTGAAGGGGAGGGACAGAAGAAGGGGACACAAGACATGTTCTCCTTTAGGAAATGTCAAACAAACTGTCTAATCACCTTCCGGGGCAAATGGGTTCTGAACATCTTTGAGGCTCGGGTGAAGTGTAAAGGTGAGAGCATCACCTGTCTACAGGCCAGGAGTCTGGGGCAGAGGGGATCATCTTGGGGAGCAGTTGAACCCCAAATCCAGGCCAATATTGAAACAAGTCACCAATTTAAAGGGGGAAGTCAACAACGGGGACTCTAGGGAGCAAGAGGGAGGGACACCATCCAGGGAAGCCAGGATGGGTGGTGAAGCCTATGTTATGCTTTGAGATGGCGTCTGCAGAAGGTTCTGTGGAGTGCCCTCAGCCTGGGGCAGAGGCAAGGAGGCTGGGGTGGGGTGTACCAGGATTTGACCTGCTTCCCAAATCTGCCCTGAAGCCTCACATCCCTGATCAGTTATGACCACTTTCCTTATCTTTCTTTTAAGGATGAGGAATACATGATGACCAAAGTTTGGGCCCCACATCCAAGCTCCTTTTTCACCCTGTGAAGCAAGAGTAGGGGATAAAGGGCCACCTCAGTGAATATAGATCCACTCTTCTAGAAATGACCTCATTGCTCTGGGATGGCTCCTCATGGATTATAGTTGCCAGGAAACTGACTCAGGATGGCTGAGACCCTCTGGCCTCTAGGCCTAGCTCCCAGGAGCATTGCCCGCCTTGGAAACCAGGCTTTTGAAGGATTCGACATTTTCATCACCAGGGGGAATGAGATACCACAAGGACTACCTTGGTCTTCCCAGGGGGGCCATAATTCTGTAGACGAAGATTCTGAATTATATGTTCAGGGGCAGGGGGACACTGTGTTCTGTGTGATTGAATGTGTGATTCATTTGACACTGAGAATAAAACCAGGTTGAATAATAAGAAAATACAAGCCTCCGAGGATTTGACGTAAAGCCTTGAAATCATTGTTGAGCCGTAAATTAACACCCATAACGAGAGTAAAAATTTACCCTGAATTTAGGACACTGTGTTTTTATTTTTTTTTTCAACTGACTTTAAATGCTTTCCATAAATTCCAAATATTTGGGGGCTGTAAAGATGATTAAACACCTGAAATGTAGTTCCCTGGGACATAAGAAGAAAAATATTAAGCACTTTCTTAAACAAAGTCCATGAGTGAGGACTGAGTTATGGCTCCTTTGAATAGTGAGACGGTGCCTTCTCTTCTGAGGTCAAAAGGAAATGAAGAGAAAGGAAATCAATTGGAAAATGACTCTCATGCTTGAATCATTATTTCTTTTCCACCAGGCACCTGCTATTGGTTTTTATAAGTAATAGTACAGTGATTAAAAACATACTAAAACCTTGAGACAGAGTCTGAGGGAGGCAGCCTGAGCAAAAAGGTCCTTTCTTCTTCATTATTCTGCCTCCTCGGGGCCCCCTTTCCCCCTTCTTTCATCCATCTTTTGAGATGAATCATGCTTTAATGCTGCAATGATGCTAAAATATTCATATGGATATAATATATTCATATGATTCACCTTTTAAGAGAGTTTGAACTCAGCCCGGCAAAGAGATGGCCAGCCCTTCCCACAAATACTGAGCCATGCCATCCTCAGTACCCAGAGACACTGAGCTGGTGTCCCCTCTACTCTCCATGAATGGATCCTTCCCAGGGCTTGATATCCTTAGTCACAAGTCAAGGGGTCAAGTCAGAAAGAATTTATGGAGTGCTGAGTTTCAGATCCCAGTCTTGGACGTGTGAGGTCAGGAGTAGCAAGTTGGAAAGCTGGCACCCAGAGATTGAGGGCAGAGTCGTCTTATCCACAGGCTTCCCCCTTTCTTGGAAACGTTAGCTTACGTAAGGCTCTAGGCAGACTTTTGAACCTAAATTTCCTTGATCCGAAGAGAAGGAGAAAGTAAAGAGTGACAGAGAGGGTAACTGGGAAGTTTGGATTAATTCTGGAACTGGCCAGTCATCCCCAGCAGGAATTTTCCACAGTATGGGTGTGGATGCACTTGCTTGGGTGAGCTACACGGAGTATGTAGTTAGCACGATTCCAGGTATTGTGGGTTTAGAAGAGGTCAGCCAGGTCCTCAGGCCCCTGCAGACTTGAGTGGAAGGGGAGCACAGCTGGAGTCTGTAAACCTCGGTAGCCAAGGAATTGCCCAAGTTTCACAGGATTAGACAGATAGCTGGAACCACGTTCAAAGAGAAAGACTGGCCACAGAGCTCAGGTGTGTGTGTATGTGTGTGTGTGTGTGTGTGTGTGTGTGTGTGAGAGAGAGAGAGAGAGAGAGAGAGAGAGAGAGAGAGAGAGAGAGAGAGAGATTGATGGGGGTTTGGGCAGAGTTAGTCTGAGAACAGTTCCTTCTTCACTGTCTCAATGATTCCACTCTGATTTTGATGGGTTTCCTGTCTACAAACCCAGTTTCTCCAATACTGCTTACCTAAGTTGAGTCCTATCCTGGTGCATGGAGACCCTCTCCTGCTTCTCCCTGACCGTGTGACTTGTACCCTGGCTACTGCTTGGGGTCTAGCTAGTAGTGGAAAGTCTCACCCACGTCCTGTACAGGTGATGGAATTTGGGTTTTCTCTGTGTGATGTGGGCTAGCTGTGAATTAAAGCTAAGGAAAGAAAAGGTAGTGAGGAAACACACTATGCAGGAAGTAGTTTTGAAAAGCAAGGGTGGGACGGCTCTACGACTTTAGAGGTCCAGCTTCCACATGGGGAAAAGAGAGCCTGCCTTTGGTTTATCTATACAAGGGAAATTCAAAGGTTTTTCTACAGAATATTCTTCACCAAATAAGGCAGGAGGTGGGCTGTCCAAACCCAATGGGTTACACCCAATTCTGGAGTTATGAGAGCTATTCCATTTTTAGAGTGAAGGCAGAGATCTCACACCGTGGGCAGTCTACACACAGGAAGGCCAGATCGTTCCCAAGGGGAGACCTAAGTCCCCATGCCTCTGTACCAAGTCAAAGACCACCACTCCAGTAGCTTGATGGGTGGCGCACCACAGGACAGTCCTTGGATGGCGACTGTTTCCTACTTCCTGATTTCTAAGTACCATCTGCTTCTTGTGCTCTTTGTCCTGTGCTCTCCCTTGTGCCCTTTCTCTTGCCCATCAGTAGGTCTTGCCCCAACGACTGTGACCTGAGACATGTCTAGGGTAATGAAAGCCTTTAACATTGCATCTCAACTTCTCTGTGGAGGGAAGATGCCTCCAGGCTCTACCTGTGCAGTCAGTGTCTTCAGCCCCCATCTTACTTACTCCAGTGTGTGGTTTTTGAGCTGATCAAGGGTCACTAGATCAGCTTGCTTCCTATCTCTCTGATTCATCAAGGAGAGTCTAAAACCTGGGTCCTGTTCTCAGAGAGTCTGCACTCTTGCTATACAAGCAAGAAGCATACAAACGAAATAGAAGCAGAGCATTCCAAAGTAGGACAGAGTCTAGTACTAAGCTCTGTGATGTGACATGTGATAGAAAGTCAGAGAAGACATAGTGCTCAAGGCTTCATGGAAGAGGTAAAACATGGACTGGACTTTGAGGATGGAAAAGTCTGTCTTCCATTTCTCCCTGCTGACTCCCCTTGAGAGAAGGGGAGTCTTCAGCCGTAGGCTTTAGGATTCTTGTTTTTTGCAGGCTATGTGAGCACCACCAGACATCTTTGGAAACCATGTGGCTAAGAAGGTTATAGTCCCCTCTAGATGGCCATCAAGAGGTATTAGATAGGAAAGCAGTTATTGACAAACAGATATTAAATATTGGCTGCTTGTCCATATAGGTAATGATTGTAATGAAATCTACCTTCTTGCCAGATGCATATAGATAAAGTCTTGGAAAATGAAGAGAGGATGAAGCCTGTTTGACAATATGCATCAACAACAGGTGCCCCATTATTAAGTAAGGCTGCAGGAAAGTTAAGGGTATGGGTGGGGAACAAGTGGTGGAGGGGAGATTTGGTTGGAAAGAGGATTGATGTCAAGTCCACAACTGAAGCGGTGATGCAGGGCGCTTGAGTCAGGGGTTTGTGTCAGAGACAAATGTGGAACTTTGTTGAGTTGTATATGACAATTGCAATCCTGTCTTGAAGTTCTGATACAGTAGGTCTGCATGAAGGGGAGCCTAAGGTATCCACTTCCTGTTGGATCATAAGGGGGCATAATTATAATCCTTATTTAAATCCTGAGATCACTTGCACCCATGTTATGGTTTGGACATGAGGTGTCCTCCAAAAGCTCATTTGTGAAACAATGCAACAGTTTTCAGAGATGAAATGACTATGAAAGCTGTAACCTAATCAGTGGATTAATTCACTGATATGAATTAATAACTATAGGGAGGTAGGATGTGGCTGGAGGAAGTAGGTCACTGTAGCTTTGGGATTTATATTTTGTTCTTGATAAGCAAAGCTCTCTCTGCTTCCTGGCTTTTGAATCCTGAGCTCTTTTTCTCTGCCATGTTCTTCTGCCATGGTGGTCTGTGTCACCTTGGACCCAGAGCTATGAAGTCCACTGACCATAAACTGAACCTCTGAAACTGTGAGCCAAAATAAACTTTTCGAGTTCAGCCTGCAACTCAGGATTGCACAAGTAGAGGTAAATGTCCACATTTTGGTATGAATTAGAAGAGCTTTGTGCAGCTGGATGCAGTGGCTCAGGAAAGATGCTATCCTTATCAGGTCACAGCAATGAAGATCTGACTAAAATACAGTATGAATTATATAACCACATCAAGAATAGGCAGGATTTGACACCCGACTGGGCAGTGTTTCTCAGTGTGGTCTGTGGAGCATTTGGCATCAGAATCACCCCAGAGCTAATGAGCCAAATCTCAGAGATGTCAACCAGGATTCTGCCCTTTGAGAAAACACATGAGGACAACAGATACTTATGCAATTATATACTAAAGATGGAGACTCACATGAGAAACTTTAACAGATACAGAAGCCTACCAAATTCATGCAAGCAGTAACTATTAGAACAAATAAGTGCCTCAACCCAGATATATCTTTTGTTTCACTGTGTTGAGCTGCTTTTGAAAAACAGGTAACAGGTGGAATTCATACTTGCAGTGCTCAGGCTGGGGTAACTGGAGAAAGACCATTCTGGAAGCAGGCACAGAGTATACAAAATCTCATAGGCTGAGTCAAGACCCAAACCTAAGAGGGAATAGATGGGAATGCTAATTAGTACCTTCACCTTTAAAGACCAGTAAGGAACCAGAAAGAAGGGCAGGGACACAGAAGCTGGCTCAGCAACACAAGATGGCGACCTAGTTCCAGGAACTCAAAAAGAGCCCAGACTTGGGAATCTGTAAAGAAATGCAGAGTGGATCCAGAAAAGAGACAGACCTGGAATTCCTAAAGTTCACTCTGGTTAGGGTCAGCCTTAGTTCAAATTCTAAAAAGTGGTTCTAGCTAAGTAGATATTCAATCTTGGGTTGGAAACTGTGCTACCCTGTATGATTATAGTTGTAGATGTTGCCTGCCCAATATTAGTTTGAGGGATACTGGGAAGGCTCCATGATTTTACTTACAGGCTGCAGGCTCCCACATAGAGTTCTAGATTCTACCACTATTGACCCAGTGATCCTAAAGAGATTGTCTTATTTAAAGGCTGGCTTTGAGTTTGCAGCTTGGTCCCCAACTCCTGGTATTATTCCTGTGACAAATGTTTATTTATTTGGCTGTTGTATTATTCAGTCTTTCATCACCATAATCAAAATACCTGACATAAACACCTTAATGGAAGAAAGATTTATTCTGACTCATTTTCAGAGATTTCAGTCCATGGTCAGCTGGCTCTATTACTTTGGGTTTGAGATGCAACAGAACATCATGGCAGAAGGATGCAGTAGAGGAGAAGTTCAGACAGAGAAGAGAAAGGGAGACAGAGAGAAAGAGGAGATGGAGGAGAGAAAAGGGGAGGTCCCCGGTGATTACGCCCAACCTGCCTGTAGTTTCCATCATCTCCAAGTAGTCCATTCAAATTATGAATCCATCATGTTGATCACTCACTCCACTGATGAGATTAGAACCCTCGTGATCCAATCATTTCCTGATACCTCCACCTCTGGACATGGCTACATTGGGGACCAAGTCTTCAACACATGAGTTTTTGGAGACCATTCCAGATTCAAACCATAACAATTGTCCTGAGTGTGTCTGATCTCCTTTCTGATGTTTGGAGGAGCCTTGACCCTAACATCTTACTAAGAAGTGGATCTTGGCTCTGCAATAAAAATCTGGTTCCCAATGTTCAGTCTTCTGAAATGAAAATGGGAGGAATGACAGAGATGCAGATTGTCAGAGGGAGCCGTCTGAATTTTATTTGGAAGCTGGTTTCTGAGGGATGTGTAGATTCAGTGTTTTGTGATTCTGGTGTTGGCATCATGGTCCTAATATTCAGTGTGTAGCATTTGTTCTTAGGATGTCCTCACAGTCATTTCTAAGGAGTGAGTTTGACTCTGCGTCATACTCCATAGCCCCTTGCATTTCTGTATATAATGCAGCATCCTTCTAATCAATTATTTTTCTACTCAACCCAATCAGACATTCATCAAAATTCAGTTAGGAAAACAAAACTACTTCATGTGGCTCAACTGAGGAAATTTAATACTGTGAATTGGATACACAAATGTCAGGAAAACTGAAAAGACAAACAAGGAATGGCAAGGCGACCCAAAGATCAGGAGCTGTAGAAGTTGTTACTGGCTCTTGCTCTGGGGTCACAGTGAGAGTTGGTGACATTTTCAGATTTCAGAGGTGGGAGCTAACCCATGTGAACTTGGAGCATGAGCCTGTCTGGTAAGAAGTGGAGCTAAGGAGATGTGACTCTAGTCAGGGGCATGGCCTGAACCAAAGTTAAAAAAGAAAAAAATTACGCTGTTTTGGTCAGCTCTGCATGGCTGTGACCAATATACCCCATAAGAAAAATTTAGAAGATGAAAATTTGATTTTGGCTCCTGGCTTCAGAGGTTCAGTCTGTGTTCAGCATACTCCACAGCTCTGGGCCCAAGGTGAGGCAGGACATCACAGTGGAAGGGTGTGGTAGAGGAAAGGAGCTCGGTTTATGACAGCCAGGAAGCAGAAATAGAGAGCTCTATTCATCTGAGATGACCCATAAACCTCAAAGGCCTGTCCACCGTCCCTTACTTACTGCCTGCCTATAGTCACAACCCAGTACAGTAGTAGTCCTTTCAAATTATTAACCCATCAAATGGATTAATCCACTGTTTAGGTTACAGCTCTCATAATCTCATCCTTTCACCTCTGAATGCAGGAGCATTGTCTCACACTTGAGCTTCCATGGGATGCCTCATTTTCAAACTGTAGCATACCCTGACTTCCCTTTGTCTCCTTCTGCAGGCTGCAGAACCTAACCAGAGCTGCTAGCAAAGGGATCTTGTCATTCCCTGCAACACCTGGCTGAGCAGAGGAAAGGCAGAGATGGATGTGAGACACAAACAACAAGCCCTCCGACTCCGAGGCTTACAAGTAAGAGCACTGCCACCGATCAAATGCTGGAAAATGTCACATGCTCGTGGGGGAGAGAACATTCACAGGATGGGTATTTCTTAGGTCAAGCCATATTCTAGCAGGAAAAATACAGACACATAGCATTGTCCCTGGCTGTACTTAGGACCACTTAACACCCATGTCTGCTTTGGCTTGTTTGCTTCATTCTGTTTCACGCTCTTAGGCTGTGTGGCCTTTCTCTTTTAAACCTGGAATCCTGGGGGCGGGGGAGGTCAGTAGCCTTTGTGACAGGGTACCAGAATAACCTTTTCTTTTTTGCAAATTTCAAAACTTTCAGTCTTTTTAGACTTCTCTTTTCTCTTAATGCCTTGATCTTGAGGCACTGTTGTCCTGCCAACTAGTTGAAGTGCCATAGTTCATTTTAAGAATGAACTAAGGGAGTCTCAAGTCAAAGATCATTAGGGGGATGCTGGACAATGGCAGAGGAAAGACCTCAAATTGGAAGAAGACCCAAATACTCCTTTGTGAGTCTACCTACAGCCATCAGCCCCGTGGGAGACTAGAAAGATCTATCCTTGGGTAGAAGAAACTCTAGAAGCCCTCAGTTCTTAGAGTTTCTTTTTCTCCTTTGCTTTTTATATTTGTTGGTTTATTTATTTATGGTACCAGGGATTGAATTCAAGGGCACTTAACCAATGAGCCACATCTCCAGCCCCCCCCCTTTTTTTGTATTTTATTTAAAGGGTCTTATTGATCTGATCTTGCTTAGGGACTTGGCAAGTTGCTGAGGTTGGCTTTGAACCTGCGATTCTCCTACCTCATCATTTTCCTTTTGCCCTGAATTAAAATTAGATAGTGAATTTCTTTCCATCTTCATACTTCCAGTATTTAACAAAGCTATTATTGTTTGGAATTGGAAGGTCCCCCAATGGCTTGGTCCCCAGTACAGCAATGCTCAGAGATGGGGCTATTGGGAAGTGATTGGATCATGAGGGCTCTAACCCTATCAGTGGATTAACCTGTTGATAGAGTCAGAGCTGAATGGACTATTGGGAAGTGGTAGAAACTGTAGGAGGTGGGACCTAGTTGAAGAAAGTGGATCGATCCTTGGAGGTGTATCCTTGGGAATTATATCTTGATCCTGTTGCCCTCTACAATCACCCTACACTTCCTGGCCAACACGAGGGGGAGCAACTTCACCATGAAAACACTCCCCACCATGATGTTCTGCCTCAAGCAAATGCCCAAAGCAACAGGACCAAGTGCCCATGGACTGAAACCTCTGAAACTGGGAGCTGAAATAAATCTTTCCTCTTCCAAGTTGATTTTTCTCAGGTAATTTGTCACAGCAACAAAAAGCTGACACAACAAAAAGCTAACACAATAGCTTGTTATAAGTATGATGAAGAAAAAAATGAATAAATAGGAAGATGAATGGGTTAATAAGAGGTCTATGACAACTAAGACATTTACTCTAATATGTGGCCATGGAAAGTAATTGTCTACTAACTCATTGCTCTTTACATAACTGTTCCTAGAGATGGATATGTGTACCTTACTGTCTTTCCTATTGTGCAAGGGAGGAAAACTGGGGAGTCCAGGAACCCAGAAACTTCAACCATGGGGAGATGTTTCTGTCAGTAGAGGACTCTTCCTCTTTACTACTCTGGAGATGGCCCAGGGGCTAAGCCAGCTTCTGCCTGTCCTTCTACTCTTTCACCTACATTTCCCCAGTCACACTAGGCCAAGTCAGGCTGCATGGAAAATTCTTCTGAAAAGACTTTCAAGCTATGGCTCTTTTCCCTCTCAATGATGTTTAGACAGGGAGAGAGTGGGGACTCTTATTCTAAATTCAAACTCATTAATTTTCAGTATGGCAAAAGAGAATAAAAGCAAGGGAGATCCAGTTCATAAATTCTGCCTGTTCTGTATGACATTCTGTTATGAATGAACAAGTGATTGTCTCAATGATGAAGATGGTTCTAGAACTCTATAACCTAGTAATGGCTGAGTTGATATTTATGGGCTTTCTTTTGCTTACTTCTCCACAAAAGCCTGCACACATGAGTGAGTGTGTGTGTGTGTGTGTGTGTGTGTACACACAGACATGCACCACTCCCCCCCCACACATTGGGGCCCTCTTGCCAGCTCCAAGGCTCCCTCCTGCTGTTAATTTATGACTCCTCTTGCCTGCTGTCTGTTTTAGCTGGTGTTAACGTGAGTCGTCTCCCTTTGGAGATCTTTGGAAAATTCCAGGAAGTTGAAAATATCAGGATATGGAATCTTAAAAATAACAATGGACGACATCTGGTTTGGTGAATAATGGGGGCGAACTGACCCCTTGCAGCTCACCTGAGTCTGGGGACATTTGCTCTTCAGGGGCGAGCTGTCAGCACATTTCCTAGGGGGCCCATTTTCTTCTTCAGAGGAGGTAAATGAACAGAGGACCACCCTGGAACAACCTTTTCAAAGAGGGATTTTTTTTCTTTTAATCATGATCCAGATTCTCAACTTCAAAATTGGAAGCCCCTGGATCCAGAGTCAGAGGAGGAGATGGGAATGTGAGAGTGGCTAGTCTTCCCAGAAGCCTCTGCTTGCTGGTCTTTCTTACTGACCATCTAGTAACCCCCAAGAGAGTATGAAAATCACTTTTGATGGCAAGGTTTAGATCCCAGTAATAGCTCTAGGTTGGCTTTGGGTGTCTAGTCAGAGGGAAGATGCACACATGGGGGAGTTCTTTAAACACCTGGCGTACAGAAGTCAGTGCGTGCATTTCCTGGTGTGATTGACACCTCTCTTCTTCTCTTTCTTGTTCTTTCCCTATCACCTCTCTGTCTCTTATTTCTGCCTTCTCACCATCTCTTCTTGTTTCTGTCTTTGTCTCTGGGTCTGTCTTTCCCTCTCACATGGTCTTTCTCTTCCTCTAGTTTTCTCTGCTTGAGTTTTCCAGTCTTGTTCTTCAGCCTGGCTCTCATTTCCTTTCGGTTGAATTGTGTCCCCTCAAAATTCATGTCCTACCTGGAACCACAGATGGAGATCTTATTTGGAAGTAGTGTGATTGTGGGTAAAATTCGCTAAGATAAAGTCATGCTGGAGAACAGTGGACCTTTAATCCAATAAGGTGGTATCCTGAAGGGGAGAGGGGAAGAGACAGAAACAGACATGTCCAGAGAGACCACCAAGCAATGATGGAGGCAGAAACTAGAGGAAGGTGTCTACAAGCCTAGGAATGCCAAGGACTGATGGTAATAACCAGAAGCCAAACAGAGGCAAGGAAGAATTCTTCCCTGAAGTGTTCAGAGAAAACACCATTATGCTGATATCATGATTTTGGATTTTCCAGAACTATCAGAGAACTTTTTTTTAAAGCCATCTACATGTGGTACTTTCTTGCATCAGCTCTAGGAAATGAACACGTTTGTCCTGAGGTTCCTGCATACTTTTTTCCATAGCCCAGTTTTTGCAGATTCAAACCCTTGACCTCATCATTGCAATTTTGGCATCAGGTATCAGCTGGCTATTTCTCATTGAGGGCAAAGCTCACATCCACTGGACTCAGAACCCAATTGCCATGCAGGCCTCCTCTCTGCTCAGTAGCACGGTTCAATAGCATAGGAATTTGTAATATATCAAGAAAGGTCTACCCTTTTTGAGTTGATCTTCCCAGGCAAGTTTGCCTTCTTCAAGAACTACAGAAAGATTCAAGGGCCAGGGTTTTTAATCTCCATGCAACCCTGGGCAAGTCTTTTAACCTCTGTGTGCTTCCAGGTTTTCATTGATAAAATAAGCAAACCACTTCTGTCTTGCCTGCCTCTGGAAAATGTTGTTAATGTCAAAGCCCCACCAAAAATCTCTCATAGAATGTTGTACACGTTTACAGCCCTTTGCTATCCAGATTAGGGAGCTGGAGTGAAATAAATATTTATTGAACTCTGGAAGATCCCTGGAACTTTTTCAATATTATTACATTGGATTTTCAAAGTAACCTCTCAAGTGGGTAATTCCCATTTTTAAGTGGGGGAAAAATTAACTGATTTGTAAAGAAGTGAAGAAATGCCTCTTGCATAAGAAGTAATGAAAGTTTTACTTAAATCCAGGTTTCCTATTTCCAATCTAGAGATTGTTCTAGTACATTACACTGTGAACCTCTTATTTGTTGATTTATTATTTTTTAATGATGTTCTTCTTTCCCACCTCGAAACTTTTCTCTGATTCCTCTGGAGATGCTACTAACTCGATAGAATCTGGTCCTTTGTGTAAGGAAACGTTCAATTTTCAAGTATGTATATTAACAAAATGTCCAGGAACACTTTGGTGGAATAATTGATGAGATCAGATGGGAGACCATCAAGGGTGAAGGATTTATAAAATTAAAGCTTAAGGCTGACCTTTGGTAGAGAGACAGGTAATTTATACATCATTTATACTGCTATGGTTTGAATGGGTCCCCCTCCAAATTCATGTGTTGGAAACTTAATGCCCAATGCAACAGTGTTGGGTAGTGGGGGCCTAATGAGAGGCAATGAGGGATCTGCCCTTATGAATGGATTAATGTAGTTATCATGGAAATGGGTTAGTTATTTTAAGAGTAGATTTGGTATAAAAGGGAGTATGGCCCTATCTTGCTTCCTTGCTCTCATCCTCTCTTGCCCTTCTTTCTTCTACCATGGGATGAGACAGCAGGAGGACTCTTGCCTGATGTGGATACCTCGATCTTGGACTTGCCAGCCTCCAGAACCATGATCCAAATAAATTTCCCTATAAACTAGCTAGTCTTCAGGTATTATGTTAGAGTAGCACAAAAGAGATGCAGAAACATTGCTCTCAGAAAAGAGGAGGGGCCAAATTCAGAAGCTACAGTAGGCTTAGAGAATGTACAACTAGGGGCCTGAGCTCTGCTGTGTGGGGGCAGTTTGGAGACGTAGAATTTTGTTTGCATAACATGTGTCCATATGTTTGTGATATACATGTGTCAGAGAAAGAAAAGAGAATTTCTTTTAGATTTTGGGCATCTTCTGGAGATGCACATGCTTGAGAAATGGCCACTTTCTATCCTCACTAAATTCTCACTTTCTGCACATCTTCCTTCTTGCTGAGCTTTTCTTCCATTCCAGAACGAGGGAAATGCCAGCCATTTACCTGCCTCCTGCCTCCCTGCAGAGGGACAGACCCTTTCCTTCCTGTCTTTAAGTCCCCATTGTGTCTTTCATCTTCCCACCCTGAGTGTGATTAGGGTGAAGAAAAGCTCATGAAAAAGAAAATCAAACTTCGGGTCATTACGGCCTGTAATTTGTTTATCTTTAAGAAGCCCATATTGGAGGAGCATTACTCACTCCGAGGATCCTGGCAAAGGCAGATGCATCATTTATACTGAAGTATATTATCTGCTGTGATATTTATGATGAAATGAGTTTGCCAGCCATCGTCTATCAGGTCATAAACATCTTACTCAGGCTTGAAAAATGGCTTTTAATACGATCTTGTTGCAAGATTGGGGTGGATATGCAATATGTGCCTTTCTTACCTCTGCTGCTCCCAGGGACAAGACGAGCAGGACTGTGTCCCCCGGTGGGAGCTGGGTTCCTTTGTCTCATTTATGCTCCATTCACCCCCAGGTCCTGTGAGACCACAGGTTCTTTAAGGTCAGAATCCATAGCTTACTCATTTTTTTGTATCCCTGTGTCTGACAGGGTGTGGCTCAGAGTTGCTTGTCAACAAACATACATTGAAAGAAAAAGAACCAAGTCACAAGTGAGAAAGTTTAGCTTTGAGAATCATAACCCTGTAAATCCCAGGAGGAAAATAAAAGAAATACTTATCATCCCCTGAGATAATTTGTTCATCTCCATCTTTAATCCATCAGGCATGTACTCATTTGTTCAACAAATACAAACACAGAACAGTTATGTGCAAGGTAATGAGAGCTGGGGGCCATGTGAGCTAAAACTGCAAGTCTACCTTCAAGGACTTTGGGGTCTGGTATGAAGGTAAGAGAGCAAGAAATGGTACAGAGAGAAGAAAACTAAACTATGAAAATCTGTGGATGTTTTACTGATGAACAGATCCCTTCTGGCTAGAGGCATCCTTAGGAGTGGCATTTGAATAGAATTAGAATAAGCTGTGTATTCGCCTTTTGTTTGCAAGTAAATTAAAATGAAAATCAACTACCTTTAGTAAGAGATGATGTTCATATGAAGTAGATTGTACTGTCTCACAAATCCACAGAAGAACTCAACAAGTGAGTCTATGGCAGGGTGGGAAACAGAGATCCCCAGAACCCTGTTGTGGGGCCCTTCCCTTGAGAGAACTCCCATTAGGGGAACTCAGTGTTCACGAGATTATTCTTTTTCCTGGTCAAATCTTTGATTTCTAGGATACAATATGATTCACGAAGCTGAGTGGCAGGAGTCCAGCCCCCACCACTTAGCTGCTGGCAGAGGACCTATCCCAGAAACCCCCTTGCTAAGTACCCCCTCTGGACAGTGGAAGCAGTTGCCAGAGGACAGGGCTGGGAAGCTTCTCCAGCCAGGGTCCCCTAGAGGGGCCACAATTGAAAGCATGTGGATGTGGCCTGGAAGGACAATTCAGATGTAGAGAAGCACAGGGCCAAAAGTCTCTCCACTAGGACTCTGCCTTGCCTTCCATCTCTTCTACCAGCTTCAGGTATGATCATTAATGTCTGGCTCCCTTCCAGATGGGCACATGTATCAGTGTAGGTGTGTTTGTCCCTGTAAGCATGTGTGTAAATGCAAGTGTGTGATTGTGTTGCATGTGTGATTATGTTGTGTATGAATGTATGTGCAAGTCTGAGCATGTGTGTGTACCTGAGTTCATGTGTTTGCCTGTGTGGGTGAAGGTGTGTGAGCAAGTGTGTCATGTGAGTGTGATTATGTGTGTGCTGTTCTGGATTCTGCTTTGGACAGGGGTGGGGAGAGCACAATAGCTGCATAGTCTGACCTTTGTCACTGCCAAAAGGGACTGCTTCTTAGCATACTATGTGAGATGAGTTTCTTGTCTTCCACCTGAGAAAATTACTAAAATTACTAAATGCGTTATCTTGTTAACCTACCTTCCATGTATGTCAGCCCAGACAGTGGAGCAGAGCAGGGGAGAAAAATATCTGTCCTGCAACACAACAATTTTTTTCATGTGTAAACCTAGTCATTTCTTTCCTGCAGCAGAAGTTCATTTCATCCTCTTGAACTTTCTGTGTTTCTTGTTATGCTAATTTCTCGGTTGAATATGATCATCTCTCTCTTTTTTCAGAGTAAATAATTTTGGTTTCATCCACTTGCTCTGGGCTCCCTTTCCCAGCTCCTAAATGCACGAGCTGCTCTTAGCCTCTGTTGTTCCTGCCTTTCTTTTCTCTCTCCTCTATATGTCCTCTGAAGTCTCACATATTCCCCACGTAGCTTGAGAAAGTAGACTTTGTGTTATTCTTTCTCCCGAGGATCCAATACAGGCACCTGTCTCTCCAGGGAAATCTACCTCTCAGTAGAGAATTTGCTTACCAGGGTTGGTGCAATAAGGTGGCCGATATGTGTAGCTGAATAAAATCCTTGGGTGTCCTTCCTGGCATGAAGAGTGGGCACTACTAAGGTGACACCACGGAGAGAGTCTTGCTTATCTATATCACTGAACTTCTATGGACCTAAGAAATATTAGGGATTCGATCAAACTCTCAAGCTCCCCACAACCCCCATTGCTATATGGGAGAGAACAGGTGTCTTTCCCCGCTGTGATGGCTTTTATAACAAAGCCACCTGGCTCTCTTGCTGCTTTGCTCCCCACTGGAAAGAGCAGCTGCATGCATATCACGCCCTCTCTATCCCAGCAGCAGAGGCCCTGACTTTTTATCAGCAGTAGTTCATTTGTAAATTATTAACCTTCCAAGAGCCAATATTTGCTCATGGGCTTCCAGTCCATCTGGAACATCACTGCTGTGCTTGGGAGATTGTGGGAGAGGAAGGTGCAGAGAGCTGGAGTTGGGGGAGGATGGCACTTGCCATTTTTTTGTGTGTGAGTTGGAATGTTTCCTGTTCAGTAGGAGAAAGAATCTGACCCCACAGAAACACAGCCCAGCCCTTTCTCACCCATGGAAGGGAGACCGGCCATGACAGAGTTTATGTAGGAGCGAGTAGCCTTCAGTGCATGACCACCCTGAAGGTCTGCTCTGCCTGTGTCTACTCCAACACTCCAGGCTGAGGATTTTCTGGCCAATGGATTTTTTTTTCCCCTACCTTTTTTGATTGGTGCACTATAGATGGGATTTGTTGTCAGATATTCATACATGCACACAGCACATAATATAACAATATGGCCAATGGATTTCTGAGGATAAAATGGAGCATGGAGTTCTGGACAGTGCACTAAGAACAATCCCAAGAAGCTGGAACTTCAGGTAGATGGGAACTTTACTTGTCACTCCATATGAAGTGATTTCCTTTGCAATTCTCCTCCACAAGGCTGTGGGCATCTTAGGGGTAGAAACTGTGACTTATATATATGAGTCCTCAGACTCACGCAGGGCCTGGGACTCATCAGGCATATGGTGAATTCTTGATAAAGGAACAACTAAGTCTAGTTCTTCAGAGTTCTCAGGACCAAAGAGTGAGCCCTTGTAAAAGTAAATCCATAATCCAATCTCCACATTTAAGTACAACACAGCACAGGAAGAATGTTACAAGCCAGTTATTGAATGTTACATGTCACCATAGTTTCCAGACAATGATCTGTCAGTAAAAGGGATAGGTGGGTCTTTGTGGAGACAGACTACAAACTATTCTGTCTTGCAGGTCACTGCCAGCAACTCCAGTTGTCTAATTGAGCATCTCAAGGCTGAAAATGATCCTGAGTTTTTTCTGTGCAATGCACTATTTGCTGATTGGGCAACATAAAGTTACCAAAGGGGAGGAGCATTACAAAAAAAAAAAAAAAAAACTTCAAACAAACAAAAACAGAGTCCTTGGTGTAAAATAATTTTATACCCGGCATTTCTTCATAAAATATAACTTGAACAAATTACTTAACAACTTTGAGACTCAGTTTCCTGAGTCTCATATGTAAAATGGGGATATACTATCTGTCCTGTAAGGTTCCTATGAGGGCTAAATGAGTCAATACTTGGAGGGGACTCAGAAAAGTTCTCAGCACATAGTAAGAACTCAGTAAAAACTATCATCATCTTCATCACTATCAGCATCAGCAGCATCACTGGCATTGCTACCACCATGAGGACTAAGGGGATCTTGAGGGTCTTGCATATACAAGACATTTAACAGGCACTTAATAGGTGAAAGCTAATTAGTAGCAGTAATTATAGGTAGACATGATAAATGAAAGCATTTCAAGGTATGTATAAAACAGGAAGATCTTGTGTTTCCGGTAATCAAAGTCAGTCTACTCCAGGGTACTGGGATCTTCTATTTCTCCAGAAAATAAAGAGATAACAAGAGAGAACTAACATTTATAGGTCACTTGTATTATACCAGTTTCTATGCTAGAGACTTTACAAACATTTTTTTTTCTATTTAATCAAATAATCCTAACTTTATAGACAAATATCCTAAAGAGCAAAGAGATTATGTATCTCTTGATGGTCACACCATCTGAGTGGTAGAGCTGAGATTTCAACCCAGATATGCTCAGACTCCAGAGTCGGTGTTCCTTCCACTTTTCAGAAACAAAAACAAAAACAAACAAAAATGAAAGCTCCCTAGAGCTCTCTGAAGCCCTTGGTTGTTTTCCTGACCTTTGCTTTCTGTGTGTGGGCACTGCACTTCTTGGTTTGGGCTAAGCCTTTTTTATTTGCCAAAAGTGTCATCTCTAAGAGTATTTCCTGGAGTGCAGCTCAGCTGACACATGGGTGACTGCAGAGAGCCAAGCACCATGTTATGATCTGGACTTCCATGATGGATAGGGCATGGTGGCGGCTGTCCTTGAGAAGAGCTCAGGTATCCTACAGAGACAGATCACACGTAGTCAGATGATGTCAGAATAACCACAAGAGGTAAAAGGCCGATCTGTGCACAGGAGCCGTAGGAACACAGAGGAATCTGGATCTGGAAGGAAGATTTTTTTTTTTTTTTTTAAAGAAAAGATGACAGAACTGTGAATGTTGAAAGGTTAGCAAGAGTCAGATAAAGGAAGATGGGAAGAGTTTTAGTAAAAAGGGGAGCAAGAGGAAAACCCCAGAGAGAAGGGATAGTATGGAATGTTGGGGGAACCCCCAGGCCATTTGGAGACCCCAAAGTGGTGAATGCAGTACAGAAGTGGGCAGATGTCCAGCAGAAGAGTCAGCAGGGCCAGGGGTCAGAAGTCCTTGTGTGCATATCTTGAGTCTGGACTTTATCTTGCACAGGCTGGCAGAAGAGTGATAGGTGGAGAGACCAGAGTGGAGGAGAGCCAGGCTGTATATAAGGGGATGGATGGGTGGTAATTGTGTAGGGGAAAGATGAGGACTTCAGCGATGGTGGGAGTGAGGAGGAAGCAGAGATTCTGAAAATGTCAGAAGGCTGAGTGTTCAGGACTTGCTGGTTGAGGATGGGAGAGGATCCAAGATGATTTATAAGACAGACAACTAGGAAAATGATGTGCATTGAACAGAATACTTAGAGGAAAAGTAGGCAGGTGTGGAAGAAGGCGAAGGGAGATTGTTGTGCAAGCAGAGTCTGGGATTCATGTGAGAGACCCAGGTGAAGAAGGAAGTGCAGCTGGCCATGTATTCCAAGACTGAGACCAGAGAGGAGGCCAGACCTGGGAGATGTCACTTCCTCTCAGTCATATCCAAGGCCAGAAATTAAAAGTGGTTATCAATATCTCCTCCTAACTCCATCAGTCTCACATCTTACTGGCTTTCTATTTGCACTTTGTCACAGAGTGCCATGACTATGAAGAAAACCAAATGGTGTCTGCTGAATTCTCTTTTCCATCATGACCTTCCCTCTTCCATCTTCCATTCTTGGCTATGAAGTGCCTTCTTTTTGCAAGAATTTTACACTTTCTTCATCCAGTGAATTCTTACTTGACTTTCAAGATATAGCTTACCGTTTGGGGATAAATATTTTGCAAATAGCCCCCAAGATTCCCATAGCCCTGATTTAAAAAAAAAAATCACCAGGAACTACACTAACAGACAGTATGTGCATCAAGTTTTCTTCTTACCTTCCTTTCCCCACTCCTGACCCAGGCTTTTAAAAAAATCTCTCAAGACCTTCAGTCTCATATTCTGCAGCCCCGAAGCTGTGGCTAAAAAAAAAAAATCAAGAATCTTCCTTTGCAATGGGGTTCTGCATGGAGGACCCCAGGCCCGCCCTGCAGTGGGGTTCTCAGTCATCCTACTGCAATTTGCATTGGCTGGTTAAAAAGAATCTTAAGTCAAAATATAAACTCAGATAGGAGAACTTGTGCCCAGCTGCTCTGAAATCTGATGGTAAAGTCTAAAAGTGAAGAAATAAATAAAAAAGAAGGAAGAAAAAGTAGAAAGGAAAGAATGGGAAAGAAGAAAAGAAAGAGAAAAAATGAAGGTAGGTAGGAAGAAAGAAAAGAAAGGAAGGAAGGAAAGAAAGAGGAATTTATTGAGTTCCTGCTACATATCAGACTTTGCACAAAAACTCTTGTGTACTCAACCCCCGCCTATCAAGCACCTACCCTGTTTCAGACATTCTAGGTACTGGGGATAGAGATGAACACTCACCTAACTAAATTTTGCAATGTTTATAATATGGGGGCTGGGGCGGATAGTTATCTACTGAATACACAATGGAATTACAAAAGGCTTATGGAGGCATAGAGTGGAGAACAGTTTTCTCTGCTCTAGGAGACAGGCAGGTGGGGGAACATCCTGGAGGGCTGATGGAGGAGCTTTTAAGCAGAGATGGTATGGAAGAACGTCTTAAACAGAGATTAGGGAGCACACACATGCCTGTATGTTTGGGGATTATTGAGTATGTTGGCACAAAGTGACTCCTATTTTCCAGAGCCCAGTAGACTAGCTCCCTGAATATTTACTTTCTTTATTTGCTTTTAATAATTAAGCGCTAAGAAAGTGGTTTTGATTGTCAGCTTCACTCTGGAGGTTAATTAGATATTTCCAAATAACTTGCCAAATGCTTGCTTTTGTCCCAAGCTCGGTTCCCGCTTTTCTTTTTCTTTCCCCAAACACTGATTTCTCCCAAGAGCTCTTGTGGGAGAATTGACTGGAGCTAATTATTCCAGATAATTAAGATCGCTAAGCAAAGCAATTTAATTCTTTCTATTTCTTTCTTTTTTTCTTTTCTTTTCTTTTCTTTTTTTTTTTAGAAATGTTAATGTCTGCATAACACACCATCAATAAAACTCCTTTTAAAAGGTTAAGGTGGCTGAATTCAATATTGAATTGAGAATGACTGGGATCAAATGAAATCCAGTAAAGATATTCAGCAAAGTAATGAAGTTTATTCAGGAACAAATGGCTTTTCCTTATCAGAGTTTGCTTTTACTTGACGCAGCGCTGAAATGAGGAAGCACAAGTCAGCCCAAGCTAACAGCATTAAAAGAAGTTTGTTTTTGGTGACCTCCCAATCCCTTCCCCACTTACCTTTCACCATCGGCCACCTCTTCCCATCTCCTTCCTAAGCATGTAAATGCTGTAACAGCCTCTTATCCTTTATTCTTCTCCAAGAATGGGTCCTTCCAAGCAAGCAATTCTCTCAAGTGTCTATAAGTGTGACACAAATGTGTGACACAGAGGTCAGAACCCAAGTATTACGGTTTGGATATGAGGTGTCCCCCCAGAGTTCCTGTGCTTGGAGGTGAATTGATTGGATTGTGAGAGTTGAAGCCTATCAGTCCATCCTAGTTTGAATGGACTGGGTGGTGACAGGAGGGAGGTGGGGTGTGGCTGGAGGAGGTCCATCACTGGGGATGTGCCCAGGAAGGGTGCATCTTTCCTGTGGACTTTCCCTCCTCCTCTACTTCCGGGCCACCATGCTGATTTCCTCCACCACACCCTTTGGAGGTGATGTGCTGCCTCATCTCAGGCTCAGAACAATGGACTCGGCCATCTATCGACCGTTACCTCTGAAACTGTGAGCCCTACACAAACTTTCCCTTCCCTAAGTTGTTCTTGTCAGGTGTTTTGGTCAGAGCAGGGCAAAGCTAACTAAAACACAGTCTGACCATTTTCAGGGGAAGTTGGAATACCTGGCGTTGACCTTGCAGACAACATTTGAACATGTGGAGACTTTTCGTAGGTTCAGATTTCAGCTTCTAGAAGCGTGTCCTTTCAGCATAGTACCCCCCGTCCACAGGAGCAGACAAGAACACTCCACTCAGCCTTTTTCCACTCATCGTCTTCCCTGCCTGGTCCTGTGGGATTATAGGTTTGAAAACCCTGATGGAAACTATTCTTTCTACTTTTTCCTTTTCTCATTACCCAAACTAGCATCGTCTCTTTTCTCAAACAGATTTTAATTTTGTGATAAGAAAACAATCTGATTAAACAAATCCATTTACTTAGGGTAATGATTGATAGTCTGCTTAATCCCACTAGGGGTATTGCTTTTTCAGATGATTCCACTTAGATCTCCAACTGTTAACATTTTGGGCCATGTGCCAGAGGAGAATGAAGAATATCAGTGGTCTTGAGGGAGTGTTGTTGGATAGCCATGTTTTCCCAGGCTGTAACTTTCATGGTTACAGTGTCCTTTGGTGGAAAGAACATGGGCTTTGTACTCAAGTAGATGTAACTTCACAGCTGGATCATCATTTATTATCTCTGGTGACCTTCATACTGTTTCTGAGCCTCAGTGTTCATATTTGAAAAATATACTTTGTTTCTAGGATTGTTGAGAGGCCCTGCTGAGTTGGCATGTTTGGAAAATAGTAGCTGCCAAGAAGTGCTACTGTCTCCACTGCCACCTTATTTCCACATGGCATCTGGGGGTGGGTATTCCCATTGCCTGCCTGACTTACAGAATCATTGCCTCACTTTTTTATGTCCAAAGTATTTATTTCAAAATAAATGTGGGGAAACACATTTACTCTTAAAAGAGCATATGCTTACATTAGTTGATTTGCTCATATATACACAGAAGCATAGTCCTGGCTGGGAATTGGACAAAACACAATTCACCCACTCAATTCATTGTTTTGATCAGTACGCCCACTGACCATCAAGCTTTTGTTGAGTGTGGTGTTCACCAGCTTTCACTAGGTTAAGTCCTGGTAAGAAACAACCCCCCAACCCCAGTGCCTTACAGTTGAATGCTTGTTTCTTGTTCATATAATGTGCTGGGTGCAGGTCAGCTATGGTTTCTGCTCCTGTTCCAAGCTGTGCTCTAGCTTCTGGGTTCCAGGATGAAGCAACCCCTGTCTGAGCCATGCTGTTCTCATGGCAGAGCAGGGAAGGTGCTGGTGAAATCATGCAATGCTTCTTGAAGCTTCTTTCTAGAACTGGATGACTGTCACTTCCTTTCAGATTTCATGGATCAACACAAGTCACATAACCATGCTTGATATCAATGTGCAGGGTCCCTATCCCTTAAGACGACACTGCAAAATCACAGCAAAGGGGAGCAAGGCTTAATTCTCTTACGGGCAAGAGGGAGGCCAGGTATGTGGGAACCCAGTGCTAAGTGCTGGATATAAAGAGTGGATGAGAGAAGAACTATACTCTCAAAGAAGTCAGACTTTAGAGAGAAAGATAGACGTGCAGCAGCTACAGTGAAATATAATTAATGGCTATAATAGCTCACAGTGAACATTGTTCTCAGTGATTTACATGCATTAAACAGTTTGATCCTTGTACAACTCTATGAAGCAGGAACTGTTATTATCTCCACCCCATTTCATAAGGGAAGAACAGAGATACCCAGCAGTGGAGAAAGATCAGAGCTTAGATCACAGCAGTAACAAGTAGCAGCGATCAGACTGGAACCTGAGTCAAGGACTCTGTCTTCCTGGTCAGGGGACTGCAATACCCCCTGGAGGGGGACAGTGGAGAGTGTCCCAGAGGGCTCTGGAGCCCAGGGTGGCCCTGGGGAAGTGGTCACAGGAGGTGGTCCTTAAGAACAGAGGAGGGGACTCCCAAAGAGTGGGTTGTGGGCAGTGTCAGGTGGAGGCAGGAGTGCGACTGAGGTGGCCTGAGGAGGCTGCAGAGCAGAGGGAGAGGGGACCAGAATACAGGGGACGGGGCTGGTGGGTGAAGGGGGCAAGGATGGTCTCTAAGTTTCTGCATGCACAACCTGGGAGAGACTAGCATAAAGCTATTGCCTTATGCCCTGCCCTCTTGCCCAAAAGGAGTTTCCATTAGGAAATGAATTTTCCTGTTTGCATGATCTGTTTTCCTAGAAGTCTGCTTCCGTCTTGTGGGTGCGTGGGGGGGCGTGGGGTGCGGTGAAGGCTGCTGAGCATGGGGCGGAGCCTGGGCCCTGAGTTGATCCAAGAGGCAGCAGGTCAGAACAGGTGGCAGGATTGTGTCCAGCTCACGCTGTATTCCACAGGTCTGCGGAAACACTGAGCGGTTTTGTTTTCCCTAAGAAGCAGAATGTCTGCAGCTTTATTTTTCTCAAGGGTATAGCACTGAATGTTATTTATTGTTCCGACTCTGAATTCAGAGGTGTCTTTTTTTTTTTTTTCTGTTTCCTGCTGACAGATGATTTACTCTGGAACAATTAACAGACTGAAGCCTGTGTTGCTTCTCCTCTCAGGCTCCGCCAGGCACCCTTGGGAGCGCAGGAGGAGAGAGGCTTTCTTCTTGATCCTATTACTGCTGGCCACCGTGGAGAAGGATTAATTAACCCACCAGGTTTTGCTTCATTACCAGGAAGAAAGGAAAATCAGCGATGGTGGATTTCAAACATCCAACAGGCAAAGGATCTGGTGCTTGAACACCTTAGCAGGATTTCTAAGACTTTGCCGGGCTGTTCAGGGGCAAGTCAGTGACCTGGTGCCAGTCGTAAACCCTCAGCCCCTGTTCTTTGTCCTCAGAGTTCACCCCTGAATTCCACAAACCAACCACCCATGCTGAGCTAAGCCCTGCAGGGGCCAGCAAGAGACAATCTCATGGGTCCTTTGGAAGCTCCCTGTCTAAGAGGAATTGGGGAGCAAAATCATACTTACTTCCCAGGGTTGCTTTGAGGATTAGTTAACTGTGGTACTTTGCGAAAGTAATATGTAACTAAGCATGTGTCAATGTTGGGTATTATCATTTTAATGTTGAGTATTCAGGCATTCAAATAATTATTGGGCACTTGTTTGGGCAAAGGACTATACTTGGAGCTAATGGTTTTGTGAAAGCGTCTGGATATATGGGGTTTGTTGCTCCGGAAGTTCCAATACGGTCTCCAGTGATGATGAACACATGAAACTGATGACAAAGTCACAGCCCCAAAGGCGTTCTATCTCTCATGCTACCCAGGTCGCTGTGGCCATCTGGAGTATTATGCTTGAAAAGGATACTGAAGCTCTTTCTGGGCTCTGCTTGAAAGGATGCTGTGGTGAATTGGCAATGAAAGCCAGGGTCACGGGCTGACAGTGGTGATACATGTGCTGGGTATCACAATGCTTGATACTCTGGAGCAAACTGAATGATAAAAACAACTAACGGTTACAGTAATTTAGCAAAGGTGGATATCAGTGTGAGCTTGTGTGGTCACCAACCAATGTAGAGGAATGAAAAGTTTGGTCTTAAATAAATGACTGGCAAAACTTCAGTGGGGAGAGAAGACATCGAATTCAGAATGTGGGTATGTGGTAGAAAGTATTGCATCATAAGGAACCCCGAACTTGATTCAAAGCTGAGGCATCCCAGAGGCATGTAGTATGGTGTGGCCCACTCTCTCCCTTAAGTTCTCTTAGTTTTCATACTTAAAATCATGAGCGTGTCTTAATGTTTTAAAATACTCTTTCTAATTTGGCAATACACTACATCTGTGGGCTAGATGAGCATTTACCAAATTGTGTTTCATGGAACAATGATTCTGGGAGCTGTTCTCTGAAAAATAAATTTCATTATCAAATAATTTTGGTAAAAATCTGAATTCGATGTACTTGTTGATTGCTATTCTCCTCCTTCCAGTCTTCCTTGAATGCGCTACCTAGGTCCTGGAAGGTGGTGTTTCTTCCTATTGTAATTGTTGTTGAGATGGTAGTAAAGACAGGAAATGTCAGATGGACTTTTCAAAATGAAAGTCACTATGACTTGGTGACTAATTGCCTGTAGGTAATGAAGGAAAGAGGCAAAGCAAAGATGTTTTCAATTAGAAAATGGAAAGACTAAGCCAGGGTTGTATTGATGGAGAAAGATAGATTGAGCCAGGTTGGGAAACAGGGAGGGAGATAGCCATCCTTCCTGCAAAGCAGGCATCCCATAGATGGCAGGGAGAGGACCATCTAATTACGCACAGCTGTAAAATTTGTTGTAAATATATAAGAAAACGTGAAGGAGGTGAGGTGATCAAAGCAGTAGCAGTGACACAATGTTAGGATCAAGAGAGACCAGCCACCTTGACTTGTCCAGGATTATGAGGTTTCTCAGGAATGAGGCTTTCTGTTTAAAAATGAGGTAATTCCTGGGCGAAAGAGTTGGTTATTCTAATAGTTTGTTTTCCCTTACCCTAGGATGGATAGCTAGATTTAAAATCAAAAGGACAATGTATTTGTTCCCAGAATTTTTTTTTTTTACAAAGTTCCAGTTTACCACCCAATAGATGGCTGGTCTCTCTTATGCCCAGCAAATACAAAGGCATCCTTAGTTTGTACACTGGGCTGCAGCTGGGTGATATTTGTGTCCACCTCTTAATAGAGTATGTTGAGCGCAGAGGAAAACGCAGGTGGGACCACTTTCATCAGGCAGTTTCCATATTCATTTGATGGAATTAGGCTAATGGATTCATCCCTCAGTCTAAGGGATACAGAGGGAAGATGCTTTTCTCAGGTCAACTTTAAGGGAGTTTTGGATGTTTAGGTGGAGGAATGTTTACAAAATTGGGAAGAGAATTTATGTTTGAGCCAACAAATTTCTGGATGTTCCTCCCTCCCCCCTTTTTAAAAAGTCTGGTCAAATTCTAAAGGAAGTTACTGAGGAACGACTCAAGGGAATGATGGAGAGGAAAGGGGAGGGTAAAGGTGATGGAGAAGATGTGGAGAAAGGAGAGAGAGGGATGGGGTGTTTGTCACAATCAGGCTTTTCCACATCTGGAATATTAGAAGCTCCACCCTTGCAACTAGAGGTAAAATGTGTGAACAGCTCAGATATTTACTTTAACACAAATGTCCAGGCTTCCAGAACAGGACTCTCCTAGAAGGTGCAGTAGAGTTAGAAACCTGTCACTTAAGACAACTCTTCACCTTCCAACCAAAGTGCATTTTGCAAAGTGAATGTCATTTCATAGGGAGGCATCTTCATCAGGTCCCTGAAGCCCAGGTCTGCCTGACCCCAGAAGGAGGTGTCAAGGCTGGGAATTGGGAGACCCAAGTCCTAGTGTTCTCGATCTCCACGGTAGAATCACAGGCAAGTGGCTTAACATCTCTGGACTTAGCTATTTCTGCCTTTAAAAGGAGACAATATCCATTCTCTTTTTGTTGGAAGAAGCTGAGGAGAGAAACTGCTGAGCCCAGGGAGAAGGGAGATTCCAGCCTGTCCTCATGGCTACAACTCCATGTGGTCTGGTTGACCACAGAGGCCCTTTCTTTCTTCTTGGTACTCTGAGTTTCCAATCTCCATGGGCTCTCAAAAGCCATCGGGAGTCATTCAGCTAACCTCAGGGGTTGTGAGGTATCATAACCGCTATATAACAAAGGCCACCAAGGCCTTTCCAGACTGGAACCTGGAGCCACAAAGCCAGGCTGCAACCTGGAACCTAAGGTGAAGATGGATGTGGCAGGCTGGCTCCAGGCAAATGAGATCTGTCATCAGTGCCTGATTCTACATCTGGGTAAGTGAGTGATGACAGCTGGAATTGGCAGACTTCAGGACCGTGTGGAAAAGGCGATAAAGAGGCTCTAGGACTTTGTGCTAAAGGTGATAAAGGGTCTCTAGAAAGCATGGGAAGAGCAGCTGGGAGCAGCCAAAGTTAGAGGAACCGGAAGAAGGGCTTTGAGAAAAGCAACAAGCACTGCACACACTCGGTACGGACCAACCACAAGCTGAAGCTGTAAATCTGAGATATACATTTGGAAGATGAAGTCCAAGTTTACATCTTTCACCACTAGTCTTACCCTCTGGATGCATTTACCTGTTGGACTGTAATGAGGTACAACTACCATTAGGTGGCGGTGCGTGAAAGCCCTTTTAAAAATTTTTCTGTCCTAAAAGAAGAGAACCATGGGTTTATCTCCAAACTGAGGCTTACAGGCAACTCATTCTGGCTCCTTGCATCTGTAGAACAGCTTCAGGATAGGAGTGCTAGCGGTGTACAGGGGTAGAGGGTGTGCGGGGGTAGTGTGCGTGTGCATGTGCGTGTGCATGTGTGTGGGTGTGCATGTGTGTGTGCATGTGCATGTGGATGTGCATGCTCTTGTGCCATTGAAGCTGTGCATGCACTCACATATACACATGCTAATGGATGTGTATTTTTATTTCAACATCACTGACCAGCAAATTAAGCATCAGGGACACACTGGCAGCAGCTGACCACTCAGACCACACTGTGAAAATGAATTGCCTCTGTCTTCTCCGCTTGATCTTCACGGGGGTAAAAGAATTGAATTAGATTGCAGGGAGCCCTCTGCAGCCTGCTTCACAACAAGCTCCCATTTCCATAGAAGATGCTGAGTCTCCCATCTGTAAGGGCCTCCTCGTCCCTCCACATTAGATAGATGGACTCCGCCCCCCTCCACTTCTTTACCTCTGTGATGCGGTTCCGTGCCTGGAGAAGCTCTCTCCCTTTTCTGCTCCTTCTCTGGGTGTTGCCCATCCTATTCACTAGTTTGGTGCCCAAGTACAGGACTTGTACCAGCCTCCTATATCCTCTGGGAGCTCGTGCATGCACGTGCACACACACACACACACACACACACACACACACGAACATCCCAGCCTTTCTCTGTTCATCCAGGACTCACTAGGGCTCACCCTGCAGGTAGCCAAAGAGAGGACAAATTTTGGTTTATAAGTAGAAACAAAAACAATGTGTTGTTCTAAAGGAAAGTACCTCCTACTCAAAGAAATACCTAACACTGCTGAAGAATTAATTCTGTCTGTCCCTGGGGGGCCACCTTGTCAGCAACTTCGCTTGATCTTCTTTTGGTTATAGAATCTCAAACTGAGCGCCAAAGGAAGAATTTCACACATATTTCTTGAATTCCTAGCTGAAGAAAGACCCAGACTGCAAAACTCAGCCATTGCTATGAGATAGATTTTTACCTCCTTAGAGATTTCCTAGCCTCCAACCACACACACTGTGACAATGACATTCATGCGTGCAACACTCTCGTGACTGGGCCCAGGTCAGGCCCGCTTCCTGTGTGGGCTGAAACAACATTCAGTTCTTCCCGGTGTGACAAAGGTATAACAGAACATCAGACTGAGTGTCTTCCAGGAATGCTATTGAGTCTGCTCTGTTACATACATTTACAAAATTTGAGGCTATTTAGTATAATAGATAAAAATGGCACACTTAACTAGCCTAGGAAGGAAAGTGAGAAAAGAAACAACACCTGCAGAATAATGGGGCTTTGAGAGAATTCAGGCAATTGTAGCTACTTGGGAGCCGGAAGGTGGACACTAGGAATAGTCCCTCAGTTATAAGCATGGAGGGGTGAGGGTTTTTTTTTTTTTTTTCTCCCCCAAGGTATTCTCTCTTTTTTTTTTTAAAAAAAAACACTTTTATTGAGATACACTTCAAATGTCATGAAATTCATCCATTTAAAGCATATTGTACAAAAGTTCTTAGTATTTTCACAGAGGTGTATGACCCCCCTACTATAATCTAAGTTTAGAACACTTTTGCCAACTCAAAAGTAACCTTGTGCTATAGGGCTGGGCCTTCTGGGAAACTGAGGCAGCACAGAGTCCCTCCCCCACCCTGCCCCAAATCCAGATTCTTGTGATCAAGTCAGAAAGATATCAGACACGTCACTCAGAGTAACAGGAATGAGTTTACTAGAAGAGATAGGAAAGGGGGTAAGGGGACACTCTCAAGGGAGAGTGTGGGTCTTCTCAGAGAGAAGAGGGACCGTGTACTTCTCTTACACTTCACTTTTATTGGATATTTCAGGGTAGTTTCCAGAGAGTTCTGTCCAAGTCCACTTTTGACTGACAGCAGAATGACATCAGACTTTGAAGTCCCCACTGCCATGACAACTCTAGGTCACTTTGGCCCATGCTGACTAGTTCATATTGGATTTTTAATGATAAATTCTTACAGATTTTATGGTTAGGAGGAAAATTATCCTTATCTCCTTGAATTTTGAGATCTGGTCTGTGAGATGGGTTATCAAAATATTCACCTTCAGTGTAACTTGGGCTCTGCTTATTGACATCGTTTCAGGCCTGTGTTTCTCTTGCAAATAACAGGTGATTTGTTGAGGAATGTGACATATCCTGTCCACTGAAGCCAGGCAGGGTTGCAGGTAAATTGCTTCCTGGAAAAGAAAACTTGTCGGGGGGGGGGGTCAGCAAAAACACGGTGGGCCCATTTTATGGAATTGTTCCCTTAACCTTGTGTTCCCACCATCCACATCTGTGTGTCCCCCTATCTCTTGCATTCATGAGCAGTCACTCCCGCTCCCACCCCACTCCCCGGCCCTAAGCAACCACTTATCTACTTTCTATGTACAAAGGTTTGCCTAATCTGGACATATCATATTAATGGAATTATACAATAAGTGGTCTTTTGTGATGGATTTCTTTCACTTAGCATGTTTTTAAGTTTCATCCATATTGTAGAAGGTATCAATATTTCATTTATTTTTATGAACAAAAATATTGTTATGGAGATATTCCACATTTGTTGACCCATTCATCTCTCGATGGACATTAGTGTTGTCATTTTGGGCTATGGAGAGCAATGGTGCAATGAATATTCACGTAGACATATTAGTGAGGACTGGAATTTCATTTCTCTTGGGTACAAACCTAGGTGGAATTGCTGGGTCATGTATTATCTCTCTGTTTAACTTTCTGAGGAACTGTCAAAATATTTTCCAAAGAGGCTGCATCTTCTCCCTCCAGCAATGAATGAAGCCTTCAGTTTTTGTCTATCATCTTTTTTGATGATAGACATCCTTAACCACTAGGCCACATCCCCAGCCCTTTTTATTTTTTATTTTAAACAGGGTTTTACTAAATTGCTTAGGGCCTCACTAAGTTGCTGAGGCTGGCTTTGAACTTGGGATCTTCATGCCTCAGCTTCCAAAGCTGCCGGGATTACAGGTGTGCACCACTATACCCGGCTGTAGGGACTATTTTATCCACATCTGAGTGTTCGTCTCAGAGTCTGCCAGGTGCAGAGTAGAAAAGATTTGAATTCTCCTTTCTTCCTGAGAGTACAGCAGGGACCACTCCCCTCCATCTTTCTTGTACAGTTAAAAACAAAACAAACTAAAAGTCAAAAACAAAGTCAAAATTTCTGGGGATGGTGAGTGTGGTGGGAGTCCAATGCCTGCTCGTAACCAACTGTCTGATCTTGGATGAGCCACTCAATCACGCTAAACCTCAATTTCCTTATCTGTTAAATCTGAATGTTGGACAAAGAGATTTCCTGGCTTAAGTTCTATGACCCTCTGCCTTTCACACTGTGTCTCCTTGCTGCCTGCTCAATTGCTGGGCAGGCTTGACTAAGTTCTGGGGGCTCTTGCTCCCAGGATGGTAATTTATGAAGCCATCATTCATCTGGACGTCATCCATCAGGTGGGGAAGGAGAGCCTGTGGTCCCGTCTGGCTGAGTAAAGGCGACACAGAAGGGCTCTATCAAACAAAATGGGACGGATGGATGGCAGGCTTCCTAGTGTCAGGGAAATATTGATTCAGGCAAATATATGATCTATCACATGAATATCTTGGAGGCTGTTGCAAATCGAGACACTGCAGTGTGGGGAATATTTTCTATATGATGAGGGATGGCTTTTTGGTGCTGCATCATTGCAAGGAGAAGTGGTGCGCGGAGCCCAGGCCCACTCCCTGAGTCATGCATTATGGAAACGCTGATGCTCTTTCATCACCACAGGTAAGCGGAGAAATGTACAATTATGGTCCTAATAAAATCAGAGGAAGAGAGATGATGGCAGCTTCTCCAGGGATCTAGGGTTGCCCAGGACCAGGCGGGGGGCAAGGCTGCTAATTGGGCTTTCTGGAAGCTTCCTGCTGGAGGAGTTTCAGGGTAGCTGTTGACTCCCTGCACTGTCTGTCTTGCCTGAGAATCAGCGAGCACCTGGAAGCCCTTTATCAGGCCTGAGATGTGTGAGTTATTGTGATCATTGATGGAATTATCTTTATCACAGTGTCAACTTTATACACTCTCTATTGGCATTTGAATCAACAATACACTAATTTGTTGACTTGGAAACTGAACTCAGAGAGCATATGTGACTCACTGAGGCTGTTCTGCTATCCTGTAAAAGAGCCAAGATCTGAGTTTGGGCTTCCCAAGTTGTCATGGATGATTCCTTTCAGAGGTCAGGTTTTGAGGCATGCTATAGAGAAGGCTCAACTCATAATTTGTGTACCCTATTTGGAAATCTCAAATGCTGTGCTTCATCTAGAGCCATGTGAAAGAGAGAGAGAGAGAGAGAGAGAGAGAGAGAGAGAGAGAGAGAGAGAGAGAGAGAAACCAAGCTGTTTGCCAGCATTCTTGCTACAGTTAAAGAAGGCTATGCCTGGATTCCAGATCCAGATGTGCTGCTTCCCTTGCCGTATATCCCAAATATGTGGTGTTGTATTTCCAAACCTCAGTTACGACACCTATAGAGTGGAGGTTAATTCATTCAATCTGTGTTAATTGAGCATCTATTATGTGTCAGGTGCCATGATAGATGCTGATAATAGCCGTGCCTGCCTTACAGGCATTTTGGCAAAAATGAAATACAAGGAAGGCAAGTAGAATGCTAAACAAAGGACCCAGTGAATGATCAGCATTCTGCGGGAGTTGGCAATTAACATGAATTACAATTAACATGAAAAGGAAGAGAAGGACTGCCATAGCAGAGAGAATAGAATTTGCAAAAGCTAGAATGTGAAAGAAGCGAGGACAGGTTCTGTCTGGCTGGAGGAAAGAAAGATTGGGTAGGGTGCAACAAGCTGAGCTGGAAAGATGGGCAATGTGCCAAAGACCCTAGAAGACACCAAAGAATGTGCCTTGTAGAACTTGGCTCTGGGGAGCCACTGTGGATTTAGAAGGGCATATTCTGGGATGGGAGACCAGGCTTTGATTACCTGCAGCAGGCTGCTCTCCCTGGGTCCTCCGTTCGCACTATAGAACACACAACTTTGCAAAAATGCCCAGCCAGTAGCTCTGAAACTGTCCCTGCTATTGGGGTGCCAAGCCCCGGACGAGCCATGCTCATCCTGCCTTGTCTTGCTGGGAACTCTGCTGCGCTTCTGAATGCACCTCTAAACACAGAAGAAAGGCCACCTGCCAGCCTCTTTGACTTCTGTTTAGCAGAGCTCAGTTCCTGAAGTGTCTGGGTTCCAGAGACTTCCAGGCTGAGATAGCGTCCCTGTGGTGGACTTGGAAAACTTTGCCATGGTGGATCCTACCAAGCAGGCTCCTGCAAAAACTCCCCCGCAGGCCGACAGAGTTAGAGAAGTCTCAGATCCGTCGCCGATCTTCTTGTTCTTCTTGTTTCTCTTTCATCTCCTTTGTATGTTGGGGCATTTCCCGAGGGCCACCTTTCTGTTCTATCGTAATGACGGACTGCTTGCCTGTTATCCCGTTGAGATTTTTGCACTGCTATTAACTTGTCAACAGGTTTTCCCTCCATTTTAATGACTCTTTTGCTCAGCAGCAGATGGTGGAACATGGGCACAGCTGATTTCTAAATTGGGTCTCCTGCTCGGGAGTGGTTGTTCCATCTTTCCTGGTGACCTCTGTCAGTGAAAGTCACAGAAGAAAGACGACCTGTTGTTGGTGTGGCGTCTATGCCAAGCCCAGTCCTCTGGCTCAGCATACAGAAGGGCCATCTTGTGGGGCAGGGAGTGCCAGTTCTTTGCTGCTTCCAGGAGGGAGTCGAGGTTCTCACCTCAAGGCGAGGGACCATACTTATGAAGCAGAGGATCCAGGCTGGGTCCTCGGCAGGACTTCTTCTTTTCCTCCTCTTGGGAACTAGGCTCTTTGGGGAAACTAAAATGGAGATGAAGTCTGCTCGCCTCAGCCTTCTGATATTCTCCTCAAGGTCCCAGGATTCCCCAGAGCTCCTCACAGTCCCGCCAGAGGCCTCCACAGGAGCAAGGCCTTTGCGGACCTTCCCCTGACCACAGAGAGGTAGATGTTGGTCGATGTGTCCAGCCCTCGGGAAACCCAGGAAGTTAGCTTTGTAAATGATCCTACGGGTCATTCTCACCTACTCAAGCTAGTATTTTTCCACCTTCAACAAAAGTTTTCAGGACACAACACTTGCACCTAGTTTGCCCTCGTGTGTGCAGCTAGAGCCTGCTTGGGCAGACAGGGCTTTGGAACTTTTGGGGGCACTTGCTGGGTAAGTGACTGTCTTGGTCCCTGCTGCTTCTCTCTGCATGTAATTTTTCCCCCGGATTTCTTGAGAAGGGTTACAGGGATAGCAGAGAATGATGTGTCCTAAGGTTATATGGCAGACATGGCTGGAGAGAGAAGTGGCCCCTCAGAGCTCCCAGGGTCCCCCTAGATAGGACCTCGGGTTAAATGTGACACGGGGCATGGTGTGGCCACTTCTTTCTCAGTGTGTGCTGTGCTGACGCCTCAAGGAAGTTCTGTGCTCTTGAAGTCAGGGACATGTGCTCCTGCTTTGTGCAGAAGATATTATAGGGAATCTCTGTACCAGAGAGATTCCAGATCAGAGAGTCATTGTTCTGATCGTCATTATTTTATTTAACAGTTTCAAAACCTGTAAGAATAAATACAATTATTATTTTATAGATGCAGAGGAAGGTTGAAGGGTGTTGGCCAGGGTCCCATGCTAATAAGTGGCCAAATGGGATTCAAACGTGACTTGACAAAGTCAGTGATTTTCCTCCCACGTCACAGCCTACAGCATAAGCACCTGGTCTCCTGACCTCTAGGCTGCATGATTACTAATTTGATTGCATATCACAAGATCTTGCCCCTGAACTTGATAGCTGCATTTGTTTCCTCATCCATCCTGATCCTGGTGAGGGGACAGACTGCTGGTGGCTGCAATTGTGTTTCTGTGTACAGAGTCTGATTTGCAATCTCAGAGTCTCCATTTACCTCCCTTAATTAATTTTGATTTTATTTTGTATCAAAGATACACATGTAGCAATCTTTTCCAAAAGGGATTTCTCCTTTGAACCACAAGATCACAGAAATTTGAGTGATAATTTGCTCAGATCTTCCTAAGGGGGTGGTAGACAACTGGTTTCCTTCCAGATGCATGGGGAGGAATTAATCCATCCTTTACAACAAATGCCTGGGGACAGTGGTTCTCAGAGTGTGGTACCCAGATCCCTGGATGTCCCTAAGACTCTTTCTTTCAAGAGGTCTGTGAGGTCAAAACACTTCATACTAATACTCAGACATTATTTTCCTTTATCACTGGGTTGACATTTGCATTGATGGTGTAAAAGTTGTGGTGTATAAAATCGCTGGTGCCTTAGTGTTAATCAAGCTGCACTGAATTGTTGTAGGAATCATATTTTTCACCACCTGACATTAAGGTTGGTTTCCCTTAAGAATTCCTTCATTAGATTTTAGAAAATACTGTGTGTGACAACATAAGAATTATTCACAAAGCACTTCTTCTGCATACCAAAGAGCCATGAGCATCTTGAGGAAAAGTAGTTACGAGACAGAGTGTGAACTGAACTAGACGCCTTTTCTAGAGAACATCATTTTTACTTAAAAGGATGACTGGAAGGCAAACTACCATTATTCAGACCTGGGTATTTGGCAGGTGTTTTTAAATAAATGCATTAAGTGGTCCAGTCAATTCAAGGGAAACAATTAGCAATATACTCGCCTGTGATAAAAGTAAGCTTTCAATGAAAATTAGAATTTTGGAAAGCTTTCATTTACTACTATGAGCCTGACATTCCCGAATTTTAAAAATGAAATATTTTATGAGATGGGTGGTGATATTAATGATCGTGATTAGTTTTGATGTTGTATGATGAAATGTGTCAATATTTGGAAAATCTATATTATTCCTTGGAATGCTATTTTCCAAATGACCAATGCACACTGTTATAAAATTGTGCATGGATAAAGGAACCATTCAAAATGCATGATAGCCTACTAGGTTTTAGTGTACCTGAAGTTCATTATACCATTTCTGATTCCATATTACAAGGACCTATTGTTTGCTGCATTTTGATAGAGAATCAAAGAATACCCACAATTATTAGAAAGGGCTATTGACATTCTTTTTCCTTTGTGTGGTTAGATTTTCTTTATTTACTTCACCAAAACAACAGACCCCAAAGATTGAATAAAGAAGCAGACAGACAAATCCAAGATGTTTCTAATAAGTCAGACATGTAGAAAATTTGTGAAAGATAAAATAATGCATTATTATGCTTTTTAAAAATGTATTTTTATAAAAATATGTTGTTTTATAACATACACTAGGCTTTTAACTTCTATTTAAAATGTATTTAAATTTTTTTTTGGTTTAATTTTTTACATGATAAATATCAATACATATAATCAATATACACCAAAGCACCTTTGGGAATCTCAATGATTTATAAGAATATAAGAGTCTTTTTGAGTCTTAAATTTCAGTCTTTCAGATTCCAGAATTGTAGATCAAAAATATTCTACAAGAATTGCAAGTAAAAAGGCAGCCAATGTCATCCTGAGAATGGATGAATAGGAAGTAAATTTCTTGAGATCTTGGTGGCTTCAAAGTTCATTATTGTATCCTCATATTTAATTCATATTTTTTATGGGCGTAGCATACGCCCATAAATTCTTCCCTTCAGAATTTTTTGATGGATTTCCCAGTCTTTTAGCTCCGGGTGTTGCCATTATGAAGTCCAGAGGCATTTTGATTAACCACCACTCCTTCATATATAATCTGTACCTTCCCATTCCCCACTATGTCAAAAGGATTCTAGGAGAGTTTCTTTATCTTGAGTGCTCTGAAATTTCATGTTTATAAGACATTAGCCTATTTCTATTTTGATGGGTAGTTAGTGGACTTTTTCAGTCTGGGAATTCATGTCTTTCAGGTCTGGGGAATTCTCTTAATCTGTTTTATGTATGCTTACATGTTGTTTGTTGACACTTGATAGAATTTCTCTTATTTGAAAATGGCATCTTCCAAACTGAGTCATTTTATCCTTTCTTGCAACTGATGGTATTAGGGAGGGGCCTTTTGAGTTGATTAAGTCATGAGGGTGGAAATCTCATGAATGGAATTGCTGATCTCAGAGAGCTCACCCCTGCTGCCAAGGGAGGTCACAGTGAAAATATTGGGGTGTATGAACCAGGAGGTGGGCATACAATCTTTCTGAAAATATTGATCAAAACATTGAAACTTTTTGTTTTCCTTGAATTGTTTCTATTTCCTGTAAGTTGTTATTTTCTCTTTGATTTTGGGTGTTTACCTATTTATTTGTCTTCATGTATTTAGGAATCCTTGGTCATTTGCTCTTATGTATGAATGGAGCCAAAAATCAGACAGAAATCTCTTAGCACATAGGCAAGGTGTGTTGACTATGAACCTTTTTCTGCAAGGTGATCAGGGTGGACTTTTTGTTGAGAAATCTCCTGTGTGAAAATCTTCAGCTTTCTCTTTTTGAGATGGTCAGATTTTCCAAGCAACATCTTTTACATATCTAACTTATAGACCTGGCTGCAAGCTTTGTAGAAATTGATTGGAGGGACAAAGTTGAAGGTCATAAATATTGAATGTGAATATTGATTTTATGTTATTTACGGTATGTCCCCTGTCTTCACCTCTGGTTGGTGTCTATCACTCCAATGATGCTCTGTTTTACTCTCTTTAAATATTAAATCTCTAGTCTTCTTCCTAGATGGGAAAGAAGAAGTTACCCAAGTATTTGCAATGGATGAAGAGGTCTGGTGATCTATTTATGTATGTTTTAATTATGCAATTATATTAATCAGCTTTCTGCTACCATAACAAAAGACTTGAGATAATAAACTTAAAAAGAAGAAAGGTTTATTTTGGCTTAGAGCTTTGCAGATTCACAGATTCATGGCTTCAGTCCATGGTCAGCTGGCTCTGCTGCTTTTAAACCTGGGTAAGACAGCACATCATTGCAGAGAACTCATAGTAGAACAAAGTAACTAACCTCACGGCCAGGATGTAAAAAGGAGAGGAACAGGAAAGGTCAGGGTCCCAATATCCTCCTGGGGGCATGTTTCCAGTGAGCAGACCTCCCATTAGGCCCCACCTCTTAGTTTTCACAGTCTCCCAATAGTGCCAAACTGGGGACTAAACTTTTAACACATAAGACTTTGGGGGATATTTTAGAGAGAAACTATAGCAGTGATAATCATACAAAATTCCATATGCAAATATTATATACAAAAATATATACGTAACAGATGTAAATTATGAAGCATATTAATAAAATGAACATTAATTAAGGACTAGGACATTTCAAATGGTTTTGCACCTATATCTCTTCGTCTCTTTTCCATCTCCTGCCTCCTTTACCATCCTAATTTATATCATCTGTTTTTTTTTTCTTTTCTTTTCTTTTCTTTTGCAAGGGGTACCTGGGATTGAACTCAGGGGCACTCAGCCTCTGAGCCACATCCCCAGCCCTCTTCTATATTTTATTTAGAAACAGGGTCTCTCTGAGTTGCTTAGAGCTTCGCTTTGGCTAAGGCTATCTTTGAACTCGAGATCCTCCTGCCTCAGTCTCCAAAGCTGCTGGGATTTATAGGCATGCGTCATCATGCCTGGTTTATCATGTTTTGTATTTATTATTTTCATGTTTAAAAATTGTTTATGCATTCTGCTGTCATTAATTTTTTAAAAAAATCAATTAAAAAATAAAACTATAAAAATTAATTAATTAATTAATTGAGATTTAAGAATGAATTCAATAAACAAAATATTAAATTTCAAAAAATAAAAATACTTTAATCATATATATATATATATATATATATATATATATATATATCTTGATAAACAATCTATGCTTTTTCTTTGTTTGTTTTGAGCTTTATACGAATGGTGTCCTACAGCATGTGTAGTTCTTTATGATTTGATTCATTCCAGGTATGTTTCTGAGAGTGGCTGCTTCTGGGCAGACATTAGACCATTCCTCCTATTCTTAGACCAGTTTTATCCTCACTTCTAGAATTGCTATGTGCTGCCAATCCTTGAGTGTGGGGACTTTCCTCAGTATACATTGCCATACTAGCTACATTTCTCCACTACCAGCTTATGGTTTAACTTTTTCATTTGTTGAATCACCAACTTACAACTCATATCTGTTTCTCAGCTTAATTTTTTTTTGCTTGTGCTTTTTGGGTTTTTTTAATAGTTTATACTTTAAAAATTTATTCAATAATATTAGTGAAGTTCTGGGAGAGAGCAAATGTAACTTCATGTTCAATCGATCACTTAGAAGTCCTCATTCCTTTCTTTGACTGGATTAAGATCACCCAGGTGGTCTATTCTTACCAGGTTTTGGTTGTCCTATGTACTATCCCCACTTTCAGTGCCTACTCGGTAGATAGGTGTGTGTGTGTGTGTGTGTGTGTGTGTGTGTGTTTGTGTGTGTGTACATATGTGTGCTTTTGTAAAAGAGTGCAATCATGCATTCTACAAGTGTGCAGGTAGATGCCAGTTCTACCACAGGCTCCATGATAATTTATTTGGGCATGTTGAATGTTTATGATATGTCATGCATTGTAATATTTGCACAAGAATATAAAAACTAGCTAAGGCTCTGAGCTCAAACCTATGCAATAGTACAGCATGATGTGTAACTACTTGGAAATTGCAAAGCATTAGGGTTAGGTCGTGTAGGATTGGACAAGAGACCCAAGAGAGGGTTGGAATAGCTCAGAGCTCATAGAGAAGGAAAACTTCAGCTGGACCCTAAGGGTACACATTTGAGGTGAAAAAGGAAGTGGAGAAGAAAGATCAGGAGTGGGGAGTTCATGCATCTCTCCTTGGCGCACTGAGCTCTCTCTACACTAGCCTTCAAGTCTCTGAATGTGCCAGGATCTTTTTCTGATAGCTTTAAATTCCCATTTCCTTGCTGGGATAGTCTTTCTCTCCTAATCACTCCTACTTGGCCTTGAGGACTTGATTTAAAAGTTTTCTTCCAAAAAAATTATGGCATTTGCTGGTAAATGGATGGAGCTGAAGAATATCACGTTAAGCAAAATAAGCCAATCCCAAAGAACTAAAGGCCCCAAATTTTCTCTGATATGTGGATGCTAATTCACAATAAGGCAGGGGGCTAGGGAAGAATAGAGGTACTTTGGATTAGACAGAGGGGAGTGAAGGGAGGGAAGGGGGTTTGGAGGTAGGAAGGATAGTAGAATGAATTGGACATTATCATCCTATGTGCATATATGATTCCACGACTTGTGTAAGTCTACATCATGTACAACCAGAAGAATTGTGCCCCATTTATGTAGGATGTTTCAAAATGCATTCTACTTTCATGTGTAACTAATTAGAACAAATAAAAAATAAAAATTAAAAAAAATTTCTTCTTCAGGAGAACATTTCTTAATTCCCTCAGTCCAAATCACACACCTTCCACCATGTTATATGCTCATATCAACATGATCTCCTTAGTTTCTTCACACCATTTTAATTACTTTCACTTGTGTGACTACCTGACTGACATATATTTCTTACATTACATAGAAAGTTCCAGGATGGTGGATGCTGGTGCTGTGCCCATGGCTGTCTTACCGGTGCTCAGTACAGTGCGTGGCCCATGGAGGAGGCGTTTGGTCCTGTGTGGACCAAGAAGGGAGGCAAAGGCAGGAAAAGGAGTTTAGTTTGCAGTAGTCAGCCTCAAGATGACTCCCATACAACACATGTAGTCCCCTTCCACATTGTTGTCCAACAGACTAGGCATGCCCCTCCTGGAATTAGGTTATAAACAAGTACAGCTTCCATTCTTTTTCTATCATTCATCAGGGGACATCATCTATGTTTTATCTTATGCATATATTTATTTATATTTTTAGTGCCAGGGATTGAACCCAGGGATTCCTGCATGTAAGTGCTCTACCACTGAGCCACATCCTGAGCAAAGCAGGAGGCACCATAATACCTGGTCTGAAATTATACTACAAAGCTCTAGTAACCAAAACAGCATGGTGTTGGCTTCAAAATAGACATGAAGACCAATGGAACAGAACAGAAGACACAGAGACAAATTCACGTAGTTACAGTCATCTGATATTTGTCAAAAGTGCCAAAAATATATTTTAGAGAAAAGACAGCTTTTTAAAACAAATAGTGCTTGGAAAACTGGATAGCTATATGCAAAAAAAAAAAAAAAAAAAAAGAAAGAAAGAATGAAAAAAAAAAAAAAGAAACTAGACCCCTACCTCTCACCCTGAACAAAATTCAAAATGAGGTGGATCAAAGACTTAGGAATTATATGAGAAAACTAGTAGTTGCTAGAAGAAAACAGGACCAACATTCTGTCATATAGATATAGGAACCAGCTTCCTTAATAAGACCCCCAAACTGCAAGAGATAAAACCAAGAATCAACAAGTAGGATGCCGTCAAACTAAAAAATCTTCTGCACAGCAAAAGAAACAGTTAAGAATGTGAAGAGGAGAGCCTATATAAAAGGAGAAAATCTTGGCCAGCTACCCTGATAGGGAATTAATATCCAGAATATACAAAGAACTCAAAAAACTTAACACCAAAAAAAAAACTTCAAATAACCCAATCAATAAATGGTCAAAAGAAGTAAATATAAACTTCTCACAAAAAGAAACACAAATGTCTAAAAAATTTATTTATGTTCAACATCTCTAGCAATCAGGGAAATGCAAATCAAAGCTATACTAAGATTTCATCTGTCTCCAGTCAGAATGGCAATGATCAAGAATACAAATAATAATAAATGCTGGTGAGGTTGTGGAGAAAAAGGGTTCATTTGTACATTGTTGGAGGGACTATAGACTAATAAAACCACTCTGGAAAGCAGTATGGAGGATGGAACCACCACATGACCCAGTTCTCTGACTTGTTGATATTTTCCCAAAAGATCTAAAATTGTCAGACTACAGTGATACAGTCACCTCAATATTTATAGCAGCACAATTCACAAGAGCTAAACTATGGAATCAACTCAGATGCCCATCAATAAATGAACGGATTAAGAAATTGTGATACACATATATAGACATATATTATATACACATAATATACTACAAAGTGGGGCGAATGTCCTCTTGGTGCTTACCGTAGAAAGAGGAGGCAGAGTGAATCTGTATCATATACAACTCAGTATATATATAACAATTAGGGTTCTACTCAGACATTAAAAGGAATATAGTTATGACATTTGCCAGTAAATGGATGGAAATGGAGACTTATCATCCTAAGTGAAATAAGCCAAACTCAGGAACTCAAAGATTGAGTGTTTTCTCTCATATGTGAAAGTTAGAGTAATATAAAGGAAAGGGGGAGGGAAGGATAAAACATCATAATGACAAAGGGAAAGTCAATAATGTAGAAGGATCTTGACAGGCAGGATGGAGGGATGGGTAAGAGGAATCAATTCAGAATGAATTCTTAAAAAATCATGTTAGGTGCATAGATAAATGTGCCATGGGGAATTATACCTTTATGCATAAGGAAACAGAACCAATCAAATATAAATAAATAGATGAGTGAAGTCTAATAGATTAGAGGAAGGTGAACAGGGGAGATGAGGGAGGCCAGGAGAGATAAAGTGAGGGGGATCATGAACTGAAATAGAATTCCATGCATGTATGAGTTTGTTGGGATGAACCCAGCTACTCTGTACAACTATAAAGCTCCAAAAAATTTGCTTAGTCCAATAATGCAAATTCCCAGGTCCACCCAACCCCCACAAAATCAGATTCTGTCTGAGAGTGGAACTCAAAAATCTGTATTTCAGTCGATTCTGCAGATAATTCCTGTTGTACCTGTTTGCTCTGCTACTGTGTGAATTTTAAAAATGGACTTAGGTACCAGTTAGATTGTGAGGAGGCACGTCCACCAGGGCCCGAGGGGTCCTAGGATGAGTGATGAAGTAGCATGTGGGATCTTATTTCACATGAATTTTCCATCAGGTACTTAAGATTTAAGTTCTTCCGTCGCCCACTGCAGGAAATTCAAGAGAACAAATGCACTTCTTTCTGATGCCCACAGGGGGTCAGTGGAACATTAGGCCTATCTTTCTTTAAATTTCAGAACAAAAGGATTTGGGGCAGTGTTGGAGTGGAAGTGGAATGCACGCTCATTACGAAAGATAAGCCTTATTTACCAACAGACATCCCAGCTGAGTGTCTCGCTTTCTATGCAGCAAAAATCCAGCAGTGCCCAGCTCTTTATGGAGGAAGGTACATTAGCTTTCAGGTTCATAAACTTTCAGTCCATCGGTAGGTTTTCTAAAATAACTGTCCTTGGAGCTCTGGGAGTCATTTTAAGACAGAGATAATTCTGCTTTGAATTTCTTTAGGACTCATCTCCAGAAGAGTTCAAAACGTCTGAGGTATATTGTTTCACATGCCCACTGGATGGACCTGGGGTGAAAGAATTATTAATCAAACTTCGAGATGGACCAACGGAGGCTCTGAGAGGTTAGGACACCTGACTGAAGATGTGCAATAGTGGAATAAAGATGAACCCTCAATTCTCAAATTCTCCTGGACTTCAGGAGGGGAATCTCACATCACCTATCATTTCTGTCCTAAATGTCTTTAGTCAGAGTGGAGGTTCTGAGTGAATCCTAAGCACTAATTCACCCTCATCACTTAGGGCCTTCTTTACAAGATAGGATTGATGCCACAAGGTGCTCAAGCCAAGTGTTCTTTTAGACGATTTATGCCACTCTATTTGTCTTTTATTGTGCATGTGTCTGGAGCTCAGTGGTTGGTTTTCTCCCTAGCACAATTTCATTTTCCTTCTTTTAGAGGTACACTAACCAGGTGAGAGTGGAAGGAGCTGGACCATCGGGAAGAGCCTGCTGTAATGAGCATCCCCTCCCCAAGCTTGTGTAGCTGTCCTGACATAAGCCCCTGGGCTTGCCTTTGAGCTGGCCACAGTGATTGCTCCTTCAGATGACTCTCCAAGGCTGCAGGGCTCTGAAGTGTTTTCCTCTTTTCTCTCTCTAACTGCCTGCAGGTGGCTTAATGACGGAGGTGTTACGAATCTAGAAAGTGCTGGGTCATAGGATTCAGCAATTGTTAGACACTTGACTCAGAGTGAAAGATCATGCTGATCAACGTTGATGAACTCATTAATTAATTAATCAACTTACTTGCCAGACACTCCATGAGAAACTCCCACATGCCTGGCATTTTCCTGGGCACTAGGGCTTAAGAGATAAGCCAGGTGTGGGCTCTGCTAGGAAGCAAATCAGTTCCAAGCACAGAAGGTCAAAAATAAGATCAATGTCCCTGATAAACTTGAAAAAGGCTATGATGGGTGTACACCCAGGAGGACATAGGGACAGCAATAGGAAACCTCTTACCTGGTGGGAACAATTGGTAAATGACATTTTCCATGCATCTTTCAGAGCTTTCTATGGGTGATTTGTGGCAGGGTCGGGTGGAAGACTGGAAAGCATCCCTGTAGACAGGGCCTTGGCCTCACTCTCTTGGAGGGCTCCCTGTGAGCCCATGATCTGGATTGATCTAGATTGGTCTAGATCTCTTTTGCAAACATCAGCTGGGGCCTCCTTATAACTTCTCCTACCATGCAAACCTTACTTCTTCTACTTTTCTCTTTTACTGTCATATTGGGTGACCAGTTCATCCTGGTTTTCCCAGGATTGTTTTAAAACTGGAACTTGTGTCCCAGAAAGGCCCTCAGTCCTGGGCCATCCGGGAGGTTTGAACACTCTGGACTCCCTCCCTTTCCTTCCATATTTCCTTTTATACATTTGCTTTTCTTTCTTCTCTCCTGGTCTGCAAGCCTTATAGTTTTGGTCACCATAAGGGTGATGCCTGGCCCCTGCAGCAGGTCTGATTCTCAGTGCCTGTCCACACCCTGACCCTCTGAGGGAATTCCTGCTTATACTGCTCTTCACTTTAAAATCTCTTTTGTATTGGATGCCTCTTCCTTCTGGCCACAGATGTGACTCAGATTGGATTCTGTGAGGCAAACATCATCTTGAGTGAGGCCATGTTTTCTCTCCCTCCCACTCTCCCTTTCTTTCTCTTCCAGCCGTGATTGTGTGGCTCAGAGAGAGGATGCGATTGGCTTGCTTTGCCTCAGCCATGTAGAAATGGCCCAAGTGGACAGAGAGTGCCAGGCTGGCTCAGGGATGCCAGGTCTCTATGCCCAGCTCTCTGTGTCTGTGCACTGGTCCTGCTGATCTGCTGAGTGGCAGGGATGATTTCTCTAGCAAAACCTACTGCTAGTACCATAGCAAATGTATTGGCTTCCTAGGGTTGCCATAACCAAGTACCCCAAAATGGATGACTTCAAACAATAGAAATTTATATTCTTGTGAGGGCTACAAATCTAAGCTCAGGTGTTAGCAGGGCCATGTTCCCTGAGTCTCTGGGACAGATTTTTTCTTGGTGTTCCTCTGCTGGTAGGTGCAGTGCCTCAGTCTCTGCCTCTACAACCACAGGGCCTTCTGCCTGTGCATTTCTGTCTCTGGGACTATTTTCTTTTAAAGACACCAGTGATTTTGGAGTAAGGGTCCACTCTACTCAAAGTAGTTGCATTTGCAGGGATCTTACTTCCAAATAAGGGTTCGCTCTACTCTAACTAGTTGCATGTGCAGGGATCTTACTTCCAAATTAGGTCATGTTCTGAGGTTCCATGAGCAGGACTCTAGCCTGTCTTTTGGTGGGGACACAATTCAACCTACAACATCAAGAACGTGAAAAAAAAAAAAAGATAAATGGGACCACTTTTTTTGTGGAGGGTGGCTGTGTATGCAGCAGGCATTAAGTTTTCCTTCAGGCTGAGAAGAAACGTTTTAGTTTGATTCATCCCATTTATTGATTCTTGATTTTAATTCTTGCACCTCAGGAGTCTTATTAAGGAAGTTGGGGCCTAATCCCACGTGATGGAGTTTAGGGCCTACTTCTCTTTCTGTTCTTGTCTCTGTTTTCCTTTTTGTTCGTGTGTTTGCCTTCTTACATCTGATCCCCTCGTTTCCCCCTTTTTTCATTTCCCGACTCCTTTCAAGTCACTTCTTCCCTGTGCTGCCTGCCTTTAAGGAGGCTCTTCCACAGCCTCAGGACTTGCTGCAGCCTTCGCCTCAGCTTGTGGCACTGCCCAGGTGTCATTCCTTTAGATGCTCCATCCAGGGGATCTGTGGAAGGGCTGGGTGGTGATGACAGGGGCCAGGGGACTCCACATAAAATAAAGTATTACCCGATGATGAAGATTTAACCTGCCCATGAATGGGTTCATTTTTGATCTTCACATTGTTTTTTTTCCTATATGGTTTAATTTAAGAAAGGAATTCCACTAAAACTCAGTATGAAAATTATAGCTCTAGGACCTATCGTGAGGGGGAATCTCTGGCCATTGGGTTGAAAGTCCAAGCTGGGCAGAGGGTAGTTACCCTGAAGTTACTGCTGAAGAACTAGTTCAGCATCCAGTGTCAGCACTGACCTGAGGTCTTAGAAGTCAGGGTACCCCCTTCTGTCATTTTCATACTTCAGGGAAGGAAGATAGCCAGGTTCCATAGCAAGGTCTACAAAGTACACTGACAACCTGCAGATCATCAGGGGAATAGCCATACAGATTTATTATTTTTAATATCACATGAATGGAATCATCTTGAGAGGAAAAAAAAAGTGAATACCTCAAAAAAGTGATATTTGAGAGTTATATATCATCTTAACAGGGGATAGAGAGGAGGATCGGTGAAGTGATTTTTTTTTTAGGAAAGATGAATGAGCCCCTAGAAGAACACAGGGAACCCGTGATCATTTGTGACAAAGTTTGGACGTGGTGTGTTGACTTCTAGTCTCCTGTCTTGGGGTAAGTCCACCTTGCCTGGTTGAAATTTCCAGAGGGATTGATGACAGTTGAGTTCCTTTGGGCATCTATGGGCATTTAAGTAGCGTTTAGAGAAAGCTTCTCCCTGACTTTGCTGTGTTTCAGGTGCCTTTGGTACAAAATCCTCAGTAGGCCAAAGTGGCATCATTTGGGGTGGTATATTCTGGTCTTCAACATAAATATGTGGAATTCTCTCCACTTCCTTTTCCTTTGCCTCCTTTTAGAGGTAAGCAAATTCCCAACACAGAAAATGGATGCACTTGGCAGTGTTCTAATGGCAGGACCCGGAGTGTGGCCTCTTTTAGGGAGGCCAACCTTTAGCAGAAGGCCAATGCTGAAGGTTGAAAGGACTCCATAGTTTGAAAATCTCCCAGTCCTGATCCACATTAGGCTTGCCTAAGGCCCCCGCACTTATTGTTGGCAGAGTGCCCAGTGGAGGAGAGCTTTCCCATGGTGAGGGCAGAGCTCAGGCCTCCAGCCAAGAGCAGAACAGGCCTCTTCTTGCTTTCATGTCCATCATTCGGCTCTTACTGCTCCACCCATCCCGCTCTTACTCATCTTTCAATGTAAGCCCAAGTATTGCTTCCTTTGTGGAGTCGGATTCAACTGCTCACGCTAACTTCACCCTTCCCATGTTCCCACAGTCCTTTGCCATCCATATTAGGACAGTTCCCACGTCCTACTGCATCGACTCACTGTGGGTCAGCCACCACCACCTCTCATCAGCCTATAACCTGCCTCGTTCCAACAAGATTTCAGACATTTCCCCCTGCTATTCTGGGGATTCAAGAGTATCACTTCTGCAGCCAGAACCCTGTGAACACATAGTAATCATTTTTTATATGAAAATAATAAAAGGAAATTATAAAATAATAGAAAATAATAAAATAATAGAAAATAATAAAAGTCACCTTATACTTTAGGCTAGTGTGTCCCGAACTCTAAGCACGCTGGATCATCTGGGAATGGCATTCACATTTAGATTCTGATTCCAGAGGTGAAGGTTAGGACCTATGTTTCTACATTTAATAAGCAACCTGTGGCTGTAGGTGCTGCTGGTTCTCAGACCACGTTTTTGAGTAAAGCAGGAGAGAAGACTACAGGATGCCTTGTAGAACATACTGATAAAGGACAGGAGAGCAAGGATAAGGTAGGGATAATTTTAAGGGGTTCAGGTCACATCCAGGAGTGTGGACAGCTGGAATTTAGAATGGGCTAGTGATTTCTGTCTTCCTGGGACTCAGCCTGAAATGGACTTTCATCCCTATTTACTTTGGTAAAACTCAAAGCCACCTGTAAGTTCTCTTTCCTTTCGTCATGATAGGATCTTCAGAAGGGAAGATAGACTGGGAATCTCTTAGCAATATTTTCTTACATTTGGGCTAGAATATACATTTTTATAAAAATGTTAGCATGAACTATTTCAACAGCTTCTTAGGAATGAGTTGTGATATCCCATTGTAAAGATGAAGAAACTGAAACTGTTTCTCACATACAAGGCTTGCCCAGGGTAATTCAAAACAGAAGACATTGATGAAAGAGAGAGGATGGGCTGGGGATGTGGCTCAAGCGGTAGCACACTCACCTGGCATGCGTGCCGCCCAGGTTCGATCCTCAGCACCACATACCAACAAAGATGTTGTGTCTGCCGAAAACTAAAAAAGATAAATAAATATTAAAAAATTCTCTCTCTCTCTCTCTCTAAAAAAAAATAAAATAAAAAAATATTTTAAAAATTCTCTCTCTTTAAAAAAAAAGAAAAAAGAAAGAGAGAGGACAATTAGATCTTCATTACTTCTGTATACTACTTTCCTTACTTCTATCATTAATTTTAACGATGAAAAGATTGGGACTTTAAATGGTTTGCCATCAAACCCTTAGCATGGTGTCTTATACCTGGAAGGAATACTCCTTGAATATTACTTCACTAAAGGAATACCAAGTCTTTCCATTGGAGGGCCTCCATTTATATATCCTGTTGAGATTATGTGCTACATTCAGCTGATTATAATATAGCACTAAGTCAAGGTTGTGGGTTTCTCTGAGTGGCACAGCTTTCCTCTGCTCCTCACTCCTGCTCAATAAGCTCAACAGCCTTCATAAACATGGGATCTATCCACAATTTAAGAGTTTTGGTGAGAATATGGCAACATGTATGGGAAATGGCACCAGGCAAGGGAAACTAGTCTACAAAGACATTAACTCGTGTCATGGGCATCTTGCTGTATAACCCCTCCCATTATCAGAGATGCTCTAGGGAACATTCTGGAGAATGCTAGAGAATGCCATTCTCTATTATCTGGCTTTCTATAGTAGAGATCTCTCTCATTTGTACAATGATCTGTAGAACACAGGGCCTTGCCCACAGGAGGAGTTAAGGGAGGGAACACAGGGCTTATTTCAATTAAAAGAGAAGTGTTGCACCAATTTGCAGTCCCACCAGCAATGTATGAGTGTGCCTTCCGCCCCCCCCATCTTCCCCAACATTTATTGTTGTCTGTATTCTTGATAACTGCCATTCTGACTGGCATGAGATGAAATCTTAATTTTGATTTGCATTTTTCTAATTACTAGAGATGATTTGATCAACATTTTTTGATCAAATGTGTATCTTCTTTTGAGAAGTGTCTGTTCAGCTCCTTAGCCCATTTATTGATTGGATTGTTTTTTTTTTTTTTTTTTGGTGTTAAGTATTTTGAGTTCTTTATATACTCTGGAGATTAATGATCTCTCTGATGTGCGTGTGGCAAAAGTTTGCTTCCCAAATGTACGTTTTCTCTTCATCTCATTCACCAATCTGGAAAGCAATATGGAGTAGATTCCTTAGAAAACTTGGAATGGAACCACCATTTGACCCACCTATTCCACTCCTTGGTCTATACCCAAAGGACTTAAAATCAGCATACTATAGTAATGCAGCCACATCAATGTTTATAGCAGCTCAATTCACAATTGCTAAACTGTAGAAGCAACCTAGATGCCCTTCAATAGATGAATGGATAAAGAAACTGTGGTATATATACACAATCAGCATTAAAAGAGAATAAAATTATGGCATTCACAGGTAAATGGGTAGAGTTAGAGAATAAATATCATGCCAAGCAAAGTTAGCTAATCCCAAGAAACCAAAGGCTGAATGTTCTCTCTCGTAAGTAGATGCTGATCCATAATTTTGGCGGAGCATGGGAAAATGGAGAAACTTTGATGGGGAAAGGGGGAGGGAGGGTTGGGGACAGGGCATGGTGGTAGGAAAGATGGTGGAATGAGATGGACATCATTATCCTAGGTACATGTAAGATTGTATATGGTGTGACGCTACATGGTATACAACCAGAGAAATGAAAACTTGTGTTGCAATTGTGTACATTAAATCAACATGCATTCTGCTGTCATATATACCTAATTAAAATAAATTAATTAATAAAAAAGAGAGAGAACTGGATTCTCTAATTGCATTGCTCAGCCCTTACACAACTTTTGTTTGCTTCCTTGTGTCTGGGATAGTTTCTTCAGAAAACTTCAAAGTTACTTCATAGAAAGGTCTTACTTCACAAAAGAGTCAATCAAACTGTAAAGGAGATTGAGAAATACAGTCTTCCTGTGTGTCCAGGGAGAGGAAATGGGATGTATGGGCATCTAATTAGTCTCTGCTAAAATTTCCAAGCAATTTTCTCTTGCATATTCACTTTTCCTAGATTATTTCATCTGTACATTAATTTTTAAAAATTGATATTAGTAATAATAATTGACATTTATTGAATATTTAATATGTATCAGGCACTGTGCCCATCACCAACATATATTTGTTCAAATCTTACAAAGTAGATATGCTTTTATGTCCATTTCACATACTGAGGTAAAGGGAGATAAGGAAAAGGAGGCAAAGGCAACTTACTTCATTAAGTTGTCCCAGTTTGCAGGACTAGAAATCAGCCAAGCCAGGCTAGAACCTGGTCGTCTGAGCCCTAAGCTAATGCACGACACTGTGTTAATTGATACCACTTGATAGGACTACCTCCCCCCCCCACCCCCAACAGTCTCCTTGGAAATTACTCATTTTTCTTGCTTCTCTTTCTACCCCTCCCCCAGCTCCAGCCTGGAGACCAGGTGCTCCTTTCTGATTTCCACCATCATTGTTCAGCATCGGTCCTTCACTAGCCCCTGACAACCACAGGTTGCTATGGTCTTCTCAACTGGTAGTCATGTCCACCCTTTCACTAAAATATGCAGTTTCTGGCTTCTTTGGGCAACCTCAGTGCTCATGTGGATGATATGTTCAACTCTATAGCCTCCATAGTCTTTGCTATCCACATGAAAGTCCTGTTCAATGAAAACACCTGGATCCTGCAGTCAACAGGGACTGTTGTGCCTTTCTAGTCTACTTCTCCCACAAACCTCACCATAGAACTTATACAGTATTCTCCACCTTTTTAGGCTATTGCTGCCTCCTGGCTTCATTTCTTTTCCTACATAACCTATTACCCATGAGCAACTATCTTACAGGGTGCTGGAGGAGAAAGGTTGGATGGTGTCACAGGCTGGAATGGAATCTGGAAGTGGAGTCAGAGGCAGGGAAGAGGGAGTCTCCTTTGCATTGTGTTGCTGAGGAACAGCTTTGCTCTGGGAACAGAGAGGTGAGTTATGGGAATCGGTGGGCTCTAAACCTTTCTCTAAGTGTTATGAGGAAGGGAAACTGGGAATCCTGGCTTTAGATCTGGGTCCAGGCAGCCAAGTTTTTCTCAAAACATCATCTTGTAGATCTTGTAGACCCCTTTATTAGAATGCTCTGTGTGTCCTTGTGAGAGGGCAGATCCTCATGCTCTACTCCAAGTTTCCTGAATCAAATCGAAACCTTTGGGGGATGTGCCTAGGAATCTGCATTCTAAACAAAATTCAATGTGATTTTTATCTACTTTAGGATTAGAAGACTTTTGATTTAAGCAGGTCAGACATCTCCAAAAGAAGGAGTTAAAAGTCTTAATCGCCTCCCACTCCATCCACCTCTCAATCCTATGATTCTCCCCAACTTGAATGAAATTCAGACTTGCCAATCAGTTGTGATTTTTCTTTGAAGCCCCTTAAATCTAGTTCCACTCCCTTCCCTGAAGGGCCTGGAGTGGGACAAGCATATTTGGCTCAGGAACAAACAGAAATTCCACCCCCAATCCCCATCTTCTTCCTTCTTGCCGCTCCCCACGCTGAGAAACAGCCCAAGTCCCCTCCATGCCATGTGCTGCTGGAGGGGGAATCAGTGAGATCGGGGAGCTGATTAATCTACGGGGTAGGCATCAAGAGATAAAAATGCAGTATTTTTTATAACTTTTTAAAACCTGCCTCAGGGAGGGCACAATAAACCAGGACTCCTTGTACTGTGAGGTTGGTAGTTCCTTATCCATGTTCAGATAAATCAGATCAATTAAGTTCCCTTAGAACACACTGTTTTCTTTTTCTGCATGGTGCCACCTAAATAGCTTCTTTGCCACCAGGTCTCCAGTCTCCTCTAAGAGCTGCAAAGAGGGGGACTTCTATTCACTTGGGCAAAAACTGATCACTGTCACTTGAAATAGCACAAGGTTGAACTTCGAGGACCTGATTCAAATCCCAGGTCTATGCCTTACTGCAAGGTGACCTCTTAAAAGTCACTAAACCTCTGCCTTTATTTTCTCATCTCCTAAAAGGAGAGGTTCCTAGTTCTCCTTATCTTCTTGGGGACTTTTAAAAAAAATATATTTTTTATTTGTTCCAATTAGTTATACATGACAGTAGATTGCAATTTGACACATCATACATAAATGGGGGAGAACTTCTCATTCGACTGGTTGTACATGATGTGGAGTTGTTGCACAGGTCATGTAATCACATATGCACATAGGGTAATAATGTCTGATTCATTATACTATCTTTCCTATCTCCATGCTCCCTCCCCTCCCTTTACTCCCCTCTGTCTAGTCCAAAATACCTCTATTCTCCACCCTGCCCCATTTATAGTCCAAAATACCTCTATTCTCCACCCTGCCCCACTTATTGTGAATTAGCGTCCGCATATCCGAGAAACATTCAGCCTTTGGTTCTTTAAGATTGGCTAATTTTGCTTAGCATAATATTCTTGGAGGGTTTGGTGGGCTTTTTTTTTTTTTTGACCAAGGATTGAACCCAGGAATGCTTAACCACTGAGCCACATCCCCATACCCCCAGTTCTATTTTTTAGTTTTTATTTTGAGACAGGATCTCTCTAAATTGTTGAGGCTGGCTTTGAACTTGTGATCCTCTTGCCTCAGCCTTCTGAGATGCTGGGATTACAGGCGTTTGCTACTGGGCCTGGCTTTGAGGGCTATTGAAGACAATGATTCTTATTCTTAAAAGGGTAGCACTGTGAACTGTGAGGAGCAGGTGACTTGCACAGTACCTGAAAGCACACTCCTCCAGGGGATCCACTTGCAGCCATAAAGAGACCTGTTGGGCTTCTATAGCCCTTGGATGCTGCTGAGCATCAGGGTGCTCTCCTGCTTGCCAGTGCATACTCTGTCCTATCACACAATCATTGATGCTCCTTGCAGTTTTACTGAGGATGCCCAGTGGTTCAGGTATCACTTCCAAGTAAACCTATAAGGAGAAGAAGGTGGTTGGATGTTCCATGAAACAGAAGGGGAGGTATGCCTTCTATCATCCTCCAGGGCCTGAATTGTGGACTTAGAATTTATGACTGTCAGTTTGTATTAAGAGAAAGGAAGTTACTTCCTCAGCCTCCTAACAGTTTCATGCACACTGGAGTAACAGTTGGCAGTTAGGCAGAGAGGCTGTCCATGCTACTGGATTTTGAGGGATTCTTGGCATAGCACGAGATCCGGGCCTGTCCTCCTTTGGTCCTTTCTCCAGGACATCCCTGACTTGGGACTTATTACCCACATCTATGAGATGGGAATGACTTATCTGGTCAACTGCTTCTGAGGTACCAGGGCCAATACAGGTTTATTGGGTTCTTACCCCTTTATGTTTTTTATTTTTAAAAGATTTAGTATTTTCTTTGCCTGAAGGAAAGCTTGCTAGCAAGAATTTCAAGGGCTCTGACTTAGATAACATCCTAGAGAAGCTGGCCCACTTGGCTATTTGAGGGGATTTCTCTCAAACTATTAACCAGGGAAGCAATCACAGCTCTCACTCCCCCAAGCTGTATGGGCCCGTGGCTCTTTTTCAATCAAATGGCTCATGTCAGTCTCACACTTAAAACCTTCCAGTGCTTTCTAACACTCTTGGAATAGAAGTTAAGCTCTTCACCCAATGGTTGCTTCCTGGCCTGCAATTACTTCAGGCTCCTCCAACCTCCCCCACCCCAGCCTTCTTCCTGTTGCTCAGATGTAGCCAGCCCTGACAGTCCCTGCCTTGGACTCTTTGCAGTGGCTGTTCTCCTTTGCTCTGTGTTTAAAAGGTCTGGCTCTTTCTTGCCCTGAGATGGCTCCTTAAATGCCACCTCTTCAGAGAGACCTTTCCACACTCCTCGGGACCCTATGTCCATTCTCCATGGAGTGGTCACTGTTCTGATATCTTTCTTTTTCTGTTTAATTCTTTATTTCTGTCTCTTCCCTTTAGAATGGAAGAAAGAGATCTCTTGTTCACTTCCTGTTCTTAGCATAACACCTGGCATGTAGCAGGCTCTTAGCAAATAAGTGTTGACCCTACATAAATTGCCTTTCGAGCCCCAAACTCTAATCCCAGGCCTGTTTGCTTCTTACCAGCTGCATGTCTGACCTTCACTTTCTTTGTTAGGTGGAGATAATAACCCTGGCCTTGCAGGTGGTGAGCAATTACTAGGACAGAGTTTGTAAAAATACCTTTAACACAGGAGAAGCTCCCTGAACACATACCTAATGCGTGCATACATACATACATTTCTCTTCCCTCTTTGTGGCCAGGCCTGGCTCTGTTACTTTTGAGCCCCATGTCCTTGGAGAGTCAGTTCATTCTCTGGGCTTCAGGAGATGCAGGGACTGTTACCAGGTGACCCTCCAGAGGGTCTCATTTCAGTCTGCTCTTCAGTAGGTGGAAGGAAATCAGGCCTCTTTTCCCCCAGTTACATGGCCAAAGGGGCTTCCCTGAGCCAGAGCACGAACACTCTGCCCCCACCTAAAAGGACATGGTGGGACACTTTGGAAAGGAAGCCAGTGAAAGGGACCACCTTTTGAATATTAAGCAGGATCTTAATGTCTCCCTGAATTGGCAAGCGTTATATTATGGGCCTGCTGTTGGCAGATAGGGGGGAACTTGATGGTCGCTGAGTTAAATATGGCTGGAATTTACAGTGGAATAAAAGGTGCCAGATTAATAGGGTTTCTTTTCTCTGAACCATAAATTGGAAGTCCTGGTGCCTGATGGGCTACTAAATCTCCAGCCCCTGGGGTTTTCTAGCTGGAGAGCTCTGGGAGCACCCTCTTTCGCAGCTGAAAGTCAATGCAAATAATGATCTCACTAGGGGTTTCGTCCTGTGAGTGGGGCTGGGCTGAAGGGTGAAGGGACCTATCACATTTGCACAGCATCCCAAACTAGTCTCTGAACGCCACTAAGAGGACATGTCAGATTTCCCCACACATCATTTCAGGGATGTCCGGTGCAGAGGGCGGCCGGTGATGGGCAAGCTTATTTGAGCATGCTCTGAAAAGCACTTCCTCTCTGCTTTTCTTCCCTCCTCTTCACAGATGAAAGCTTTAAGAGAGATGGAAAATGTCCCAGGACCTATGACTGCTCAAGACGACCCCTGTGAGTCCCTAGGGACATTGTCATTGGTAAAATATCCTCAGGTATTTTAAGGAGCAGCATTTGGGTACATCACAGAGACTCCAGTCCTCACTAGCTTGAGGACAGGTTGGATAGGAGCGGAGAACAGGATGGAGGTCGGTCCACATGTTCTTCAAGGATCTCTCTAGCTTGAGAACCCAGAGGATTAGACCAAAAGGTGGAGAAACCGTTTTGTTTAATCATCACAGTAATCTTTGAAGTAGCCGGGACTGTAATTGACCTTATGTCTGGAAGGAAGAAACCAAACTCCAAGGAGAACAGGTGACTTGCTTATAGTCCCCCAGTGGAACAGCTAAACCAGAAACAAATTCCCTGTCTCCTTCAATCTCAAGCAGCGCTGTTTGTAGGCAGGGGTAAGGACGGTGGTGGGGAGGATGTGACCATGGTGATGATGTGCTTTGCTCTGATGCTTCCAGCCTTCTTTAAAGGGCAGGAGAAACAGCCTGCAGACTTTGTGGGAATGACTGGAACAGTACAATCTCAGAGTAACTGCTTGCAGGAAGCTGCTAACCGACTGGTACTTTTGTGGGACTTGGAAAAGATCCTCATTTGGGGGTGAATGCAGCCCTGTGGTAGGCTTGGATTTTGGCCTCAACTTACCCATCTAACTGGTACTCTTTGTAGAGAATAATGTACACATTTATGTACAGTTGCCCTACTGGTGGGAATTCAGATTTCAGCTTTAAAAAGAGGAATCTCCATTGCAAAGGCTTTCCCTGGGCCTCTCTTTTCCCAGTGCTGCTTTAAGTAAACTCTTTGAAGAGGGTTCTGCTAGGAGCACCCCAACAGCTTACCCAGCTGCCTGCCTGGGGTTGCAGTAGAATCCCAATAGACCATTCAATCCCAGAAGCCAGAAGAAAGCAGCTGAAGTTGGGGGAAGTGTCCTGAAGTTGACAGTCAAGTGGGTCGTCCCCCCCAGGAGGTGTCTTTTATTATTTCCCTGGTGGCTTCCTTGACTTCCTGGCCAGCCTTGGAGCACTCCCAGCCCTTCCCTGAGCCAGTAAGTCATTCAGCTGCTTTGGCTGGGACCTCCATGAACATGCAGCGGAATATTTATGTCCAACCTGTTTTTTTTTTTTTTTTTTTTTTTTTTTTTTTTAATGACAACAATTCAACTTACTTTTTGGCCTTTTCTTTGCTGCATTAGGAGAAGTCAATTTCTCTTATGGGACAGGAAGGTGACCTTCCCTAGAATGAAATACAAACATTTTTTCCTGCTAGCCATTGTGCTTCTGAAGACCAATCCTTCCTTCCAGTAAAGCAAAAGAAAAATTCCTTCTTTGTGTGTGTATGTGTAGGGGTGTGTGTGGGTGTGCATGCGCGTGCCAGTGCACATACACACTAATTATTTAAAGTAGCATTGAAATTGCATTCAGGGATCTTATGACAAAAAAGAATAAATAAAAATTGAGTGGGAAGGCAATGTAGGTGCTGGAATTGAGGAGAGGCTGGGAAAGAAGGCAAGAGGCAGAGAATCTGGCACCCCATCAGGAATTCTACTGAGGCTAGGGTGTGACTGGAGTGAATAGCCGCCCAGTGTGTGAGGCAATCAGGCAGAGAGGACCACTATGGGACACCATTTGGGTTTCCAGAAAGTGGGCTGGGTCAGGGTCATTGCCAGGAGACACAGTGCTTGATAGTCACATGAGAGGGAGTGCCACCTCATCTCCTCCTAAGGTCTTCATTCACCCCCCTCTACTGCCATCTGGATTCTCCATAGGAGCTCTGTCCTTTCTCTACAAGATCCCCGTCACCTGTAATGGTAGAATGAAATCCTAAGAACACAGCAAAGACATGGGAAAGACTTCCTGTACCTATTTGAAGGAGTTAAGCTGATCAGGAAGTTAAGTATGTGAACCTTGATTTCTCAAATAGGTGACCACTTCAAAATTGACAGAACTTGCCTAGAGTGGAGTACATGCCTGTAATCCTAGCAACCCAGAAGACTGAGGCAGGAATATCACAAGTTTGAGGCCAACCTCAGCAACTTAATGAGACCCTGTCTCAAAAAGTGAGAGAGAGAGAGAGAGAGAGAGAGAGAGAGAGAGAGAGAGAGAGAGAATGCTTGCGCTCTGGGGATATGGGGATGTATAAAAAATTTGATAATTATTATTGTTATTATTATTTGTGTAAGATTAAATCAAGTTGGGAAGGCATAAGGGAGTCTGTAACTTTGAAGAGCCTGGTTTCAGGTGATTTTATGAAACAATGAATTCTTTGGTCATGACCTTAGATGCTCCCATGATTTATACTTAAAGAAAAAGCTCTGGAGGGATTGGGGATATAATTCAGTGGTAGAGATCTTGCCTGGCAAATATGAGGCTCTGGGTTCTATCCCTAGCAACTCAGGGGGAAAAAAACCCCAAACAGTTATACAAACCCAAACCTGTTAGAAAGTGGATTCTCTTACACCTAAGTGAAAATGCAACCATTCTTTATCTCCTCCTATTGAGGAGAAGCAATAAGTCTTCTCAGACAAGGAGGATACAAGTGGGCCCCAGGGAACCCTCCCCTCCCTCTCTTCTCTACCCACATTCAAGCTGTATGCATTTGTGAGGACTGCTGGAGCCAGATACCTCAGGGATAAGACTCACTGGATGCTGTCATTAGACAAGATGTCAGAAGTCATCTGGCCTACCCATCTGTTATGGCCACATCCTACTGCTCATGATGGATGACCTCTTGTAGAAAAGGTCCCCGTGGCCTCCTTTCAGTTAGGTTCCTGATCACCTAGAACCTCATTTGACAAATAGCAGGTGCTCAATAAATGCTGAGTAAAAGAATATTTCTCGGTAGCTACTTGAACACATCTAGGGACAAGTACCCTACCATCTGAGGAGGCAACATATTCCTTTTGTAGATCTCTCTGATGATTAGGAAGCTGTTTAAATTGAATCAAAGTCTGACTTCTTGCAAATTTTCTCCACATGTCTGCTCTGGTGGGAAGCAAAGAGGCTTATTCCTTTATTCTTTCCTTGTAGCTTTTGCTCTTCTTTTCTTCCAGGGGTTCCTTCTTCCTCAGTCAGTGACCTCATGTTTCTCCCAGTTGATTTAGAACATATACAACGAGTGCTCAATTCTCAGATGCCTGGCAAGGTCAGGGCTCTAATTTAGGACTCCCCCTCCCTCCTGGCCCTGTTGATAGGCACATGTCTTTGGCACCATCCCTACTTAGCAAGCTGCTGTTGCAGAAAAGAGGAGATAGCCTCTGGTGGTCATGTTACAGTGGTGTTTATTTTCTTTTCTTGTTATAATGAAAAAAATATTTATTATAAGAATGCATTATTTTAATCATCAGGAAAAACTACAAAGCTACTTCTATTGTAGAAGAAAGATATTAGTGATCTGGTTTATAAGAGAGGGTTGATGAACAGCATAGGCTTAGGGAGACAATCAAATACCGACACAATATCAGGCACTGAACGAGGCAATACCAAAATGAAGAAAAATTCCCTTTCCCTTTGCATGTTTCCCAGTTTATTTGCTCAAACAATTATGACCGATGAAAAGAAAACACCCAGTTTTCTCTATGAGCCTCTGTATGGAGAGGCACTGAAAATGACCTAGGAGCTCTTTAAGTACAGCTTAACAAAGAGGTTAAGTTCAACAAGTGATGAGGAAGACTGGATGTGAAGACACATGGAGAAGTAAAAGTTCAGGGCTCCTCAGGGAGCTTCACAGGTTTGGAGGGTCTGGAAGGCAGGTGTACAGCAGGGAAGGGTGGGAGCTGAGGTAAGAGGGGACGGAGGTCATCCATGGCTGACTGCTAGAAACCTAGGCTTTATTCTGCATGTGTGTATGGGGGGATGGGGTGGGAGCAGCAAGCAAAGAGAAAGCATTTGAACAAGGTGAATTAATAACTTTATCCATGTAAAAATAACAACCTTGCTTTCAGGAAACAAGAAAATCATTTATTCTGAGTCAAATATGAGTGACCATGGCCTGGAACATGAATTCTATTACTCTGAATAACATTTTCCACTGTGGAAGAGGTTAAGTAAAAATTCTTTTTGTACTAGGGATTTATCCCAGGGGTGCTTTACCATTGATCCACACCCCAAGTCTCCCCCTTTTTATGGGTACTGGGGAGTGAACTCAGGGGTTCTTGACCACTGAGCAACATCTCCAATGAGACAGGGTCTCACTAAGTTGCTTAGTGCCTTGCCATGACTGAGGATGACTTTGAACTTGAGATCCTCCTGTCTCAGCCTCCTGAGTTGGAGGTTACATAAATTTTTACAGCACAGAATAAAGAAGGTTTTAAGTCATTACATTTGCCAAATGCATTGGCAGAAGCACCAGGGAGGTGGACTACAGCAAGGTAGGGAAATCTCTTCCATGGGTTGCAGATATTACAGCATTCTTACAAGGCTTTAGGTTGGTGGAGTCTAGAGGTCTGCTGAGCTTGGAGTTACATTCTGAGAGTTTTACTTAATAGTCATGAGGATGTTAAGTCAGATTCTAAGAGGCTGAGAGTGAATGTCTATTAGAAGGACTAAGAAAGCTCAAGCTAAGTTTGACTCTTGACCTGCAACATTCCATCTCTCCCCAGTCATGATGTTCTACTCAGTCAAGGTCAAACAGTCTGCAGGATCTTTGATATGGATGAGAACTTCAGAGAACTTCAGGTTCTCATCTTCAGTGACAGAATGTCTAGCAACACGGTTGTTAGTAGGAAATATTTGTGGGGTGGGGAAGTAGAGGAATATCTTTTTGTCCTTTAAGTAGTATAATACACAAGGCTACTAATTAAGACCCATTCTTTCTCCAACTCTACCATGAGAAATGGGTAAAACAATTGCAGGGCTTAAGAACATGTATTCTAGAGCCAGCCTTCCTAAATTCAAATCACTGCTTTTTTATTACTTAGAAATTTATGGTATTGGCTTCTTTTTCACTCAGTTTCCTTATCCTTACAGTAAGAATAATAATTGTATCTACCTCATTAGGTTGTTGGGAGGATTAAATGAATTAGCATAAGGATAGATCTTTGGGTCATGCTAGACACTTAGGAAGAAATATGGGTTTGTTATATTAGGCGTATTTTGTGTTCTCATTATTGTTCTATCTATGAGCAAAGAAAAGCCTAAAGGGATTTGGAGTTAGAAGCAGCATGCCACCATCACTAATTGATGGTGTGACTTAAGCATTTTAACCTCTCTGAGCCCTAGTTTTCCACTAGAAAATTCAGATGACAATAATTCCCACTGTACAGAGTCTTGTGGAAATCAAAGGAGATAATGGATTCCAAAGCTCTTTGTAAATTGTAAATCGTCCAATACCAGCCACTAGATTGATATTCTCTCCCCGGTCTTCCCATAAGGGCAAAGAGGGATCTCTCTGCAAAGGGATTCAGTGATTTACCACAATTCTCCTGTGAGTCTGCATTGGGTCTGGCCTGGGACGCTGCCTTTGCACTCAGCAATTTCTCTACACTGTCGGGCCAAGGGAGTGTGCCCTGCCTTCTACACCCAGATGGAGAATCACATAAATAAAGCAAAACCCTGGGCTAGGCTCCTCCTGTCACTTTGCTACTAATTGCCTCTTTAGAAATAGGAATAATTAAACCTGGAACTTTATTTTAACAGGCCTCAGGTCAGGCTCAGCTTTCCGCATCCTTGGTCAATTTTCCCACCACTTCTTAGCTAATCTGGGGAAGAGGAAACTGTCCTGGAGTGGTTCATTTGCATCAAAACCACTATAATTTGTAAGTAAATGGCATTGCTTTTAAATGCAAAGGAACATCCTTGAGTTGACAGAGAAACCTGTCTTTGATTCTTCAAATAACTACAACCCCTAATGTTCTGAAAATAATCTTTCCTTCTCTCCATTTACACCCCTCCCAGAAGGAGCACCCTTAACCCCTCTTGGAAAAATAGCCATTAAAGTTTTCTCCTGTCAAGGGCCCTCTCCTTGCCTGCCGGGGGAGGTGTTTGAGGAACGATCCTCACCTGGACAGGCACACTGAGTTGCTACTAAATGTAACGCACAGAGAAACAGAACGAATTTCCCAGCCTTTAGGAGGTTCACATCTCTGAAGGAAGATGATAATGTTACCTATGTGATAGAAGTCCGAATGTGATATTGTAAGAGAGCTGCAAAGTTCTTCATGACCTGGAGTCTGAACCTGCTTGGAAGATGAGTAAAGATCTGGAGAGACACAATGGTTATTCTGTTAGACCTCAAAAGTTGATATGATTCCAGCATGGTGGGTGTGTGCCTATGATCCCAACAAATTTGAAGGCTGAGACAGGAGGATCACAAATTTAAGGCCAACCTCAGCATCTTAGGAGGGCCCTAAACAACTTAGCAAGACTCTGTCTCAAAATTAAAAATAAATAAATAAACAAAGAAAAAGGGGTTGGGGGAATATAGCTCAGTGGTAAAATGTCCTGAGTTCAATTAACAATACTGGAGAGCTGGAAGTGGGGCTGATATGATTTCTCTGTCTGTTCCTCACGACATAGTCTCTTCACAATTGCAGTCCAGCTGCCCTGCTCAGTGCATGGTCAATATCATCAGTATCATCTGAGCATCCATCCTTAGAGCTAAGGCATTGCTCTGAAACATCACCCACCGAAAGTCACCCTCCAAAGTGCATTGGTGCATCCAATTGGCCAGGTCCCTCTCTCTAGCATTTGTTTTGTGCAGTCTGTGCATCCTTTGAGCACTTCCCTGAATGCTAAGAACACATAATTCAATAGAGGATCAGGACTAGGAATGGGTTGGAACCTAGGCTGTGGCCCTCACCAACTCTGTAACTTCAGGAAGGTCACTAAGCCCCTTGAGGCACACAGTCATCATCTGTAAAATGTCACTGCTCTTGTCTGGATGTTTGAGTCAGCTCTTCCCCAAATTCATCTGTTTGAATCTTTACCCTCACGATAATATTAGGAGGTGGGAACTATAGGAGGTGATGAGGTCCTGGGGGCTCTATGCCCATGGAATTCATGCCCTTGTAGAAAAGATAAAAGAGACCTCTTGCTCCTTGCACCCTGTGAAGATACAGTGAAAAGACATTGTAAACTAGAAAGTCAGCCCTCATCACATACCAAATCTGCCTTGAGAAATATGTTTCTATTATTCATGAGCAATCTGGTTTACGGTATTTGGTTACAGCAGCCCAAACTAACTATGACCACAAATGGAAATTTGTGACAAATTTATGACAAATCCTAAAATGTGGAAGTGTCTTTGGAACTTTGTAATAGGTAGGAGTTAGAAGAATTTTGAGTTATATGTTCCAAAAAAAAAAAGAAAAAAGAAAAAAGAAAGCCTACATTTCTGTGAATAGACTATTAAGGATGATGTTGATGAGGACTCAGAAGGAGAGATCTATTTGCACAGAAAACTTTAATATTCTTAGAGGAGATCTTAGGTGACAGAAACAGAAATGTGGATGGTAACATATCTTGTGATATTGCCTCAGATAGAAAGGAAGAGCATGCTATTGAAAACCAGACGAAAGGTGATCCGTGTAATAAAGTGGCAAAAAACTTGGGCTAATTGCTTCCTAGTGTCTCATGGAAGGTAGAATTTGTGTGAGATTAAATTAGATAGTTAACTGAAGTTATTTCTAAGTGAAGTGTTGAAGGTGTAGTCTGATTCCTCTTGACTGCTTACAGTAAAATGTGAGAAGAGAGAAATGCTTTAAAGACAGAATCGTTTATCAAAAGAGAAACAGAACTTCTGGAAAATTCTCAAGCTATCTATGTTGGAAAAAAATGAGAAACCTGTCCAAGAGAGAACACAAAAGATCTGATCAAATTTGATAAAGAAATGAATATGGATTGGCCATCTCAAGAGAAGCTAGGAGCTATTCATCAAGACAACAAGAAGAGCAGGCAGGCAGCCTTCTAAAAAAAGAGCTGGGACCTATTGTTCAAGACATGGAAGCATGACCTCAAAGTCACCTCAGAGATAAGCAGACTGCCCTCCTCCTTGTGAGTTCACAAGTGCAAGGACCTGAGGGGCAGCACACTCCTGAAGGAGAAGCCTCCCTTTGCCTGCACTGCCTCATGTCAGAGACCCTGCTCCAGGCACTCCATTGTGATGCTCTCTGGGTAGGATTGGTGTGGTTTGTGCTTTGCATCCTGCAAAGTTGCAGGGATGAGGTTGTCTCCATCCAGACTTCAAAGGATGGTCTAGAAAGCCTCAGGATTCAGGAATATAACTAATAGGGGTGAGGATACAGCAAAGCCCTGCCTAAGGTAATGCCCAGTGCATCCATGTTGGCATCCATCTTATTCGAAAGAGCTACAAGCACATGACTCCAACCTTAGAGAGGTGCAGTGTGGGCTGTGTCCAGCAAAGCCCTGGGGACAGGGCCACCCAAAGCTATGAGGGCCAGACCACCACCTGGTAGGTCTAGAAGATGGGAACTCCACCTCAGTGGGCATAGAAGGCAGAGCAGTGAGCCAACAAAAATTGTTCTGGAGACTTAAGATTTGCTGTTGTCTACCATGTTGAGTTTTGGACTTGCTGGATACCTGTCATTCCTTTCTTCTTTCTCTTTCTCCCTTTCAGAGTGGGCATGTTTGTTCCTGTGCCTGTCCCACCACTGTATTATGAAAGCACATAACTTACTTGATTTTTCAGGTTCATTGGCTGGGGGGAAATTGCCTCAGAATGAGTTGTACCTTCAGGCAAATTTATATCTGACTTAAATGATATATAAATGAAACTTTGGACTTTAGAGTTTTGAGTTGATTAAAGTCCACGTTAAGACTTTGGAGGCTTTGGGATGGAATGAATGTATTTTTCATGTAAGAAGGAAATGAATTTGGGGAATTAGCTGTGGTAGAATGCTATAGTTTGAATGTTTGTGTCCTTTCAAAATTTATGCATTGAAATCCTAACCCCCAAGGTGATAATGTTAGGCCATGGGACTTTGGGGAGAGATTAGGTGGTGGGGCTGAAGTCTTCATGAATGGGATTAGTGCTCTTACAGAAGAGGCCTGAAAGAGACCCTGAACCCTTTCCATCATGGGAGGACACAGCAAGAAGATGATGTCTAGGGGTCAGAAAGTGGGTGCTCACCTGTTGCCAAATCTTTCAATACCTTGATCTTGGATTTCCCAACCTCCAGAACTGTGAGAAATAAACTTCTGCTGTTTATAAGTCATCTAGTCTGTGATATTTCATTGCTATAAAAGCCTGAATAGACTAAGATAGACACTAATAACAACTACTTCATCAAGTTGATGGCAAGGGATGACTAACAAATGTAGAGTAATTAAAAAATTCTTGATAGAAAAAATTTTTCCCTTATGGCTATAAATCATTAACTGTATTGGGTTTATTAGATCATTAGGAGATCAGAATATAACACCTCAAAATATGACACTTCACCCTAAGGATTATTTTGAACTATAGGCGATTGAGGAAAAGCAGACAAAGGACAAGCTCTCTACTCTTCCCCCATCTGCATGAATGAACAGCATAAATTTCCCTGATGAAGATGACTCCCTGCCCCATCCAACTTCCCATGCCAGGAAGGGGAGAACAATCATCACCAGAGAAGAGGTGGCACTGAAAATAATTCATATAAACAAACCTCACAAGGTGGCTTTTATCTACCATGAGTGTACCCCTCATAATTACCTTCCATCAATTAACACTCCTAGAAAGTACAGAAATACTTTTTCCTTTGTCTTGCTACTTCTGTACAAATTTGCCAACCTCTGTGTTTCAGTTTGGATATGAGGTGTCCCTGCAAAAGCTCACGTTAGGCAATGGAGGAATGTTCAGAGTTGAAACAATTAGATGAGGGTCACTGTGACATAATCAGTGGAATGATCCCTTTGATGGTGGTTAACAATAGGCGGGGAAGGGGGTCATGGCTGCAAAAAGAATGTCACATGCAGGTGGGCCTTTGCACATGATATTTTGTCCCTGGCTCCTTGGATACTCTCTCTGTGTCCCAGCAGCCATGAGCTGAGCAGGTTTCCCCACCGCACTCTTCTGCCATGATGTTCTGCCTTGCCTTAGGCCCAGAGCAATGGAGGTGGCTGACCATGGACTGAGCCTCTGAAACCATGACCTCTGATCAAGTTTTACCTCATCTAAGTTGTTATGATCAGATATTTTGGTCACAGTGATGAAAAGCTCACTAAAACCCTTTGGTATAAAAGCCTCCAAGCCTAAATGTTTCTTTGGGATTTTTCTTTTTTCTTCTTTTTGAAGCCCTCCTGGGCCATGTAAATAATTTTTTAAAAAAGTTTGTATGCTTTTCTTTCTTTGGTTTATTCTGCAGGACCAGCTACTAAATATAAGAGGATACAAAGAAAATTTTGTCCTCCTCTATATCATTTCTTGGTGTTGGGGAAAGATTTTTTTTCCAGTAGTTGGAATTTAGTAGATGATAAATAGGTGCTTATTGACTGGTGTAATGCCCCATTTCATCTATATTTAATTGTGATTTGCCCTCATTTGGAACACTGGCACTTCATTCCCTCTTTTCTCCCCAAATAACCTGTTTAACTATATTTAATTATTTAAAAAGAAACTCCACATCCCACTCCCAGGCCAGATAGCTCCAGGAGCAGAACAGGGAAAGGAGTGGGGTGAGAAAGACATCAAGGCTTATTTTTCTGGTATATTCACAATTAGTAATTGCTTCCTCTTGGGAGAGGCTATACTGCCCTACTCCACTGATGACAATTTTGACCATGTGACTTGCTTTGCCCAGTGAAATATGACCAGCAGGGTCCTGCCATTTCCAAGAAGGAAATTCAAGAGTCAATGTGTTTTAGTACATTTGAAATAAAAGTATCCGACTAGCTGGCTTATGAGTAGCAGAAATTTATTTCTCGCTGGGAAGTTCAAGGTCAAGGTGCAGGCTGAGCTGGTATCTGGGAGAATTCATTTCTCATGGACAGAATCTTTGTGTTGTGTCCTCACATGGTAGAAGGGATGAGGGATCTCTCTGTGGACCCTTTATAAGGGCACTAATCCCATTCATAAGGGCTGCACCCTCATGATCTAATCACCCCCACAAACCCACACCTCCTAGTACCAAGATATTGAGGATTACAGTCAATATTTGAATCTGATAGGAAGAGAACACAAATGTTCAGACCATAACAACCAAGATATATTTCCTTTTGCCCAAGTCAGCTATGTTCCCTACTGGCCTGAATCCTGGAAAGATAACATGAGATGGAGCTATAGGTGACCCACAATACCCACATATAGTGAGAAATAGACCTTTGGTGTTTTAAGCTCCTGAGACTTCAGGGTCCTTTATTACTTTAGCTTATTCTGACGGAGCATATTTGGTGTTTTCTTCCTCTGTGATGCTGCCCAACTCTCTTCTCCCTCCTGGTCATTGTGTCAACTCCATGTCTTAATATTTCCCAAATCCATGTTTTGAGCCACAGTCCTTACCATGTATTTGGCCTGCTGGTACCTCAAACACAGCATGCACAGAACTGAACTCACTGTTTTCCTTCCCCTAAGCCTATTTCTTTTTATATCACCCTTTCTATATCCACAGAACCATCTAGGGAAGTGTGAGATGTTATTGAGGCCATTCTCAAACCCCCTCATCCCCCTGGGACTAAGCCTATAATTTCTACTGATGAAATGTCTCTCACTTCTATTTCTCCTTTTCAAGATCCTAGTAGCTAATCTGGCTTCCAATTTGTCGCCTCAATGCCTACAAATGCTTGTCATCTGGTCTCCCTGTCTTTTGTCTCTTTCCTGATCGGTTTATCAATCCTAACCCAGGCAGGCCTGGGATAAGAATATGAATGGAGATCCAAACACTAAATCTCTAAATATTTATGACTTATAAGTCAGTCTAAAAAAAATCTTTCTAATCAGAATATATTATGGCCTGCTAGCTTGACAAATATAACATCATAACAACCTGGAAGCCCAGATTCAAATTTAAAATGTTTAGATTCTTCTGAGTTATGTAATGGAGCATGTCAGCATGAGAGAGCTGGCTTTGGTCTCCAGCCCACTATCCATAGCTGCTTCTCTTCTCATACCCAGCTCCATCCCATAATGGAAAAGGCCTTGTACACACAGTGAGAATTCTAAGCTAGCATGTGTAAGATTCATTCTCATTCCATACAAACAACCAAGCTTTGGCCACCCCTAAGCTTTGGACAGTATGCCAACAGCACAGTCTACTCTTAGGATAAAGGACCAGGGCAGATAATGATTTGTGCCATGCAAACAGGTTTGTAACCACAAATTCTAGGATCCTGGACACACCAAGCATGCTCTAAAGGGCAGGATACAGGCTTAGGTGCTTATCTCCTTGTAACTCATGGGAGAAAACAGAAGTGATACTCTAGGACTCTAGAATGATACTCTTGCCTATGGGTCAGGGTGTGACTGGAAGTGAGTCACAGTAGGTCTTTTCTAGAGGTGGGTGAGTCCCAGAAAGGGTGTTTTTCTCCTGGATCTAAGAGGGAGTCCATAATTCATAATTGTGATCAACATTTATTGAGGATGCCTGATGTGCTAAACATTGTTCTAAGTTCTTTACTAGTAAAGAAACATAGGCAAGTTCCTTGAATTACCTATATCACATAGCTCATAGGAGGCATAGCCAAGGATTGAACCCAAGTAATTTGATTTCAGAATCAGTACATACAGCATGCGATCTTGCCATTAGAATCATCTTCTATATCTAATTGAGCTCATTTCCTATTCACTGAAATGCAATGTTACCCAGTGAAGGAGCTAAAGTGGAAAGAACACAAGATTTGGAGCCTGTTATGGTTTAGATGTGGTATTCCCCAAAAGCTCACATGTGAGATAATGCAAGAAGGTTCAGAGGAGAAATGATTGGGTTGTGAGAGTCTTAACCCAATCATGAATTAATCCCCTGATAGGGATTAACTGAGTGGTAACTGAAGTGGTGGGGTGTGATTGGAGGAGGTGGGAATTGGAGGTGTGGCTTTGGGGTATATATTTATATCTGGCAAGTGGAGTCTTCTCTCTCTGCTTCCCTTTGCCACATTTTCCCACCATGTTGTTTTGCCTCACCTGGAGCCCCAAGAAATAGAGCCAGTCTTCTATGGACTGAGACCTCTGAAACCATGAGCCCTCAAATAAACTTTTCCTCCTCTGCAGTTGTTCTGGTCAGGTCTTTTAGTCACATCAGCAAAAAAGCTGACTAAAACAGAGCCAGAAGATTTTGATTTTAATGCAAGCTCCACCATCTGTTAGGTCTGTCTCTTAATCAAGGAACTTTGCCTTTCTATAAAATTAGGAGAGTGACAATATGACCCCCACTGGGGACTAAGTGAGTAGTGAATATGAAAATCTTTAAAGCACTGTTATTATTAAGCCTGTTATTATAAAGATGATATTCTAGTTACTATGGATACATAATAAATTATCCTGAAACTTATTGGCACAAAAGAACCATTTACTATGCTCCTGGATTTCATGGATCAGGAATTACAATGGGGCATTTCCTATGCTCCACAATATCTGGGAACTCAGCTGGGAGATTTGATGGCTAGAAACTAGAGTTGTCTGAAGTTTTGCTCACTCACTTGTGTGGGGTTGATGCTAGCTATTGACTGAGAATTTAGGAACTTAACTAGGAATGAGGGTTAGGACATTTGCATGGTGCCTCTGCAGGTGGCTTGTACTCCCTCACATCATGGTGGCAGGAATAGAGAGAGCGAGCGACAGAGACAGAGATAGAGACAGAGACAGACAGAAGGAGGAAGAGAAACTATGCTGGTTTTTTTTTTTTATGATCCAGCCTCAGAAGTCCCAGAGCATCACTTCTGCTGTTTTCTCCCATTCAAGTACTAACCACGCCTGACCCTGCTTAGCCTCTAAGATCAGATTACATATTGCAAGCTCAGGGTGGTATGAGTATGGACTCTGCTGCGCTTTCTACTGGTCAGATCAGTTATAGCCTGACCAGATTCAGGAAGAAGACAAATGGACTCATCTCTGAGTAGAGAGTGTGCAAGATTGAAAAATGTTACCATGGCCAATTTGAAAAAATACTCTTAATCATAGATGATCAAGAGCTTTATAATCATTGGTATGTAGATTAGCTTCAAAGGCCTCAATATGGTATCTAAGGCAATCTTTGATTTGGCCTTCTCTCTCTTCTTACCTTATCATTCTGTGTCCATCTTGCTGAGTCATGGTGTCCCACAGCTACCAGGAATTTTCATGCTAATCTTCTAGGTGTAAATCCTACTCCTTGTGTGGGGGATGTACCTTTTCCCTACTTACCAGTGACTATGGGCACTTGGTCTACCTATTGGTGAAAGACTGTATGCTGAGTATGCAACCTTTAAATATTTGAATCCTCTGTCAGTTTAGAAACTACAAAGATCAAAACTGCAGTTCTTTCATTTTGTTGCATATGGATTTCCAGTTTTCCCAGCACCATTTGTTGAAGATGCTATCCTTCCTCCATTTCATGTTTTTAGCCCCTTTATCAAATATAAGAAAATTGTAGTTTTGTGGATTGGTTTCTGTGTCCTCTATTCTGTACCATTGGTCCACCTGCCTGTTTTGGTACCAGTACCATGCTGTTTTTGTTACTATTGCTCTGTAGTAAAGTTTGAGGTCTGGTATCGCTATACAGCCTGATTCACACTTCCTGCTTAGAGTTGTTTTTGCTATTCTGGTTCTTTTATTTTTCCATATGAATTTCATAATTGCTTTATCTGTTTCTACAAGAAATGCCATGGGGATTTTGATTGGCATTGCATTAAACCTATAGAGAACTTTTGGTAATATCGCCATTTTGATGATGTTAGTTCTGCCTATCCATGAACAGGGTATATTTTTCCATCTTCTAAGATCTTCTCTCGCCATGCACAAAAGTTAACTCAAAATGGATCAAGGAGCTTGATATCAAATCAGAGACACGGCGTCTGATACAAGAAAAAGTTGGCTACAATCTACATACTGTGGGGTCGGGCTCCAAATTCCTCAATAGGACACCCATAGCGCAAGAGTTAACAACTAGAATCAACAAATGGGACTTACTCAAACTAAAAAGTTTTTCTCAGAAAAAGAAACAATAAGAGAGGTAAATAGGGAGCCTACATCCTGGGAACAAATCTTTACTCCTCACACTTCAGATACAGCCCTAATATCCAGAGTATACAAAGAACTCAAAAAATTAAACAATAAGAAAACGAATAACCCAATCAACAAATGGGCCAAGGACCTGAACAGACACTTCTCAGAGGAGGACGTACAATCAATCAATAAGTACATGAAAAAATGCTCACCATCTCTAGCAGTCAGAGAAATGCAAATCAAAACCACCCTAAGATACCATCTCACTCCAGTAAGATTGGCAGCCATTAGGAAGTCAAACAACAACAAGTGCTGGAGAGGATGCGGGGAAAAGGGTACACTTGTTCATTGTTGGTGGGACTGCAAATTGGTGCAGCCAATTTGGAAAGCAGTATGGAGATTTCTTGGAAAGCTGGGAATGGAACCACCATTTGACCCAGCTATTCCCCTTCTTGGTCTATTCCCTAAAGACCTAAAAAGAGCATGCTACAGGGACACTGCTACATCGATGTTCATAGCAGCATAATTCACAATAGCAAGACTGTGGAACCAACCTAGATGCCCTTCAATAGACGAATGGATAAAAAAAATGTGGCATTTATACACAATGGAGTATTACTCTGCATTAAAAAATGACAAAATCATAGAATTTGCAGGGAAATGGATGGCATTAGAACAGATTATGCTAAGTGAAGCTAGCCAATCCCTAAAAAACAAACGCCAAATGTTTTCTTTGATATAAGGAGAGTAACTAAGAACAGAGTTGGGAGGAAGAGCATGAGAAGAAGATTAACATTAAACAGGGGTGAGAGGTGGGAGGGAAAAGGAAAGAGAAGGGAAATTGCATGGAAATGGAAGGAGACCCTCATGGTTATACAAAATTATATACAAGAGGAAGTGAGGGGAAAGGGGAAAAAATATGAGGGGGAGAAATGAATTACAGTAGAGGGGGTAGAGAGAGAAGAGGGCAGGGGAGGGGATGGGGGATAGTAGAGGATAGGAAAGGCAGCAGAATACAACAGACACTAGTATAGCAATATGTGAAACAGTGGATTTGTAACTGATGTGATGCTGCAATCTGTATACGGGGTAAAAATGGGAGTTCATAACCCACTTGAATCAAAGTGTGAAATATGATATGCCAAGAACTATGTAATGTTTTGAACAACCAACAATAAAAATTAAAGGAAAAAAACAAAACAAACAAACAAACAAACAAACAAAAAACTGCAGTTCTTACCAAAGTATCGAAGGTGGTCGGTTATGTCATGATTGTCTCCTTTCACTAAACAGAAGTAGAGTAGCAGAATATTCTGTCCCCAATTATGGCACTTTGGCAAAAGGATTATTTTGAACTGAAGATAATTGTGAAGAAACAGATACAAGAAAATATTTCTGCTCTCCCCTCAATGGCCTAAAATTAGAACATGACTTTATAAAGGTGTCCTCCATCCTCCTCTACCAGGAAGGGCAAAGTTAATTACCAGAGGCAACTTTAGACCCTTGTCATCCAGAGACAGCATCAGAAGAGTCTCCATAACAAACTTTACTAGCCATAATCTTGTATTTGTTCTCCTATATATTTTCCTTACTATAATTTGCCACATTAGAAGTTCTTTTATTTTTTTCTTGCAATTTCCAGAAAAATGTATTGCTTTTGTTTACTTTTTTCTTCTTCTTCTTCTTTTTTTTTTTTTTTTTTTTGTCACTGGGGATTGAGCCCATGGGTGCTTGACTGTAAAGAATCTCAAATAAAAGAGACACAGAGACAAGGTGCAGAGGCAGGGAAGGTGGCAGAGCAGAGTGGTTCCTTGTCCAAGTGGCCACGTTTATTTATACCAATAGGTTACATCAGGTCATTAGTACCATAACCACATTATTGTTCAGATTATTAGTAAGGTTGCTTATTCTGCAGTTCCATTTCATAGTTATAATATGCAATGTTAGGAGCTTTGTGCAGTTCTCAATAAGGTCCATTGTCTGAAGTTACTGTTAGGTGGGCAGCTCCAGGAGCTCGGAGCTTGGTGAAACACTGTAGTTATCAAGCATAACTAAATATTAAGGTCAAATATTAAGGTCGAAGCTGATAAGACTCTAGCAAGGAGACATTTTGATAGCAACTGGACATTCTATGCCTTTGCACAGAAACTTTCCCAGGCACCAAGCATGCCACAGCCATGAAGTCATCAGGGACCCCAATTCCAAACACAGAACCCCTACACTTAACCACTGAGCCACATCCCCAGCCCTTTTTAAAAACAATATTTTATGTAAAGACAGGGTCTTGCTGAGTTACTTAGGGCCTTGCTCATTTGCTGAGTCTGGCTTTGAACTTGTAATCCTCCTGCCTCAGCCTCCTGAGCCACTGGGATTACATGCCTGTTTCACTGTGCTCAGCTGAATTGCTTCTTTTTTTTTTTTTAAGATGGCATATAAATCCAAATTCTCATCACTCCTTTGAGTTATTCATCTTTGGGTGTTCCCATGTTTATGCACAATGCATATGCTAATAAAATTCTGTTTGATTTTGTAGGAGACCAGAATGATACCGCATGATATGCCTCTTTGGCATAAGAATTATTTTCAGCTGACTCTCATGAGAAACCACAGGCATAGCAGAAGCTCTGAAATAGAGGAGAAGTTATCATTTTGTACAAGAAATTTTAATCTAAAAAGGGAATCTCCATTTTAGGAGTCTCCTTTCTACAGAAAGAGAGGGATGAGTCTAAATTACTGTGGTCTCTTAGAAAGCACCAACTTTAATCTACATAATAAAATGTTACCCGTGTTTACCTGTTTTTTCCTGGGCATCTCCCCATAACCAGTCTTCCCCCGACTCCTCTCATTTTTTTTTTTCAGCAGACTGTGGTATTTAAGGCTGAATTCAAAGCCAATCTTTGAGATATATTTATTTATCTGGAAATTTCCTATGTATATATATATGAGTTATGCATATATTATTAAACTTCCGCTTGTTTTTCTCTTATTAATCTGTCATTTGTTACTGGACTCTGTCCCAACCAAGAGGCATGAAGAGTAGAGAGAAAATCAAGCCAGTTCCCAATTTATGATGGTTTGATTTATAATCTTTTGACTTTGCAATTGTGTGAAAGGGCATACCATTTTGTTTTTCAGCCCAGTATTCAATAAACTTCATGAGATATTCAACACTTTATTATAACATAGGCTTTGTGTTAGATGATTTTGACCAACAGTATGCTAATGTAAGTGTTCTGAGCATGGTGAAGGTGGGCTAGGATAACCTTTGGTAAACTAAATTTGATTTTTGATTTATTGGTATTTTCAGTTTGTGATGAGTTTATTGGGAAATAACCCCATTGTAAGTTGAGGAATATTTGCATTTTTCATCCCCTTTTTTATATTTTACCTTGTCAATCTGTCTTTTGTTAGTCCAGCCTCTGCTGGAGAACCTGAGATGGGTAGAAGAAGAAGATTTTTTTCCTCTCCTACAGAGCTTTCTCTTAACTTGTCAATCCCTACTTTTATCTTTCCCCCTTCCCAGTTCAAGTCAAAAACAAGGAACTCAGTAAAATATTTATTGTTGGGCTGAAGTATAGCTCAGGGGTGCAGCACTTGCCCAGTATGTGTGAGGCCCTGTTTGAGTTTGGTCCCTGGAATTGGCTGAGGGTGTAGCTCAGAGATAAAGCATTTGTCTATAATGTATAAGGCCATTGGTTCCATCCCTAGCACAACACAACAAAACAAAACAACATCAAAAATCACACACACACACACACAAAGAAACCCCATATTTTTTGTTGTTCAAACTTCTCTGTCCTTAACAACCCATGTAGGATTTTATACTTACTGAATAGATTTTTCTGGGGAATTCGTAAAGCAAAAATCATACCGGGCAGTTGCAAATTCCCAATTTTCAGATGTTTAAGCATTCATTTTTTTAGTTGTAGATGTACACACTATCTTTGTTTAATTTATTTATTTTTATGTGGTACTGAGGATTGAACCCAACGTCTTACACATGCCGTGCAAGTGTTCTACAACTGAGCTACAGCCCCAGCCCCAGACATTTATTCCTGCTTATTCTTATTCCTGCTTATTGGAAGAGCTTTTTTATACACAGCTACTGAATTACTTGGTTTGACATTTTTTAAAAACTTTTCTAATTTAAACAGCTCATTGTTTGAGCTCTCCAAATGCACTGGTTCTCTTTATATCCTGGAATGTGGCCTTCACAGTTTTTGCAATTTGGGCTAATCACAATTTTTATAATATCGAAAATTGTGTAATTTAATTACCTGTGAGTCGACTTGTTTATTTTAAAAACATTTGTTTTTGCATTTGTTTGCATGCAATTTGTAAAATATGAGAACTAAATCTACAGTCAAGTTCAGGAAATTTTTAAGTGGAAATTTGATTATTGCCCTTCAGAAAAGAGATTTTTTTTTTAAAAAAATTGAATTTTACTCCTCTCTGATTTTTCTTAATTCTTGAGCCCCTTTTCTTTTCCTGATTTCCTCCATTCCCTTCATTACCCCAGAGGTACAGAGAAGAAAGCTTTGAAGAAGCTTTGGAAGGTGTTAAATTGCCAGAGTGCTTGGTGATTATTGGAGAAGAGTGTCCTTGGAGTTTATGACACTGAGAATTAGACTAAATTGTGCAAATGGGTGGGTCCAGGAGGTATGGGTAAGGAATTGTCTCCAAGAGAAACATCAGCATGAAGAAGAGAGGTGGTGGGGGACAGTGAGCAAGTAATGTTGAAAATCTCTGACCCTCCTGGTTTGCATCTTTGCAACCAGAGTGATATTATCTCCCTGTCCCAACTGACATTGACTGGGGAACCAATTGCAAGGTCTCCTTGCTATGGCTTAAGCACCACTAATTGGAATGGATCTCTGCTTCTCTGAAATGATCTCTTATCTTTTTGGCTCACATTGGATGAGATTTTTGTTAAGAGCAGGTAATTGGCTATGAAGCCTTGCTTTGGATGGAGGAATATGTGGAGTATTGTTACTGCCCAGGCCCCTGTTCCTACAAGGAAAGGTGTTCCCAAATTGGTTTGTCCCAATTACCTAAGAGTCCAAAGAATCATCTGTTGACAAAATACCTTTTGTGCACAACATCTCATTTACACTTAAATACCACTCACTTTCTTGTGGGATAAGCATTGTCACCACCCACATATTAAAAATGCATCTGGATTACTTTCTCTGGAGCCCTTTACTTCACAAACTCAAATCCTCTGCTTGAAATACTCTGGTGTTTTTTTTTTTTTTTTGTATCATTTGAGGCCACTGCATTTCATATAGGCATGTCATATTTATTCAGCTTCAATATATATTAGCTAATGACCTACACAATCTCCTAGCATCCAAATGGAGATTGCAATGCGGCATAAAATACTAGTCTTCATTACACGGAAATTTGTTCTTACAGATCTGCATCCTAAGGAAGTGCCTGAAAGCCAATAGATATGAAATTAGCATTAAGAAAAAAACAAAGCTGTTCTCTCTTGACAATTATGTTTATAAATCTATGTAGAATTAATGTTCAAAAGATCAAGGTGTATATTGCTTTTCATTTGAAGAGTCGGCTTGGAGCAGTGTTTGAATTACTAACCCCAAAGCAAGTCTCTAGATAACCCAACCTGAAAAGCTCTTCTGAGATCAGATCCTAACAGTGCAGGCTTGCTCTCTCAGCTGTGTGGGAAGGACATTGCAGTCCCTATGAATTTGGGCAAATTGAACAATTTCCAAGAGTCCCAGATAGACAGACATAGATCCAGAAATAGAAACCGGGAGATATGGGATGCTTGAAGATTTAATAAGTTGCCTGAGAAAGAGGTAAATTCCCTTTCTCAGAGGAATTTGGCTGGTCAAGCATTTGGCGAAATGATATTAGTATGACCAGAAGGATTGTAAGGGGGCAACATAATAATAGTAGCAACTTTTATTTCTTGAAATGTTAGTCAGGACCCAGGATGGTGCTAAGCACTTTACAAAGAGTAACTTACCTACTTCTCATGACATCTTCCTGAAGCAGGTATTATCCACATTTGGAAGATGAAGACTGATGTGCAGAGTTAAATAGCATGTTTAAGCTCACACATTCCAGAAATGAATTTCAATCCAGGTCTCTTTTAGTCTAAAAACACTAATTCTTAATACTTAGTCTCTTCTAGTGCTGGAAGTCAATGACATCTAAGTCCTGCTCTGGCCCCTGCTAACCTCTTGACTTAATATGCATGAAATAAGTTCCCCCTCCTCAGGGAAAAATTTCCCATATCTCCACATCAGGGGGTTATAGCAAGCCAAAATATCAATTCTCTGAGTTGGTAGGTCAGGAAGACCGGTGATGGCCAGGACCTGGATTCAAAGAACCAAATTATCTCTGGCTACAAATAACCCCTTTTAATTATTCCAGTGTTGTTGCAAAAACACAATAATTATTATGTGCCTTGATGTTAAAAAAAAAAGAGTGCAAAAACTCTTCTGAGAGCATCTTGTATGGTGACACTTTAGTAAGAAGTGAATCACTGTCCAGCATCACTCTCAGGTAAAGCTGGGACATAAGACCAGATAGGAAACCTGTTGGAAGGAAAGATGACTTTTGAATTCCTTACTGAAAGTTTATTAACTGGGACATCACTTTCTGATTCATAAACTTCTAGAATGTCAAAGATAGAGGGGGCTATTAGAACAATCCAGTTCAGCTCCCTAAGCTTATGGATGATGTCTTAATCCGTTGGGGCTGCTGCAAAAAGTGCCATAGACTGGTGGCTTACGAACAACAGACATTTATTTCTCACAGTTCTGGAGGCTGGAAGTCCATTATCAAGGTGCCAACATACTCAGTGTCTGATAAGGATCTGCTTTCTGGTTCATAGTTGGCCCCTTTTTGCTGTGTCCCTGTAGAGTGAAAGGGATTATCTAATTCTCTGGGCCCTCTTTTATGAGGGCACTAATACCAGTCATGAGGGTGGAGCCTAATCACCTCTCAAAGATGCCACCTCCTAATACCATCACCTTGGGTGTTTGGTTTCAATATATGAATTTGTGGGGAGGGAACACAAACATTAGACCATAGCAGATGGGGAAACTGAGGCTCAGAGGGTTTTTTTTTTTCTGGAGACAATTCACAATAGATTCTTTTCAGGTACCTTCTGAATGACAGGAAGGACCAGAAAAGAAAATCAACCAAACAAAAATAAAAACAGCACACATTTCGGACATAAAGAGGATTTCCAATGCCACAAGGTGGTGGTGGGAATTGCTGTGAATGCTGAGGGGCCTTCAGGACCCTCACAACCACCTGGAACTCAGCCTGTTAGCTCAGAGCAAGGCGAGATGAATTACTGAAACCCTGGAATTGAACACACTCTTCTTACTAATAAACTCACTTAGCTACAACCCCAAAAATGCCACTGGATGTCAAGGGAAGATTCATAATGACACTTAAGTTGGCAGAAGCTCCCATTTTGAAGCTGCAGCCATAACACATTACCCACGTTGCATCAAGTTCATATTTATTTCTGACAAAGGACGAATAAGAGGTGGCGAGGACTGGATGTTTTTGTTTCCTCTACCACTGGAGAGGAGGAGTGTTGGTCCATGCTGTTTCTGACAAGGTGCCTCAATTAGGCCTTAAAGAATAGGTACTACATGCTTGATGAAATAGGAGATGTTACATGGATCTGGGGAGAATTTGACTGCTTGGTTTGAGGTTTAAGTTTGATGTTCTCCCACCAGGGACCCACCAGTCACAATAATTACATTGCTGTCTTCTCATAATATGATTTATTTAGATGTTGCTTTATGAATTAATTCCCTCTAATTGCTGCTCCTCTCACTGTGCATCAAGGTTTTTTTTTTTGCTTTCTGTAGTACGGAGGAACATGATCCTACAGTGCCGTAATTAGTCCAATTAGGAAGCAAGGCAGATGTGGAAAACCAATTAGTTTCAGGAATATGTCTGTGCCTATGTATCCCAAGCACTGTTCAATTGAAATTTAATAGCAACTTAATAAAACATTGTTTTATTCATAAACCATCTCCTCCTTCCAAGCTCCCATTTGTTTGTTTATCTGTTCATTTCTGAGGGAGCCAGCGCCAACTTGCTTCATGCTTGGTGATTCTCTTTCTATGCAGAGATTATTATTATTTTCTCCCTGTGATTGAAGCAAAGCGATCCTTATTTGTAGAGAGAGGTAGAGGCCAGTGGTGGGGGGAGGAGTGAGGTTTGGGCATCTTCTCTCTCCTTTATAAATGTAACCATCACTGAGTCCAGGGACTTAAACCAGGAGATATCAATGCTGGCTCTCTCTCTCTCTCTCTCTCTCTCTCTCTCTCTCTCTCTCTCTCTCTCACACACACACACACACACACACACACACACAGGGATAAATACACATACACATATGCATACACACAAACTCCTAATCACTGACCTTCAAAGGCACCCTGTACCTGGGGTCCCCTTTAAATCTGACAATCTCAATGGGGCTTCTTCTTCCTGAGCCTTGGTATGACTCGAGGGACAGCCCACTTCCTGAGGTTTATTCAATCCGGAAATTGGAATAAAATGAACTATTAATCCCATGAGTCCAAAAGATAATAACTTATTTCTACAAGTTCTGAAGTATTAACCCATAAATTACCAACAGGACAAAAGGTTAAGCAGTGCACACTGGGCTGTTACTGGGGGGAAATGGTCTTAGAGGAACCAGCTGGTTACATGCTCAGACAAACCATTTGACTGAGTGTAAAAGGAGGAAGAGAGTTACACCATCCCTTGATTTAGTGTCTAGAGGGTAAAGCAGTATGCACAGGGTGAGAAAAGCTGGTGGGTTTTTTTTCCTGTTTGGTCAAGGGCAGGGGCTGTTAACTCTCATAAAGAATGAAACTCAGTTCTCTCTGCAAAGCAGAATGCAGGAGGAGCCCTACCCATTTCATTTTGTCTAAGGAGTCTGGATTAAATAGACTATCAGAAAGAAAGGGAACCTTAAAGCATGTAAAGACCCTTCTATTTTATAGAAAAATCTGAAGTCCAGAAAAGGGAACTGGCTTCCTTCCCTTAGGTGGCCGAGCTAAAATTAGCTCAAGGGTCTCCCGACATGCCACACCATGTTCTTTGTACATGTTTTTCCTGCTGCATCTCTTGGGGGAACAACTCTCTAGCTCCAGAACATCTATGTACAAGAGTTATTAAAAAAATATATCACCAAACAATCATAGTAACTGAAAATCCCTATTCACTGCTCAATCTGATAGGTAAATGACCGAACTTTTGATTTATGTAACTCATTATCATTGCACAGTTGCTGCAGTGACATGCTCCATTTGTCTCTTTGATCATTATGTGGTTGGTTTTCTCTATGTCCTGAAAGCAAGACCTTAATAATAATAACCAGCAAGGGTAATACAATTAGCAAGATGTGGCATTACTGTGTGTAGTCAACCTTTTGAGAGTGTGCGTGTGTATGTGTGTTTGCAAGCAGGTTGGGAATGTTGGGGATGTTCAGAGCAAGAGGGAATCAGTTCATCTTTTGGGACCAGCAACCCCCTTCCCTCCTGAATCAACAGAGTTCTGTTGAGATCCTCAGACAGTCCCATCAGGGCCCCTTGGATATAGGCTGCCACATGTCGGGAGACAGAAGGAAGAAAAGTGTCAGTGTGGAACAGAGGAGAGAGGATTGTGATAAATCTGTGGTGGATTTCAGAAGATGGTTGCCCTAGTGACCTGGGAGATGAGGTCATTCATCCCAGCTCACGGAAAGCCATTATTGCTTTTCTGATTGTATCTCTCCCTTGGGGGACACTGTGACAGTGCTCGGGTTACAAATGCCCAGCCACCCTGGAGTGGATGATGCACCAACCTCAGCTGACCCAGGGATGTTCAGATTGAAGATAGAAAAGCAGAAAGGCTTTCCCTGCCCTTCCTCGTGGCTCAGCCACAGGGGCGCCATTTTGGGGAGATAGAGGGGTGGATGGTGTAACAAAAAAGGTAATTGTCAATCAAACCAATATAATTTTTAAAGGCAGATTCAGTATGTGGAAATTAAATACAAATATAATTTGACAAATACTTACCAACCTAATGGATATAAGTATTATTGTTAATGCAAATAACAATACTAAGCTGGGGTGTGTGGATTATTTAAAGAAAAATAACCCAGGGTTCCTGGCCTTGAAGGAGTTTACAGTCTACTCAGGCATAAGTAAATTGCCCCAGTGCAAGACAAAGTAGTATATGATGATTAATGTGAGAAGCTTCTAAGTACAGTGAGGGGTCAGAGAGAGTTGTAGAGGGAATCTGGAGCTTTGTGGAGAACAAGTACATGAGCTAGAGGTGGAGGAATGGGTGGGATGGGACAAGCAGAGACATGGCAGCGAGGAGGAATGGCAGGAAATCCAGGTGTCGGCAAAAAGGGAGAGGTCACTTTCAGGACTGGGGGTGGGGGTCTCCAGTTGCTTACCATCAGGATATCAGGGGGCTATGAAGGTGATTCGACATAGAGCATGAGAGTTGTGTCATCTGCCCTGAATTTAGTGAGCGCAAAGTCTCTACTAGAGCATTGATCATATTCTTGGGGCTTTTTCTAACATGAAAACCAACTTAGTGACCCATCCCCTACACTCTACTAAATGATTGCTTTGGAAAATGAAATGCATCAAACCTCTTGCAAATGACATCTTTAATTCTGTGCTCCTCACAGCTCTTAATAGATGAGACTTGAAGCACATACCTTTTGCAGTCTTATCTACAACGACAATATTGAATTATTTGGGAGTCCAAAGACTTGTAAACTATTGCTGTAAGGTAAGTTTTGTAATAACAGAACAGCATAATTTCTCTCTGTTACTAATAGGGGAGGGGAGGATAATAAAAATAGCCATTTTAAATTTTTTCAAAGGCCCCAAGGGGAATAAAGAGTCTACATGTCCCTCCTCCCATGAATGTTACTTGGAAGGGATAGGAGGCCAGGACAAAGGCATAAAGACTCCTTCCCAGCTTTCCCCAGGGCTCACATTGATTTCAAGAAGAACTGCCTTTGGGGCATCTGCTTTCCCTAGCAATCAATGCAACAACACGAGTGAGAAATGAGTAACAGCAACTGCTTAGCATCCATTCTTCCTTGTAATTAATACCACGTGGCTGCGCGGACAGCCCGGAGCTGTCTGGTGGAGAAATGTTCATTCAGGGAAACCAAGCAACAAACAAACAAACACGAAAAGGCGTGCTTGCACATAATTCTTGCAAAATGCAAAAGAGAAAGGGCTTACCTCCAAGCTGTCTATAACTGAATTATCACTGGGGGTTTATGTTTGGTCTTTTTTTCTTTTCCTCTGGAAAAAAAAAATCAGCTCATATATTTTCTTGCAACGGAGACAAGCACTCTCTTAATTGTTCCATTAAAAGAAGTGTTGAAATGTTACTAATTGTCAAAGGCAATTAAGTGTGGCAACATGTCACAGGTAAATTAAGGGAGAAGAAGGCAGGTGCTTGGTGCATGCTCAGTGGGGGTGGCGCTCTGCATTTGTGTGATGGGAATAATCGTTATCCTTCCTGGAGGTGACTCCTGCTTGCCTAACCACTGGGCATTATGCACCTGCATCACACTGGCCCCTGATTACAGCTTTTAAGGGTTTCTGACTCATCAGTGGTCATTTGTGTGAGTGGTTTTTAGCTGCTCTGTCTCTCAAAGCTTGATGGTGATGTTGTGAGCTGGGAGTGTTGGGAACTTAAAAAGGGAAAGATGATTATTACCCTTGAATAACCCAGAAAAAGGGAAGTGCATTTGCAAAGCATCTTGAGACTTCTGTCTAAAGCTCTCTTACCTCTGACCCTTTCCATGCCATGACAGAGGTAGAGAGTACCTACCATCCCTGATTATCACAGGGGGACAGGTGAAACCAAAGGCTTCCAAAGAAGAAAGCCAATGATCAGCCAGAAAACACAGAGGCTGCAGAGTGTTGTGCCCACAGGGCAGAGGTGCCTTCTGGACACAGTGCCACTGACTTGGTAGGTTAGTTAAAATTTGCATTCCTTCATTTGATTTCACACCTACTCATTTCTTCTTCCTGTACTCCATCTGTAATGTGACACAAAAGAGTATAAAATATGACCTATGCTCTATGCTTTCATTTTCAACTATTTCATCTAGAATAAGCACACACACACACACACACACATATACACAATTTGGTTGTGAGCCCTTTGATACAAGGGAGTGGATCCTACTCTTTTTTTCTTTCTTTTTAATTTTCATACCTCCAATATTTAGCACAGTGCCTGGGACATATTAATAACTCACTAAGTATTTAATGAATAAATAAAAATGGTTAAGCAAGTTGAGAAAGGGAATTGCTCTGGGAGGAGAAGGGACACTAAGTTATATAGAAATGTCAGGATTGCATGGCAGATGGTAGAAGAATGAATTAACAGGCCCAGAGAAATGAGTATGGCCAAGTGGATATAATAGGAATTGCTGGAAAAATGTACCAGATGACTATGTTCCATAGAAGGTTCTAGAGATAACAAGGAATGCACTGTTGAGAGAAGCACTAAGGTCAGTGATGGATCTCTATAAGACCAGGGCTGACAGTAGGAAATGCTGTCAATGGACGTGGACTCACTAATAGCAATGGTGATGCTAACAGCCTATAACACCAGTGACTAGGTAAAGGTACTGAAATGAAGCCAGGTGGGTACAATTATCCTAAATAACAATGAAGTTATAATGGAATCCAAGGTCATAAGACCTGCAGAGGGTTATGGAGATACCAATAGAACATAGCGCCCTTCAGGGCAAATCATGTGGGCAGCCAACAAGAGCCATACTCAAGCTGTACAGTAAAAAATATATTAAGGATGAATGATTAGAAGACTGATAGAAGTTATTCTAAGAAAAATATCATGATTCCTTGATCAATTTTCATATGAGTCAGATTTCAGGTGTGGAATCCACTGACTTGGAGGAGAGGTGTTTCTAGGAGAAGGAACTCTTAACTCCAGAGTGAGTGTACGCTGCATTGGGTCTACCGGTCTTTCCCTTCAAGGATTGTATCCATTTTGCCACTGAGAAAGGAGCATACTCCAACATTTTAAAGATTCTAGGGAATGAGAACTGAGTAGACACTGATCATTGTGATCTGTAAGCCACAAAGGTCATCAATGGTCTAGCTGATAGAGTGGAGGCTAGTTAATAGAGATTTGACCTGGGTCTGTCTCATAGTGGGTCTTCAGGCCCAAACAATGGCCATTCCCCTGGGGTCTACAGGTATGATTGGAATAGATGTATTTAGTAGTTGACACAATCCTCCCTGAGGTCTTCGGCCTAAGGATTAAAAGACCAAGGGAGAAGAAGAAGCAAAAGCCTCTGAGTGTTCCACCAGCCCCATTCCAGGCCAAGTGGGTAAATCACAGTATCAAATCCCGGTGAAATCAAGAACTGGGCTTCAAGAACTAGAGTACATAAGGGCAGTGGTCTTCATCACCATGTCCACTTACTTCATCAATATAGCCTTTATAAAAATAGCTCCTGTACAATGAAAACGAATGACCAAAAACTCAGCCGTGTAGTAGATCTAGTTGCAGCTGCCTTTTGATACAATGGACTAACGTGTCCTCAGGTACATTATGCATAGGTGTGCACTAGAAAATATGTTCTTTTCCATCTCTACCCCAAATGATAATGAGAAACAATCCATATTAACCTGGATTGAACATTGATATATATTTATAACTTCTGTCCTCTTTCAAAATATTGTTCAAAAAAGAACCAGGTCACTTGGACATCCCATAGGTCACAGATCTTCCAATATTAATGATATCCTGCTAATCCAACCGGATGGGCAGGTTGGAGGCCTTGCTAAGACATGCATTCCAGAAGATGGAAGATAAGCCCTGTGAAGAATTTGGGGGCCTTTTTGTCAGTAGCATTTTTAGGGGTCCATGATTGAAGCATGCTGGGATATCCCTTTCAAAATAAAAGATTTCACCATTAGTACCCTTATATCACCATGAAGAAGAAAACAATACCTGTTCAGCTTTTGCAGGGAGATATTCCACACTTTGGAATATTGTACAGCCCATATGTTAGGCGACATAAAATATCATGAGTTTTGAGTGGAACTGAGAATAGGAAAGGGCTTCATTCTGGTCCTGGCTCCAGAGTAAGTAAATACCTGTTGCTTGGACCATACAGTTAGGCAGACCTAATTATACTAGAAATGCCAGTGGTGGGAAAGGATGCACTGTAGTTTCAGAAAGTTCAGTGAGAGAATCACAACATAGACATCTTGGATTCTGGGACAAGGTTACAGCATTTGCAGCAGAGGATTATATATCTTTTGGAAAACAGGTCAGTGTTCCTCAGTAGAGAAGGAATGTTGGTAACTACCAGACATTACATAATCATCCATCTGAAATTGACCACCATGAGCTACATACATCTGATTAGACTGACTGAGTCATATGGTAAGGAGGTAATTGACTTTCAGTGATGGAGGGAATCTATGTAGAATCAGTCACAAGCAGGAGCAGAGGGCACAAGCAAGCTGCACAATGAGGTAGCCTAGATCCCATGACCCCTGTCACTGCTGCATTGGACTCTTTTTCAAAGCTTATGTATGGGGCTGCACATACATGTGCCCATGACCTGTTAATGAAGGAAGAAAATGCTGGGATTTTGGTTCATGAGTGGGTTGGCATGGTATGTTTGACACAACTGTCAAGGTTATATGTCAAGTCAGTGACGAGGGAAAATCTTCTGTGGGAAAAGCTAAGGGAATCTACCTTGTCATCTGTTTTGTTTTGTGTATATAAAAAAAATGGCCCAAGGTTAGAATACATGTGAAGCTGGGCAGTGGTGGCACATACTCGTAATCCCAGCTGCTCAGGAAGCTGAGGCAGGAGGATTGTGAGTTCAAAACCAGCCTCAGCAACTTAGCAAGGCCCTAAGCAACTCAAGGAGACCCTGTCTCTAAATAAAATACAAAAAAAAAAAGGACTGTGAATGTGACTCATTGGGTAATCACCCTTGAGTTCAATTCTCAGTACAAAAAAAAAAATACATGTGGATTCATGGCCTGTGGGGAATGGGTCAGTTGGCTAATAAGGAGCTGACTATGGGCTTAGGAAAGTGGATCTAAGTATGAAATCTTCATATCAAGGTGAATATTCTACTGTGGGATCAGTACTATAGAACCAGGTATGTAGAAAGACTTGTTCAGAATCTGTCTTGGGCTACCCTTGTGTTGGAACAATAGATCAATGAATGTAAGGGTCATGCTGGCAGTGATGAAGGCTATCCATAGGCACATAGCATGAGTTTCCAAGGTTATTTTATCTACGATCACCATCAAATTACCAACAAAGAACAAAATTGGGCTCAAGATTCTACATTATCCCTCAAGGAGACCAACTGGTGACTTTGGTGGTAAGTTGACTACATTGGATCTCTTCCACTTTGGAAGAGGGAACACTTGATTTTAGCAGGGGTAGATCTGTATTCTAGAGGTGGATTGGCCTTTGCTGCCAGCAGGATCTCAGCCAGCATCGCTACTGGGGACTTATAGAGTATTGAATCCACTGGCACAGGATTTCATATAACATGGCATTCCTCCAAGGAACATAATTTACAGCAAAAGACAAGCTAGTGAGCCCCTGAGCAAGAGATCTACTGGTCATAACATACCACCAAGAAGCTGCTTCCCTAGTAGAGTGGAATGATCAATTGAAGTTACAGGAGTAGGACTCTCTCAAGGAATGAGGCACTATTGCTCAGGAAACAGTGTATACTTAAATTTTTTTATATATGCTGTGCATCTAATAGGTAGAATTTCTAAGTATGGAACTAAATGATGGAAACCAGATCCCCCTCCCAGCGAACCTCTTGGGGAACATATGTTTCTTGCGCCCATGACTCTGGACTCTGCATATGTGGAAGTCTTTTTTTTCAAAGGGAAAATACTGCTGCCAAGGGATACAGCAGGAGTTCCACTGAATTATAGACTATTATTGCTTTAGCACTTCAGGCAAGAAGAGGAGTTGCTGATTGGGCTGGAGAAGTTTCCCGTGGTCACTAGGATTGCAGTTACTCTCTAGGGGTGGGGAGAAGTAGGTTTACTACTCAGGTGATTCACATGTGCATCTCTTGATACTCTCTTTATGGGTCTTAGTAGGAAATGGACAAATGCAGCCACCCTGGCCCAAGAATGGAATGGTGACCGGGAGTTCAGATTCCTCTGGATAAGGGACTGGCTCATACCATCAAGTAAGAAAGACACAAACAGCAGCAGAGGTAGGGGCTGAGGGCTAGGGGACTTATAGTGGAGAGCAGAGGAAGAAGCTAATGATATCATTGGTTATTCCAAAGCCAATTGCAGTGGTGAGAGCCACATCAACCTATTAACCTTCTTCTTCCAAGATCCCTTCCCCAACAAAAATAGAAGTCTCATTAGAATTTTCCTAGAACTTAGGTGAAGAAATGGAACCAAGTGGCATAAAAATTGGACTGCAGAGTATTCTATGATGTGCCAGATTCTCTTTCAAGATTGGAGAGTGATGGATGCCATGGCTCACAACTGTAATCCCATCTCTTCAGGATGCAGAGACAGGAGGATCACAAGTTCAAGGCCAGACTGGGCAACTTAATGTGACCCTATCTCTCAATGAAAAATAAAAAAGATTGGGGATATAGCTCAGTGGTAGAGTACCTCTGAGTTCAATTCCAGTAAGAAAAAAAAAAATAGAATGGAGAGCCAATTCCCCCAAGCTGATGTGGAGGAGCTACTAGAAGATGGCCCTTGGCTGTCTGCTCTTTTCCTTGAGGAAACTATGTCAGCCAATGTGACACTGGAAGGTGGGCTCCTTCCAGTGCCGTCACATACAATGACTTATTGGGGGGTGGGTAGAAAGGCTCAGCCTTTTAACCTACAGCACAGCATAACTCTAAATGGCCATCTGAGCTTGCTCCAGAACATTCTGTGAGTCTTTCATTAGGGTCTGCACCACAATTCTGTTTTTCTCTCCAAGTCTGTTTTCCTTCTTTCCCTTTTACAGGTATCGATCCCATGAACAATCCTTAAATGGTGTCTTTGTCTCATAGTTTTCTTGCTGGGAAACTCCACCACCTTTACTATAATTGGAGTGCCCCTCTTTCTATAGTCTAGAGCAATTGATAGGCAAGTACGTTTTTCAGCCTTATAATTTATTGTATGGCTCATCCTCTGTTTTCATCCCCCTCCTTCTACAATTTTGTACCCCTGGTCACCCTGTTTGTTGCATTATAATGCAGTGGTTGTTTAAGAGTCTGAATTTCTACCCCCATAGTGAACTGCATGGTGAACTCCTAGGTGATAGGAATGGTTTCATGTCTTTTTTTTTTTTCCTAGCCCTAGTACTTAACCCCATTCCTGGTTCATCATAAGCTCTCAACCCCTGTTTGTTGCAGGATGTAATGCATATATGTGGCTTTTACTGATGGGAAAACAAAGACAGGTAGTGTGAGTGGAGTTGTCCTCATGGCCTAATTATCCTTGGGCGTGTGCCTGTAGCTGATTCAGGAGAAAGCTTACTGAGGTTGCAGAGAAGGGACTTTTTTCATTTCAGAGTTATGTTTCTGTCTTTCTAGAAAGCCTGGTGCTCTAACCTGCTCTTCCTTCTGCAGGAATTTGGTAAACACTAACAGACTCCAACTCAAAGCAGTATGGCCCCAGGCAAAATGAAGGAGCAGCTAGCTTTTGTCTTCAGTTGCTCACCATCTCTTTTCTGTAGCCTTTCCCACTCCCAGCACCCCATTACCTCCGCTATTTCATTTTTTCTAGTAAAACTTATCTCTGGAAAAAGGGCTGATTTAGTCATTCAGAGCCTGGTGTGACTATGTCAGGACCCTCTCCCTATCTGAAATATTTGCACTTTCTGCCTCATTTTTGTTTGGAGAACAAACGGGTCTATAGACAGTCTGAGGAATTCAGTTTCTTTCCTCCCATCATCTAATTTGTTGTAAATTCTAGATTCAACAAATAGCGTAATTGTTTGATTACTATTTCCCCTTTCTACTATAGATACTCCAGGAGAGTAGGACCTTGTTTTTGGTTGTCGTGTGCTATCTCAGCACCCAGCATATTGCTTATAACTCTACGAGTAATAAGTAAACAGTGATGATTATACATTTATATATCATTGTATACATGTAAACATAAATGAGCTCATAAATAATTGTTGAAGAGTTGGGGAGGGTTTTTAGGATAATGTGAGTTTTACCCTGCGGTTCCTGATGAGTTTATTCGGTGGGCTCTCACTCCTCCCATCTGTCCAGGGCTACTTGTGCTATTTCTGACTTGATCCTTCTCCTGAGAGGACAAAAGAAGAGGTGGGAAGAGTAGAAGGGGCTGAGCCTGAGGAGCAGGGCAGGCTGAAGGATGTTGGAGACATCACCCAAGGGGGGCCACACCGGGGAAGTGCCTTAGACCTCTTCCTCAAGAAACCGAGATACACAGAAGTTGGGAATTTAAATGAGATCACTGTCGTAGGTTTTCAGGGTTTCCATAACAAAGTACTTCAGGCTGGGTGCATTAAACAGTGAAAATTAATTTCCTCACAGTCCTGGAGGCTAAGAACATGTTGTCAGAGTTGGTTTCCTCTGAGGCCTTTGTCCTTGGCTTTATAAGTCTGGCTTCTCTGTGTCTTCACATGATCTTTGCTCTGTAGTTGTCTGTGTCCTGCCCTTTTTAATAAGGACAATAGTCATGGGTAGATTCGGGTCCACCTATGTGATCTCATTTAATTTCATTATCTCCTTAAAGGCCTGGTCTCCAAATACAGTCCCATTCTGAGGTATAGCAACATAAAAATTTCAGGAGAGCACAGGTAGAGAAACTGAGGCAGTATATGTATCCCAAGAGTTAAAAATACTGCATTTTTAAATTTTTATTTTATCATCTAAAATCAATTGCATAAGTTCTCTAATTTCTTGGTCCCTTAGTTTCCTCTTCTGTTAAGTGGAAGTAAATGTAATTATGGCAACAGCCCTGCTTAATGAGATGTTATATGTAAGGTACAATATATGGACATAATAAGTACCCAATAACTGTCAGCGGTAGTAGTTATTTTTTATTATTGTTATTATTCTAAGTAAGTTCCCTTCTGTAAGATGAGATTAATTGAAATGCCAACCTATTTCTTAGAGTCACTTTGGGGACTGCATGATATGATGCATGGTCAAGAGGTCAGAAATGTCCTCTTATAAGGCAATATCTCAGCAGATACTCTTCCTGGGCAAGAACCCAGGTTTCCAACGCACTGTGGTCTTCCTTTTGTACAACTTAACAAGATCTGATAGAGCAAAACTGTCTCTGTGTTTCATAATAGGTACATTTTCTTGTTTGGAGCAGTTTTAGAGAAAACCACCTGATTTATGTAAAAGTTTATATTTCAATTAATAAAACTTGAAATAAAGCCACACAAGAGAACACTTATTATTCAGCTAAAAGGGAGGTGGGATCCGTGTTCTGAATTACGTAGTAAATAAATGTTCAGGTCCAACGTGGGTGATTAACCGTTTGATACCTTGTCAGGCTTTGACAAGCTCTCCTCTGTTTTTTACACTTCTCACTATGTCTTGTGTAATTAAGAAGTGGTGCTGAGTTCTTGTCATCCACCATTAAGGACTAGTCACAGATAGTTTCATAACATCTGCTTCTTGCAACCTTCTAATTATCCATAAAAATCTGGCAGGGAGACCTGACAGTTTATCTGGAACACAGAATATGAATACCAAATAGGGTGCTTTCCTTCTAGTTAGAGAGGGAAGGAATAAAACAGGTCCTCTCTAACCTCTGAGTGCACAGGCAGCCACGGTGCCCATTCCAATCAGGGTTAGGTTCATGTCTTTTCAATAAAGACTCAAATTTTGAGAAACATCTTTTGATGAAAAGAATATGGGTCAGAAGTACGCTGTTGGTGCTATGTCAGAATCTGCTGCCAATGCCACCCTGTCACCTTCCTTAAAGTGCGTCCAGATGCAGCTCCTTCCCTGCCCTGTATCTGTGGGCTTTGTGCCACCCATGCCCTGATGTGGGGAATTGAGGGACTCTTGACTGCAGTGAACACTTGCCTCTAGCAAGATTGATTCTTAGCCTCCTAGTGTGTGTTTCTTGTTACAGATGCCTTTCTTTTGCCCACCAGCTTGCTTGGCTTTCTGACTCATTGATTCCCTTGATTCTGAGGAACGGGTCTTCCTAAACCAATACGTTGTGTGTTTAGGCTGTTGAAACACTGCCTCCTTCTTCCGGCCACAGTGTGTCCTCCCTCTTTATACCTCTGCCTCCAACCACAGTTGGAACCCATAGATGATTCTGCCCTTAGATATGCCTGCCTGAACATTTGGTGTTTTTAGACCTCTATTTTGTCAAGGCCTCGCCCTTTTGTGCCTTGTCCTCTCATAGTTATAACCTCAGAGTCTAGACTTGCCACAGTTCTCCTGGCCTTATTATCTTTCATTTTCTTTGTGTTGTAGTGGAGGGAGAAAACACAAAACAAACAAACAACAACAACAACAAAAAAACCCTCTTCCTTTACCCTCTCGGGGTTTGTAGATGAAATAAGTAATAAAAGATAATACAAGGCAAATTAGCAGGGAATAAACAGATTTAATAAATTAGGAATGTACAAGAATTTATATACACATGCACACACAAACGTGATTCAAGCAGGATTTTAGAATTCTGGGCTTATATACCATTTTAACAAAGTCTGATAAAGTATGGTGAAGAAGCCAGGTACAGGAAAAGTGTTCTAGGACTCCTGGGGTAGGGAAAAATGATGATCAGTTGACTAGGAAATGCATGGTTAACATGAGTTGTTTAGTGAGGTTTGTAATGCAGGGGACTCATCTTGGCTGATAAGAATTGACTGTGGAATGGTTTTCTCCCTGGTGTAGGAAAGGGGGACACTGGTATAAACTGAAATTTCTGTAACCTCTATAAAGGGAAATTTAGGCTCTGTTTTTAAGCCATGAAGGCAGGGGGAAAAGAGCTTTTCCTGCATGAACTGTTACTCAACTGCTTTCAAGTCAAAATAACCCTGTGTCCATTTGGCATTTTTACAGTAGCATATTCTGGCTCTCCACTGCACTGACAGGAATAACGTGGCGAGAAGCTAGGCTTTGAATCTTGAGGACTCTATTTCCTTGCTACCCTAAGTGCGGTCCAGGCATCATAGAGGCAACACTGGGAACTTGTTAAAGATGCAGAATCTCAGGCCCCAGCCTATGTCTGTTGAGTCAGAATCTGTATTTTTACAGGATTCCCAGGCAAATAATATGCACATTAAAGTTGAAGTGGTAACAGTTAATTAATGCATAGCAATGTTCAAAATTAGCCTTCAAGTAGCAAAATATATTTAATAAAGCCCCCTTGTAGGGGCACAGAGAAGTTGCTGCCATTGATGGCATGGGTTTGACTCAGAAAAGATGGACCCTGGATCTACTTGTAACAGAGAAAGCAAGTCAGCTACATAAGCCAGGCCTTCAGAAGGGCAAAAGGGAGTGATGTGGGTTTTTGAGGTGAAGCCATTAACAGCTGGATTATAAAGCAATGTGCCATCATGGTGTAGTAAAAGAATGTAATTCATATGGCTCTGTTATAAAAAGGGGCATGTTCTTCCGTCAAGGAATTCTTTCTTCATGGAAGGCAGATGATCACGGGGTCAGATTATGGGAAAAGGAACTCATTCTATAAAATGGCTCATTTATCCTTTGGTCTGCTCTTTGTCCCTCTTCAGGTGAGAACTTCCCGATCCTAGAAACTGCCAGGTGAATGCTCTCAGGCCCCAATTCTCAGACTTTTAAACCATCTGGACACTTACAGCCATGGACACTGGGCAGTGGTGATATGAAGCCAGGTTCCCTGGGGGTCTGATTGGCATTATGGCTCCAGCTCCCATCTCTGAGAGGCCTTGGGGAATGAATTCCAGCCGAGAGCTGGTGCTCTTGGTGTCAGAACTGCCCACCTTTGGAAACCTCTTTAATGCCATCATATCACATGGATTCAGCACAAAGCTGCTCCTCCCATGCTGAGCTCAGCATCAATGCAATGTCATCATGTCACCGTAAGGTCACTACCACTTCCTCTCTGAGCATCTGTTTGTTCTTTCATGCTTTATTATTTCTCTTAATAATGTTACTTTCTGTGTGCTCAAACTTTTTTTAAAAAAAATTATTCTTTTTCACTAGTACTTCCCACCTCTCCCTGGGAAAATTAGAAATATTGTTTACCCTAGAAAGATAGTTATATATTTCTGATTTATGCCATGCTTATTTTGAAAAAAAAAAGGAAAGCCCTTGAGGATTCTACAATCTGACACGAATACTAAACATAAAGTCAAAAGAGGAAATTCCTCTAAAATGAAGGTGATGAGAGGAGAGATGATTGATGGTTGCAGAAGCTGAGGCTGATTATGGTTGTGACTACATTGTGCAGTAAATTCAATGTTGTGTTTCTAAAGGCATGCTTCTGGTTACCTGTCCCAGGTGGGTGGACACTAGATAAACTTCTCAAATGTACTTGTTCTTGATACTGAGCTATGATAATATTTTTGAGTAGACAGAATCTTGGGCACTTTTCATACATTATCTCATGTCAGATTTCTGTCACTTTGAAGAAATACCTGAGAAAAATCAACGTCTAAGGAGGAAAGGTTTATAAAAAAGAGTTTTGCACAAAATCATATGACAAGTTCATTGCTCAAATATACACAGTTTTAAGAATTTTCTATTAACTACAGGTGATAATTAGCCTCATGCTATAGACTCAACAAAGCTCGTTCACTAAAACCTATGTTATTTTATGGATCTGTATGCTCTTCAGAGAACTGAATGGCAGTCTTCCTTTTTATTGATAATGATGTACCTTGTGATGTTGTCATTTCTTAGCTCAAGTGTCCTCCTTACCAGGAGGGTTGAGCAGACTGATGGTTGAATGAGTTTAATAAACAGGGTTAGTTCCATGTGACTCTATTGGTTAAAAAGAAAAAAGGAGAGAGAGAAGATTTGTTTTGGCTCTAGGTTTCTAGGTTTTCTGGGTCCCTATTGCTTTGGACCTGTGGTGAGGCAGAACATTATGGTGGGGATCACAGGGTGGTGGTCATGAAGTGAAGAGAGAAAGGGTCCATCGTCATAATACCACTTTAAAGGCATACTCCAAAGGACCTAACTTCCTTCCTCTAGGTCCCACCTCCTAAAATTCCAGCACCTCCCAATAGGACCATAAGTTGGGAGCCAAGCTTTCAACATGTGGCCTTTGGGGTACACTCCAGATCCAGACTATAGGGGATCTTGCCTAATCCTCACAGTAGCATTAAATGATAGGGTAAAGTAATGGTCCCAGTATGAACTCCAGAGGAAGAGAGCCCAGGTTTTGATCTCAGCTCTGCCATTTATAGGCTGTGTGACCTTGGGTTAGTCCCTTACTCTCTCTCTCTCTCAACCCCCCAAAAACTGAAATATAAACCCTGGTAATGGCTAGGAGAATTAAATGATTTAATCTATACAAAGCACGAAATGCCTGGCTCTCAGTAAGTGCTTGCCATTATTATCATTATTTCTACTTGACAGATAAGGAAATTGGGTCTTAAGAGAGGTTAAGTGGCTGGCCCAAAGTCCCATGGCCAGATCAAATTGGCACCAGATTTGATTTGACCCCTCTTAACCACTCACACGCTGACTCAGAAACTTGAGGCTGCTTCTGGCAACCACTTAGGAGCAAGCAGGAACTTCTCTGTGTTCTCCTTGAACAGTTATTGTTGGATTGTCTTGGGTGAGTTTCTCACCTTTGGGCTGTCTTAGGGGGGAATTATTCTGGCTGTTCAGCTTGGTGGGTCCTGTGGGATGATCTCTAATTTCAATGTGACTCTAAGTAAAGTTTAAGTGATGCGGGAATTGTATGGCAAATCAATTTGTATTTGTTTATCTATGGATTCTCTATTATTTATATTTACTCACAGCCACCAATCTCTTTTCAAATACAGTTGGACACAGCTAAAATTTAGGTCAGCATCTACCCAAAAGTCCACTTCAATATCACCTCCCCGAGGGAGATAGATGCTTGCTGTATTATTTCCTATCATCTGAATGTGCACTGATCTCAGCTCTGGGTAGCTATGCTTGGGATCCAATGTGGGTGTAATTACCATACTGTCCACCAGGTGTCCCACCCGTCCCTGCTTTCTGACAGAAAGCAAAGAAAAATGGCCTTCTTCACCCCTCTAAAGGGGAAAGAGATTTTGAAGGGGGATTGTGGGGGAGCTGCAGTGAGGAGGGAGCAAAGCTGTGACAAGACTTCCAGATGCTGCTTCTTGTCTCTGGACAAAAGGAATTTTTCCACATTATTTTTCTTTGATGCATAGGTGTCTCTCAGACAGCCTAGTCAAGTCTTAGCAATTTAGGAAGCTTCTTTTCCTGCTAAAGAATGGGTGTCTGACCAGAGCTTTTCCTCTTCAGGCTTATAACTGGAAATGCTGCCTGTATCCCCTTCCTTTGGCCTGACAGCCTCCCTCCCCGCCTTGTCTTCTCCTTCTTCTTCCAGAGTCTGATTAAAAAAGAGACAAGAAGGGCCAGCCCCATCTGTCCTCAATATTCCCTGAATTGGGGACATCAAAGACCAGTGTGTGACTGGTGCATTAACTAGCCCTCCTGCAAACATTAACCTAATTCATCCCTGTTCTTCATCTTACTACAACAGAAATACTCTTCCCCCTTCTCAAACAAGATTGTCATTTGTTTCTTCAGGAGGGAGAAGTAAGGGGATTTGAATGTGCTGTCAAAATTTTAGTAGTCAGAACATTCGATCCCAAAATAAATCTCTCCTCCTTTGAGGGTGGTGAACTCCTGGCCTGCCATCTCTCCTGCTGCTTCCTCCCTTCCCTCCTCCATTCTTTTGGCAGGTCCTACACCTTGGGGAGACTGGGGTCAGAGTGAGGATAGGCCATGTGATCTTTCTCTCAGATATTGCCATCTGCACTGAGCTCTCTAGAGTCCCTTGTCCAGCATCCTAGGGCACCCCAGCAGACCCTGGACATTTACCACAATCCAAGGTATCCAAATGGATGCAGTGGTCTATGCTGTCTGCAAATTGGAAGCTTCACCCAGAGATCTGCTGAGAATATGGGTGGGAGTTCTTCATTTAGTACCAGCTTTAGAAGCTGTAAGGTAGCCCACTTCCCCCATAAAAGACCTTGATAACAAAGACCGGAAGACAGTCCTGTGGGAGTTGCTAGCTTGTGTACACCCACAGCCTCATTATATGCAGAGCTTTTAATATTTGGAGACTCTGTGCCAATGCACATTTTCTTGTGTAGTGGGGGAACTGGAGCCCGGATGCAATGTATTATTGATAGGATTGTAATTTACTCTTCTTGGGTTGTATCTACAGTGTATACCATTAGCACAAAATATTAAATTACCAGTGGTTGTATATATTTGTTTATTCGGGTTTGACTCAATGATATTTGCCTTTCGCCTCAATAAAAGATCGTGAATATAGAAAGCAGGGTAATTTTATTTTTCGTTGTTGCTGTTGCAAGGGAATTTTGATTAAACCATTTTCTCTGTGTTGTGTTTTTGGCGAGCCACGCTTTGCAATGAGGACAGGAGACATAAAAGAGTGGGGGCTGGATGGGAAGATGGATGGGCAGTTTCCTGCAGCTCCGGCACACACCAGCTTCCCTGGCAGGCTGCTCTGGGCGACGCTCAGGGGTTTCACCTTCTGCAAGGGGAAGCAGCATTCTGGGCTGCCTGGGTAGGAAGGTGTGGGCCGGTCCGACCTCAGGGCCTGAAATGCAGAGCCCAGTATCTCTGCTGAAAAGATGGTGCTTAAATGGGAGCTGGGGTGTGGGGGTAGAGTCTTCTGTAGTCACAGCATTGTGCCCTGGCCGGTATTTGACAGTTTACCCTCTTGTCACTGTGTTTGGCCATTTTTATTTCTGCTCCCACCTGAGCCAAGTGACACAGAAAGACGCAAGCATACTTCTTCCTTCAAAAAGATTCCAGGTCACAAGGCTCAAACCAAGCTGCAAATAGAAATGTCATATCATGTCTGCTTGGCGTTCTTTTTGTTCTGATCTTGGGACTTCCTTCAGAACCTCGAGCAGGAGGTATGTGCTAGTTAATTAGCTCCACACTCTGACCACGCCATGGCCTCATCGGATTCACTACATAATTTTTATGAGTAAAGAGTTTTTTTTTTTTTTTTAAACAACCTATGAGTGGCTTCCCTATTCCTTTGTGGGGGAGGGGGCTCAGAATGAATGGGTAGGGGTGATGGGGACTAGATTTTAAATTTGTCTTAACCAGAAGCAGGAAGATCATTCGGAGAATGCTTTGATTTCCCCATGGTTCCCACTTCAGTCTGGGGAGCTCTTCCATCTCTATTCCCAGGGATGGGCTGTGGGAGGGTGAAGAGGCCTAACCCTCCCTCAGAGGTCACTGGCAGGGTCTGAATCCTCCAGTGACAGGTACCCATTTGCAAAGCTGGAGTCGCTTTTATATTGGCGCCTAAGAAAAACACCACTGGACCACAGGGACTGCTGAGTTTGGCTGCCTGGGGCACATTCTGGAGGTGAAAACCGGTTTTTCTGAAGACGGGTAAGAGCCTGACTTTGTTAAGTGTTTGTCTCTGCAGCCAGACTGGCTCCCTGAAGGAGGACCCTCTCTCTGAGGAAGGGGCAAGAGAACAAAGGCTTCACAAGGCATCTCCTTCATAACTGGCTCTGCTTTCTTTGGACTTAGGGGCCCTCCCTTATCCCACCACTCCTTCCCTAAAGGAGAGATGTGAAGTTTAAAAAAAAAAACAAAACAAAACAAACAATAACACAGGAGTGTAAAGTAAAGCCAATGGAATCAGTGCTAAATCTATCAAAGCAAATCATACACCCCGACAGCCGAAAAGTATTATTTGTTTTTTTCCCTCCCAGATTTCTACGGAGCCTGGTGTTTTTAAGCATATGTCTTGGGGAGAAGAGACCCATATAAAGGCAATTACAATTGGTGAATGATTAATGTTGGGTCTGACATTTTTATGTGTCAAATATGTTTAACTGCATTAACCTTTGCAGAATTTACACCCATGCTATGAGATATATCTTGTACAGCATCTGAAATATCTGCAATCTGCCTTCACTTAAATCTTATTTACATTTATTTTATTACAATATAAATGGGTTTTAAAAAAATCTTAATAGAGTTTTTTACCCTGTTCTGCAGGTCCTGCTGGCACTGTGGGGAGTTGGAGGGCAGCAGGGTTCTTTGCTGATTGCAAATAGAGTCCCAGCCACCTGCCTGGGGGACCCCAAGGAGAGAAGGAGCCAGTGTGGATTCTTTAGGCTCCTGGCTGGGATTTTAAGCCCAAGGGGAGGTGGCTCAGGAGGCTGGGGAGTTGGCATCTGATAAGCACAAAGCACAGAGGCAGAGGGGGTTGTCAGCAGCCAGGCAACTTTTAATTTTTACAAGTTACAGAAAACACATATTTCCACAGCATCAGCTTTAGAAAAGAAAGATTAAGCAGTTCCCATCTGTGGTGCTTTTTCCAATCTGCCCATCACCTGTCCCTCTACACAAGGACGTCAACTCCAGATGTCTCCTTCAGCGACCACATTTCTCACTGGCTGCTTCTGTTTCCAAGTCACAGTGACTCTTGCTGTGGCTGCTGCTGTGGTGGCACCGACGACAGCTCCATGCCTCCTGAGCTTCACTCCACTGAAATCTGGTTGGCATGAGACAGACTCCGGTGGAATGAAGGACAAGAGAACACATGGATTGTCTGGGGATCTTTTCCTCTGAGGGTGGGCTGCGTGGCAACGTGACCTCTGCACACAGGGGTGTTGCCTGGCCAAAGACCTTCAGGATCCCTGAATCACAGCCTTGGGAGAGGTTGAGAACCTGAATACTCACGTCCCTCCTGAGGACTACATTCTCCAGGGAGGCTGAGGGGAGCTGGCTCACTAAGAAGCCCTTGCATCTGCTACACAGCCGGACAGTATGGAGTGGTACACAGGGGGCTGTGGGCCGAGGACTCTGCGCTGTTTCTCATCCATGAAGCCGCTGTCCCAGACAAGTCCTCGTGGAACCTCCTCTGCATTTACCTAATTGGGATGCTGGCCCTCCTCACCCTCTATGTGTGCCATACCTGAGCTAGGTGTGGTTGGTGCTGTCTAGAGAAGGCAGGTGGTCTGCACTGCTTTAGAAAAATCCATCTACTTGCACTTGCTGACAAGGGGCATAATGTAGGGACATGACACGAGACATTCCACTCCAAAAGGGATTGTCCAAAGGGCATGGACAGCACCTTTGCAGGTCTGTTTGTGAAATCAGGAAGAGGTGAGTGAGAAATGGAGGAAAAACCAGAACTCCTGGCTGGAACCAGGGCTGTTCATGGGGGTGGGATGGATGGAGGAATTGGGAAGGCCAGCATCCTCTCCCAGCTCTGCCTGGAAACACAACTACTTCTCCAGGGATGGGAGAGGGCAGAGGGAGGAGGAGATAAAATCCTGGCTTTCAGAGCTTGAGTTAAACAGGGAGGATGCAAAGCATCTGAGAGTTTTCTATCCTCTCTTAAAAGAAATGCCCACCATCCAGTTGCCCTGTAGCTGCTGCTGTGGCCTCTGCCTGTGTTCAGACATGCCTGTGGCTCACCGTTAAGCCCCATAAAAGGCTGTTCTCAGCACTGACATGCCGACTGGGTGGGTTGGGGCAGATCCACCTTGTTGTTTGGAATATTTCTTCCTGGGGCTTGTTCTGACCTGAGCAAGGAGGCAGTATCTAGCAATTGGACTACTCCTCCTACATCCAGCACCTGGGCATTGGCCTCTTTAGAAAAGGGCCTACAACAAAGCTTGGAGTGCCTAGTTCTTGCAGAAGAGTCCCACTTTCCTTGGTCTGAACCAAAAAGACCTTGCTCAGGGTGAAGAAGGCTTCCAAGAAGCAGGGATCTGGGTGCTGAGGGGAAAAAGTTCAGTTCATCCTCTCCCCCTCAGCCTTTTATTGAATACTCACAAATTTCCATTGTGAGAGAGAAATGTGCCCTGCTTTTGAGTTACCCAGACTACCTAGTCCCCCTGCACTGCTTCTGCTCCATTTTCCAGTCAAAGAGAAGAAAGAGACCCGTCTGTTGGCTCTGATAAATGAAGAGCCATGAATGAAGGAGAAAGTGGGCAGAATTTATTCTGGGAGGGAAGGATCCTTAGACTTCTCTTTGGGTTTCAGCTCAGCTCTGAAAATAAAAGGGTCAATTCTCCTCATCCAGATCCTCTTTCCCCCACCCTTTGTCTCCCTGCAGGTAGGATCCACCAGATTCCACAAGTCCTGGATTTGAAGGGTGCAGTTGCCCTCATAGGAGGTCCTTGCCCTGCAGGGTGCACACTCCAGAGAAGACTAGGCCTGGAAAGGCTTTGTTTACTCTGAAAGGCCATGCAGATGGGAGATAGCATAGCCCTTAGGGAGCTCAGATAAAGCAGGCCCTCCCCTAGATGAGCTCCCCTGGTCTTACAGACCTGCAGCTGCTACAAGGCAGAGACAAGAAAAGATGAGTTACAACTTGGGTCAGGAGACTGGATTCTTCTGCCCACCGTGCCTTCACCAACTCAACCCCCTAATGGCATTCACTTTGGCCACTCACAGTGTTAGGTTGGGTCTGCAAACAAACCATGCATATGTTGGGCTAAGTTTCAGCCACTGACTGCTCTGCTCTCTTGTCCCCAAAGTGCCCTCTGGTTGGTAGCCCAAATGTCTTCCTAATAAAACCAACTTGGACATGAGTACCAAAGAATGGAAGCAGGTCCTGAATTTTCTATGAGAGCAACCCTGGACTGAAAAGCCAGCCACCCCCAGTTAGTAAAGTAAATCTCCATGAAACTAGACAGAGCTGGATCTAGGTACTTGACTGCTCAGCATCTGCCTTACCACCCCAGTTTCCATTATCACCAAGACCAAGATGTGCTGCCTGGGATCCCTGAAAATCCCCAAGAAAACAGAAGTGGCTTAGGGATTTGGTTAAAATGTAACCGGATCAGCTACTTTAGCCTTGGAGGAAATTGATGATTGACTTGCAGTGAACACAGCTTGTCTCATTCCTCTCTTTTGGCGCCATGAGCCTGCTGATCTAGCTGCCTAGCTTTGGTTTTTCCCAAAGACCCCCAGATTCAGAGATTTCAGACTCACCTGTGTGCACCAGTGTCTATATCTTCAGATATCAGGGCCCAGCTTTGCATTGGAGGCAAAATAATAAATCATCTTTTGTTTTAAAGATAATGCCACATAAAAGAAGATGGTGAGAAGGTCAAGAGTATTAAAGTCAAAGGAGGAAAGAAGGAAAAAAAAGAATTTCAAGGCTTAGAAGGGTCTTTTACCACCTGAAGATTGAGAATAGGAAGAAGAAATGAACAACACTTACTGTACAAAGTACCCAGTTCAGCAGACCTGTGCAGAAAAGATATGGTTCCTGAGGACAGGCAGGACTGGTCCTGACTTGTGCATTTCTCCCTTTAATAAAAGAGAATATGAAAGCAGAGGAAAGTAGAATTAGAGGAGAGGGGATAAAGGTGAAAGGAGAAGAGTTTGGAGGGCTGTTGGGGGATTCAGGTAAAGTTTTAGAACAGAGGTTGGCCACAGACAATAAAAGAGAAACTGGTTTTTCCAAGAGGAGGGTGAAGAGGGACTCAGCCCATTTCAAGGAGGTGGTACCAGTTTCCCTCTTTATTTATGCACCTCTGAGTAAAGCTTCTGGTTACCTGCTGAGCCCAACCAATGAAGAGAGGGCCTGGCTGCTGGCCCCGCCTCTCAGAGCCCACACCCCTGGGGGGCCATGAATGGCCTTTCTGCAGGAGCAAACCTTATTTTTTCATTGTTTCGTAAATGCCAGAAAAGGAAGGTGAGGTCTCTGTCATTCCAGAGGAGAAGGACATCCTGCTGGTGCCTCCACCAAACCTGGGGAGGAGAGAGGGGAATGTTCAGCTCTTATCTTGGCCCCAAGAGACTGCTTGCACGTGTGTGTTCACGCATGCGCAGGTGTGCAGGCAGCAGGAGTCAATGTTCTTTTGAACTTTTAGCTTTAACCGGACTTCCTAGCTCTTCACAATGCACTTCAGGAATCCAGCCCATCCAGGCAGTAGAAAGAGGCCTGAGGGTCAGAGCCCAGGCCCAGCCGGTAGCTTATCTTGGCTTCTAGCACAGTTGAGTTTGCTGCTTTTCTTGTGTAAGAGGCCAGAAGTCTTTATATCCCAAGAGGCTTTGCGACCTGCTTCCCTTCCAGTCCTTAGGTGGCGATGGGGGCAGGGCAGGCACTACATGTGTGCAGGGAAATTGGGAAGAGACAAAAGGAATTGGGGAAGGAGCCAGAGAAGTGCCAGGAACTTTAAAAAGTTGGTCTGGAAGCCTTTGATTGCTTTACCCTACCTGCCCCCCCCACTTCCTGTCCTCACCTCCTGCTCCCCTCTCCCTGTTCTCCCTGGCTAGTGCAGGAGGCAAGGGGAGTGGGAGTTTCCTCAGTGTACATTTTGCCTAGGAACCTGGCCTGCCATACAGCAAAAGCAGATGTGGCCATTCTGCAGGGAGGGTGGGGAAGGTGGGGAAGGTGGGGAAAGAGGACTCCAATCTATAGAGCATCTTGATACAGTCCTGTCCTGTGTCCCTTCAGAGAACTGAATCTACCTGCTCAAAAATCTCCTTAGAAACCAGCGAACCTAAACTTCTTCCAGACAGACTGGGAGACAGATCATTTAAAAAGTGCGTTTCTGTCTTGAGTTCACACAGGCAGTGTCAGGGTCAAGACCTTATAATCTACCTGGATCGGTGGACCCCGCTTAAAGGGCTCCTGGAACAAACTCTCCTGCTGCTCCCCTGGTTCTGTGGGTCTGGCACCTGTTTGCACTCTTCCTCACACTTCCTGGAAGAAGAAAAGATCAATAAAGTACACTCCCTAGGAGGAAGGCAGTGTTTCCGTGGGGTAGCTGTCAGCCCTCAGGGTTTCCCTGCCAACTGGACAGGTGAAGGAGCGCCCAGCCCAGATGATACACTGGAGACGCTGTGCCCCTTTTCCCTCCCTTCCTTCTCCCTGCTCTGCCTTTCTTTGTGTATTTCATTCACTCACTGACTCTCAGTCACTGGCAGCCTGCATCAGGTGACCTGACCTTTTATGAGCTCCTATCCTAAATGTACATCTATAGGAATAGACATAAAAATAGACCCATGAGAAAAACACTAGGCAGACCCTCCTACACACACACACACACACACACACACACACACACACACACACGGAACTGTTGACTGTCGTCTGTGAGATTCAAAGGTGACCTTTGAACTGAGTCTGAAAGATGAGGGAGGTCTGGCGGGTCATGAGGAACAGCACTGGAGTGAAGCAAAGAAGGAGCCCTCACAGGGGTTTAGAGTCAGCCTACAGTGGGAGAGGGAGGGGAGAGCAGGGGCAGAGGGGCGGGACAGGGGTGCACAGCCATCTTGGGCTGAGTGCTGGGGCATCCCGGACTTGAAGTAGAGAATGAAGAGACCGGAATTAGTTTTCAGGAGCTGGAGACGGATTCAGAGGTAGTTAAGTAACTAATTGCTGAAGAATGTGGCCATCCCCAAAATGTAGAAGAAATGAGGCTAAGATCACCAGGGGCAAAGAATAAGCATCAGTCTCACTGGTCATATTCTTCCCCTCCAGGGGTCCTCTCTGGCCTCTAAATTTGTTCAGAAAAATGGCATCAATCTGAATTGGCTGACACAGCAAGGAAAACCTACCTGCCTTAGGTTAGCAGTAGTATTTTATCTTTCCCTCGACTTGGCTCTCCACAGTCCAGGAGGATGCCCGAGACGGGTGGGACACAGGTTTGTCTGGAGAACTTTAGGTGGTTCGCTTGGAAGCCGCCTGTCCCCCCCCCCCCCATCTGGCTATTGCTCCAAAGTGAGCTCAAGGGTCCTCCCTTGTCCTGTGTTACCAGTTCCAGGTCTCTATGAGCCAATCCCTGGACGGTTTTGGGGGTGATGCTGAAATGGACTGTGTGTGTCTGTGGGAAGAGAGGAATGGGGGGTTATGGGGTTGGGGGGACAGGGCTGCCTCCCAGTTCCATTGAAGAGCGTCCAGGGTCTCAGTAACTTTTTCACTTTTTTTTTCTTTTTCAATCTTGGACTTCATGTTTTGGTTTCATATACTTTACATCCCTGGTGCTCATTTCTTTTCCTCACCATACACCCAAACCAGGGTTTCTCTGTGGTTAGAAATCTGTGGGCTCCACAGATGTCTCTGGCTCCTGGAAAGACTCATTCCCTCTGCTCAAATTGCCAGCTCTGTATCTTCTTAGCATTACAGTTCAGGAGGAGTCTCTCCTGAATAAATAATTTCTGGTTACAAGGCATCTAACTTTGCAACTTCCCCTTCCTGCCTTGCGTAGTGCCTGAGGGCCTCATAAAGATCTGTTGAATCAACTGTAGTTGATTAGCTAAAAGAGATGCTTCCGGGGGTTCAAAGGGCCTCGAGGGCATAGCATTCACAGTGAGCTAGTCTTTGGGGAGTGAAACAGAAAGGACATTGTGACATAGGGAGACAGCAAGTTCCCAGGAAGCCATGAGGCCTCAAGTACTGGAGGGAGTCCCTGGGCTGTCTGTATTGGGAAGCCTTCTTTGCCAGCTTTCTGTCCCCCTGGGTCTCCTCTCTGCTCTGTGTGTTGAAGAGCGGGCAGACCTCTCCTTGAAACATTTCCTCGTTAGGTCTCAGAGTCAGAAGGAATTTATGCTGGTTCTTCTGCTACTAGCTAGGTTCTGACTATGGCCCAGAAGGAATTACACAGTTTTAGTGTGGGGAAGATGTGGTTTAGGTACAGCATAGGAAAAAAAAAATAAGAATAACAAAATAAAACAACTACAACAACAAATCCCCTAGGGTTTAAACTTATGCTAAGCGTCATGGGCTCAACAGTGGAATATGGCTGCTAAAAGAGCAAGTTTTCTCTTTGATTGCATTATTAGAAATATGTGACAGAAAATAAGGGCCATGATAGCCCTACTCTATGCTGATCAGATTATATTTGGTTGTTACATTCATGGTGACCTTTAACATTGTAGGAGGGGTTAATACAAACTCAAATGTGAGCAGAATGGTGGGTGGACTTGAAAATAGGTCATCTTGGGGGACAGGATTAAGAAACAGGAGATGTTTAGTCTACAGAGGTGATGATGGGGGAGAGGGGAGGTGGAAATGTTGTCTCATTTTAAGTACATGAACATGAGCCTGATAGAAAAGGTGGATTTTTTTTTTGTTGTTGTTCCTTATGACCCCATGGGGTAGAACTAAAGCAGTTTCCATTTTTGTCTCCAGATTCCGACAGAGACACATTCTTAGGAATAGAGGGCAGAGGACACAGGCAGGCAATGAAAGGACCCTGATAATCCTGGAGTCGGTGTAGCTTCCAGGGAGGGTGAAGCAAATGGGGGGCCAGACAGCAGCATCTCCCCCCCACCCCACCCAGCTCTGCGTACTCCCACCAGGCATTCGGGGCATCTGTCGGAGTGGGCTGGGCCCAGGAAGGGCCTCCGGCCAAGTCAGTGAGTCAAACCCAGCCCCTCCTCCCTGGCACCCTCTCTTCAGTTGACCTGCCCAGTACGAGTGCTGTGCAGTTGGAAGGGGAGGTAGCCAGGGCTCTGTAAACTGTTTCCAGGGACCACACCCCACAGCACGTAATGTCTGTTGTCTGTGCCGACCTGTCTCTTACATCACACCTTACTTCTTGAGGTCTTGCCTTCACTAGATCATGCGCTTCTCTTTGAAAAGAAAGCCCTGTGTTCCCAGCACCCAGAAGGGCCTGGCACCTGATAGGTGCCCAGTAAACATTTGTTGGCTGGGTGTTGGTGACAAAGGCTGCTGGGGAGGTGGGCCTCTGTTCCTGGGGAGTTCTGGGGTCTTGGTTTGGTATCCCTTCCTCTTCTCTCTCCAGTGTGGACCAGGACCTTCTCAGATTTTCAGGAGCTGCGACCTGATGCTTTCCTGCTGTGTGGTCCTGGCTGCTTTTTGCCCAGGCCTCTCTTGCTGGGGTGGGGCTGGAGGCCCCTCTGTTTCCTGAAATGGGCTGATTCTCCGGAGAGCACAGAGGGAGGGAGGGAGGCAGGCTGAAACCTGCCCTGTTTGCCTTCTCCTCTGCTGCCCCTTCCTCCCAGGCTTGCCCTGGTCTTCCCGGTAAGAAAGACCCACCCCGGGGCCCACTCCTCCCTCCTGCTAAAGACTGAAGAAGGAGCCCAGAGAACATTCTAGCATGTGGAAGCAGAGCCAGTTTGTCTGTAGCTCTCCACTCCGGCCTTCCTGACCTGTCTCAATCTCTGCATGTTTGTCTGCTGGCCTTTTGGAATTGGAGGACTTCTGTCCCCACTGCAAATGCTTGTTTGGGGTTTTATTTTTCTAAATTGACATGCAAATGCTGCTACCTGAGAAAGCAGAAGGGTGGGGAGTGGTCTTCATATATGTGGCTTCCATATGCTGAAGGAGCTCATGTTATGGAACATGGGAGAGAAGATCCAGAAACACTGCACTAGAGATAGTTTGCCCCTTCCACCTAGACTTAGGTCTTTCAGGATTTGGAAAATTAGAACCTGCAGAGGTTACAGAGGAAAGACTGGTGTCATTTGTTAATTCATATCATCACTGAACATTTATTGAGCAACTACTATGTGTCAGACACTCTCCCAAGTGCTGGAGATTAATAGATGACTACATCCCAGCTCCCAAACACAAGAAATTCATTGTTGAAACAGTGAGGAAGCCAGCATGGTGGCATGTGCTGCCCAGAACTGGGCCAGCAGGGTAGCCCCTGCACTGGTTCTGTAAGAGCTCAGAAAGGAGGCTCTGACCGTGCCTCGGAATCCAGGAAGGCTTCATGGAGGAGAGTCTGCCTACCTGAGGTCTGAAGTGCGAGAGAGAACCACTCCAAAGGGAGAAAAGATTTCTGTGGGGGTAGGGGGACATAGGGCTGAGTAGTGGGGCAGGGTTGACTTCTGGAGTAAAAGATTTTTTAAAAAAATTGCAAGATCCTCCCTGGGCTACTGATTTACTACCTGGGGGGCCTTGGAGTGAAGGACAGGAAGGAGATTGAAAGAGCCCACCCTGCCTAGGAGGAAAAAATTCGAAGCCAAAGTCGTCCACCTCATCTCTGCGAGATGAATCCAGGCAGGAAATCAAGCCTGGCAATCTCTGCTGGCTGCCTCTGCACTGTTTTTTATGTTTCATGAGATGCCAGGTAAAATTTGCTAAATAAAGAGGGAAGGTTGGCAGAGAGGGGCAAGTTTTAATGGGAAGAAAATGACCAGAGAGTCGGCAAAGGGAGACAAGCAGGCTTTAAGGCCACCAGGCTGCTTACTTGCAGCGTGTGTGTGTGTGTGTGTGTGTGTGTGTGTGTGTGTGTGTGTGTGCGCGCGCGCGCGCGCGCGCGCATGCGTGCTCAAATGCGTGCAAGTGCATGTCCACGGCTAATTTTAAGTTAAGCCGCATGCTGGAGTATTTTAACCCGGCTTGACCTGAGAGTCAGAGAAGGGAGATTATTTGGGGGAAATGGATGAGGTAGACAAAGAGGGAAAAGAATTGGACTCGCAAAACTTTGGCTGCAAAGGATCTAACAAACACTCCTGAGGCTCCCTTCTCAGACCTTCATCGTTTAGACCAAACAATTAAAAGCCAAATTCTCAGGGCTGGGGCTGGGGCTCAGTGGTAGAGTGCTTGCCTAGCACTGGGTTCAATTCTCAGCACCGCAAATAAGTAAATGAATAAAATAAAGGTCCATCAACATGTAAAAATATTTAAAAAATTTTTTTTTCAGTTGGGAAATCATTCTGGAGCTCAGAGCTCAGGTGTCTGCCTTTAGCACACACCAGCAGAGCGGGCTCATCCATCTTGCCTGAGTTGCAGAGAAACGGGCTTCGGTGCTGAGTTCAGCACTTCTAAGCAACAGAGCAATAAAATAGAGGAGGAGCCCCATCGCGGCGGCGGAATGGGATCATCCCACAATTTAATAAGCAGGAGCAGATTGTGTGTAGGTGATGAGATAGCTGTCCCACCCCTGGGCAGGAGAGAGGCACTTGAGGAGGAATTTGGGGTATTGGGCTTCATGAAGTGGGGCTGAGAGGAAGGGGCCCTTCACTCGGGTGTGATTTCTCAAGACTGGGAAGACCTTTGGTTTACAACCATGTCCAATCTTTTGAAACTCAGAATGGGGGAGAGCAAGAAGAGAAGGGACTCTCTTCTTTCCCAAGTTGAACCAGGTGTGGGACTGTGAGGTCCCTCTGGGGTCATGGGTGGCAGCGGGGGAGATTTAGAGATGGCTGACTTTGGTTTGAACCCAGACTCCATCAGTTACGGAGTGTGCAAATCTAATTGTCACACAGACTTTTGATATTCGGTTTCCTCATCTGTAAAAGGGACATGATAGAAATGTCTGGAAAGCATGCAAAAATGTCACACCTCCCCAACCCCAAGCTAGGAAGAGCTTCACAATTGCTGTGGATGTCTATCACAACCAAGGTTCCAAACGATTAAGACACAGAATTTCATGGACACAGGAGCTGCTTAGGTGTACCTGGTTTCGGGGTTTGGTGTTGGGTACTGATAACCTGGCGGCCTTCCCCAGTTTTCTTCAATTCAACCCAGAGAGCTACAACAGCTGGCTGACATCTGCTTGTGAGAGCTGGTCCTTAACATGTCAGGACACCTGTGCCATTCTGCTGCTAAACATGTTGGTGGCTCCAAACTGGTCCTAGGTGGGAACCCTCATACCAGGCTACAAATCTGGTCTTCCTGAGCCCGCTGTTAAAATTTTCCTAGCACAGGGGACTCTCCCTTTTCCTCTCTGCTGGTCTGCACCTCAAATGAGACACCCAGGCCTGCCTGGGGTGCCTCCCCTGTCCCTTTGCTCCTCAGCCATGCTCAGCACATTGGGGCTGGGGACGCTGAGTGAGGGTCCTGGAAGGCTTCTGGGGCTGGCCCCACGACCCCCACTCCAGTCTCACATGTTGCCTTCCATTCCCCAAAGACACAGTTCATGTGTTTTGTTTTTTTACTTTGTGCTTTGCTTACGTTCTTATCCAGAATGTTCTCCAGAAGCCACCCAGTCTTGAACTCCTCCTTCCCGGAGCACCTCATTCCCACACCCCTCTTGTGTCTCCTGTATAATACTGTACCCATGTCACTTCTTCCCTGTGTGGCGGCAGGTAGGTTCCCTCTCTCTGAGTTGCTGGTGGAGCTGCCCTGGGAGAAGCGGGGCGGAGTCCTCTACCAGTCCTGGGACTCTTAAAAATTTTCCTGCCACTGTTCCCTTCACATCTGGCCCCTGGAACCCTCACAGCACACCCTCTTTAGAGCTGAGGAAGCAGAGGTTAAGCTATTTAGGCAACAGAACCAGCGCCCACTAGAATCTCCACTTGAGACAAGGTTTTCTGACTCCTCAGACTCAGGCATTTGCTACCTCCCAGATTCTCAGCCCTTTCTCTCTTCCTCACAGAGCCCAGCAAGATGCCCTGCCCAACGTCAGGGCAGTGCCTGCTTGATGAGTTGACTCAGACGTCCCTTCCTTTCAGTGGCATAGTTTGTCACAAAAATGAGATGGGGATGAGGGAGGAATTATCCTACGATTTTACTGCTGCAAAATCAAGTCTGGCCTCTGTGAAGTCCCAAGAATATTGAACCCCGGGTGGCACCACACCTGGTATTCCCTCTAACGTGGAAACTTCAGTTGTCATAAAGACAGGTCAAAGGGTTTCAACAGAGGGAGAGACAAGTCCAGGGACTTTTACCAAAAGAATATTATTTAATAACATTCAAAGTTATAATACTGTACCTAGTAAACCTTCCAAGCTTCAGTGTAGCTCTTCTGCCTTTAGTTTCTACTGTAGCCAATGGAAACAATTTAACATTTCCCCAATTGGAGGGCTGTGGTTCCATATGGAAATGGAAAATGGACAAGTAAATAGGCTCATTTGGAATGAATGGCAGATACTCTAAAAATTTCCATTATATTTCTAACAGTTTTTTTAATCTATGAATTCCCTTCCTATCCCCACTCATGAAAAAAATTAAAAATTAAAAATAGTAAGAATTAAAAAATAAGAATTTCTTATTTCTCTATAAACCTAGTGCTAATTCTACACGAGTTCACCCCTATTTTCTGGCCAGTTTGAAAAGGAATAAGAGACACTGCCCTACTCCTGTCTTTTCTGAATTCCCAAGAGAGCCAATATGCATAGTAGCAGTGCCACTCTCTGGCTTGTTCTCTGATGGACAAATCAAGAGCTCCATGTGCTTTCTGTCCCAGGAAGGTTCCGCCAGGACAACAGTAGGTGAAATTATAGGTTTACCTCCGGCCAATGTTTTGAAGAGCTGCGGTGTTCCTATTCTTTTCCAACTAAGCTCTGATGTGTGCAGACTCCCTATAATTATGATATAATTGGATTTAACTATAGGGGTAGAACTAGTTTTCAACCAAGTACTCTCAAATAATTTGTTGCTTATTAGAAAAAAAAAAGGGTACTCTTGCTGGCTCTAGAGGCATGCAGGTCTAGCTGCACACCCCCACCCCTAAGAGAGAAGAGAATTACTGATATACTTGGTTGAATCATAGAGCCTGAGCTCCAAGCATTCTAGAAAACTCACTGTCCCTAAAAAAGGAAATTTAGAGATAAAAACCTTCACAGGTTCCCAAAGTGAAATGTCCCAGTCTCTCTCACTCCCATGGTTAGGAGATTAAAATAACCTCCTCTAAGTGTCTAAAGCTTGCAAACTGGGGGCCATGGGCTTCAATCTGGGCATGGGCTTCTATTGTGGGGAGCTTGTATAATGTTTAGAGTTTTTGTGAGGTGTACTACAGATATATAAGAAGCTAGATGATTTCACGTAAAATTCTAGATTTAATTTCCTCTCAAAATGAACAACAACAATAAAAAACAAAAAAAGAACACAAAACAACAACAATAAAAAAAAATAAAAACACGAAAAAGAAACAAAATCATCTGGCAATCCAGGGCTGGATTTCCTTCATAAGCACCATCTCTCCAGTGCTTCAGAGGAAGCAACCAGTTTACCATTCACATCGACCACTCGAGTATTTACCCTTCTGGATGCCAGTCTATTGGTGCTTGAACTTGTATCCCTGTCTCTCCTGCCAGCCCCCATCTTTCAGTAAAATGAGTTTGTTTTTTACTGAGTGATGTGTGATATACTGCAAAGAGTAAAGTCTTTTGAGTCAGAGAAACACATTTAAATCCTGGCTCTCCATTGTTGGCTTGCTGTGTTATTTTGAATATGAGGAACTTAACGCTTCTGATCCCTGTTTCCACATCTGGGGTTTACATGATGCCATGTCATGGGTCGGTGCAAGTCCCGACACAATCTTTGGCACAGAGAGGATGTTCAGTAACTGTTAGTTTCCCATGCTGTCATTCTACTCACTGGAAGCAGGAAAACCGTATTAGTATCAGTCAATCACAGACTCCATACATGGAAAGGTACCTGGGGAGTTTGTTTTTCGTATTCCTCTGCCTTCAACCCAAACTTTCCCACACAGGTGAAATGCAGAGATGTGAACCCACTTGCTTAAGGTCACTCAGTGAATAACAAAATAAAACCAGGTGTCCTGGGCTCTCAGCCCGGTGCTCGCTTTACTCCGGAGAGCCTGCCAGACCCATGCAGCCTCTTTTTTTTTTTCAGCAGAATTGAAGATGGAATGAGCATGGGATTTCTGTTGCTTGGGGCTTGACAAAAAGGTTGCAGACAATGATGGTTTGAACGTCTGAAAAGAAGCATCAGGGAGTGACCTGAATTAATCACACAATTGTTGCCAGATACAACCAGGGAGTTAATAAGCTCCGTTTTGCCTTTTCACTCTTTAATGAAGCAGTGTAAGCAGGCTTCCCTTCAAAATACCTTACCTTCCTTTGTGAGGTGACTATACAATGTAGGAGGGCCAATTAGATTGGTGCAGTGATCATCTCTGGCTGTTGCTTTAAAGTAAAATGAAATAAAATGCAGCAGCTGACCAAGGCTCATTTTTTTTTTTCCCCCACCACCAGGAACCTTTAAGGGCCATGAGGTCAGCAGGCTCGCGTCTTCACTTGCAAATGGCCCAAGGGCTATGGTGAAGTGGAGGCTAGATATGGTCTTGGGCAGTAATTCCCAACTTCTTACAAGGTGATTCAAAATCCTTGTGGTCTAGGAATTGGGACATCTGGATTCTAGTCTATGCTCCACTACTCAGGAACTGTGTGACCCTGAGCAAGTCACTACACATCTGTGGATCTTAGCTTTCTCCTTTGCCAAGTGATGAGGCTAGAGAAAATGGGCAGTAAGGCTCCCTCTAGCTCTGATAGTCTTAGATGATTTTTAATGTAGAACTTTAGCTCCTCTGAAGGTTGTAGAGAGACTTTGAGAAGGAATCAAACCTGCATGGCTGAAGGACAGGAAGAAAATTTACAATTCCAGGATATGTCACATAGAGGCTGGGGTCAAGGGACAGGACTCTTAGGAATCCCAATGGATTTGAAGAATGTCAGGCTGCTGAGTTGGTTTGAGCAGAGCACGGAGGTGACAGGGAGTGAGACAGGAAGTACTTAGTGATTTCGTTCCTAGTTTTATAGTCTAGCAATGCTCTTGGGAAGTGGGTTTCTTTCAGCCATACCTACCTCGAAGATGTACATGTGGGAAGATTGCATGTAGGCCAGGAATAAGATTTTAATGAGGTTCATTCTTATTTTTATTTTATTTTATTTTTTAGTTGTTGCTAGACCTTTATTTTATTTATTTAGATGCAGTGCTGAGAATCCAACCCAGTGCCTCACACATGCCAGACCATTGTGCTACCACTGAGCCCCAGCTCCAGCCCACGAGGCTCCTTCTTACCCTTCAGTTCAGGTCACACTAGACATAGTGTTGGAGCACTGAAGTGGTGATGGATTTCTCCTTCATAACTGAATGGTGTCCAGCCAAGTTTTTAGCCTCTCTGAATCTCTGGGGTTGGTGTCTTTCCTGGGGCTGATCTGATTCTGTTCTCTGGGTATATCTAAGCCTTTGGATGAAGAGGCTTTAACCAGAGCCAGAAACAATGAATGGATATTGATTTTTTTTGATATGTAACCTTGATGTTGGCTTAGGACCACCACAAAGTGGAATTCAGAGTTTCTCTTGCTGCCTATATCCTAGCAGGATTTCTGGGGTTGCCTGATAGCTCAGGAAATTAAAAAATGCAGAATGTGAAAATGTAGAAGCACTTTGGAATTGGCCTTGGCTGGGTTGGATTAAGTCATGGTTCTGCTGGGAGGAGTCTGAATCCAAACAAGCCACACCCTCCCTTGCTTTCTTGAAGGTTTAATTCCTGTTGCACCCCTCTGGATGCTGTTGATAGCATCCCCCCGCCCCTTCCTCTGATCCTGTGGACCATCATCCATGACTTCTACCTTCCAGTCTTGCTCTACCCTTCCCCAGTTTCCCCAGCCCACAGAGATCTCTTTTGCTCCTTGTGGCTGTTATGTTTGGAGCTTCACTGTCTGGTTTTTAATTACACGCTGTGATATATTGCCCACTAATTGTTCCACATGTATTAGTTGCCTCTTTAAAACCTCTAGAGATTATAGAGTCCTCGGAGCTGAGGATGGAGTCTTTTGCTTTTCTCAAAAATAGCCCCAGGCCCCATCTTGCTGCCCCCACATCAGAGTGTATGATCTTTCATGTTCACAGACTTTGCATTAGATGTGTTCTTCAAGGGGATTTTCCCCTGCCTCCAAATGCCTCTTCCAGCTCTAGCTTTTCTTTTGCCAGTGACAAACCTTCCTTAGAGTGGGAACATCGCAGCTGCCCTAGCATGTCATCTGCAAATCAGATTGAACTAAGCTGTCTGTAAGTGCCCCGGTGAGTCAATTGAGCCCCTCCTTGGAGACAAGGAATTCTGAGGGCTTGCAACCACATGCCTGCCTAGCCGTGGAATGATTCCACAGCCAACCCCAGCCCTGCCTCTGGGAACATGCTTCACTTTTACCTCGCTTGAGTAAGCTTCCTCCCCTTCTGCTGGTTGCCCTGACTTGTCCGGCAGAGATGGTAGAGCAATTCTGAAGAGCCAGCCCCTGGTGGGGAGAGGAAGACGTCTGTCTCTAGGAAGCAGGAACATGGTGGGATTCTGGTGGGTGTACTTTGGTCAACCCAAGGTAGAGAGGAGAAACCCCTGAGTCATGGCATTTCCGAGGTGAGCCCCAGTCAAGTGGGGAAGATCAGGGCTGTGATTCTGCTGGGCCACTCATTTGCTGTGTCATCTCCTATGACTCATACTCTCAAGTTCCTCTTCTGTAAAGCGAGGTTGTTAGATTTAAGTGGTAGCTCTCGAACTTATAAAAACAAAAGAACCCTTTTTATCCAGTGAAATCTTAGAAGCATTCTAATTTCTAGAAAGGAAAAACAGCCATCCTGGTTGAAGCAAGTGTGCAAAGAGATTCATGGTTTCTTCGTTTTTCAGTTGATCCCCTAAAATACATTGTCAGAATTTCCCAGGGACACAAGTTTGCAAAACACTGAGAAAGATGGATTATGGCCTCTTCTAACTCTTAGAGTCTCCACACCCTTGCTACTCAAAGTGTGGTCCTGAGCCAGCAGTGTACCTGGACCTTATTAGGAATGTGTCATTTCAGGCTCCACTTGGGACCTACTGAATCAGAACCTGAATTGTAACAGGATTCCTAGGTGATTCATTCAAGTTTGAGAAGGACGAGTCTGCAGTTCTGTGACAGAGATTAGGTGACAAGAAGAGCGAGGGTACAACTTGCCTTTTATTAAAGTGTGTAGGTCTGGCCACTGGGGGTGGAAGTGTGGATCACATCTCTCTCTTGCAATTTCTGATGCCTCAGTGCATTCGTTGTATGCTGGGTGGGGAACCAGTCAAAGGAAGCAATGAGGCTTATTCTTGGGCTTAGCCAGAGAGGGGAAAAGGGCAGTAGTTGGGCCCACGCTGCAGAATGTAGGTTAGTAAATGTGGGAAACTCAGCATGTAGAAGAAGTGAAAAGCATGTTTCCAGTATGGACATGCTCACTGAAGATGCCTTATTGACTCCATGAGGAATTTGTGCTTCCTAACATGGCTCTTTCCTCTCTTGCAGGATCCGAATCATTTCTTGAGCACATGGGATATGAGAGCTGTCATGGAATTTGAAAAACTGTACTTTGACCTTAGTTCTGGTCTTTTCTAATCTTATCCCCCGGAGTTTCTCTCCACCTTTGTGGGCCCTCATTTTCTCTACCTGTAATACAGTAGGGTAAGCCTCACTGAGTTGTTGCAAGGTGACCTGAATGATATGGAAGTTCTCTGTTACCTGTAAAGTGCCAAAGGCCCAGGGATACTTTTATGTCAATTCTAAACTATAAAAACTTCCAGGTCTAGCTTGACTAACAATGCTGACCCCGAGGCCTCAAACAGCCCTGCGAGGCTACTGGCCAGTTTGTGATGTCAGCCTAAGCTTGTCCCCTGGCTCTGGGTTTCTTCAAGGTTGGGTGGTCCAGTGGGTAGTTCTTGATGAATCAAATGCTTGCTATTTTAAAACTGGACTTTGGAAAATTAAAAAAGAAGAAAAAAGTAAATCTAAACCTATTTTTTATAAAGAATACAAAAATAAAAGATAGAAGAAAAGAAAAAGAAAAATGTTTTTATTCCTATTAGACTCCTGTACTTAGAAGGTGCTAGGATCCCCTTTCTGGTGGGCATTTTTAAAAAAAATTTGTCCAGAAGGGCCTTAAATCAACCTGAAAATGAACTTGCTTTTTTTTTAATTGTTAATTTTATAGAGATCTTTTCTAGGAAAACACTCTTCTTGGTAATCTGAAATCATGTCTGTGAATGGATGAGGATGTTTTGAGAAAATTTGTGTCTCTGATGCATTTATATTGATGAATTTAAGTGTCACTTAATAATAAAATATCTGGGATTTTCTTCTTCTTTTCTTCTTCTTTTCTTCTTCTCTTCTTTTGGAAAACCTGAAATCTTCCTAAACTTAGAACAAATTTGAGCACCACTGGGTAGTCTTGGTTTGACAGCTAAATTTCAACATATCAAAATAGGTCAGAACTTGGCTGGCAGCCTCAGCCTCCAACTGGCTTGGCTGTGCATGGTAATACCCTCTCCTCCTTTCTCTTCCCTGGGCCCAACCTTTGCCATTTCCTTCCATCTTGCTGGCTAATAGCCTTCTTTCAAATAGTACCCACAGAAGTTCTATGGCCTTAAGAAAAAATGTCCTCTTGGGAAAGTGTGCTGCACTCAGGGAGAAGCTCTTTGCTTGTTGTGGTATAGCCAGATGGGGACAAATCCAAGAAGGATGGGAAAGCAGTTAAAGTCCTTGGAATGGAGCCAGGTTGATTTCCCTTCAAAAATGATTTTAAAAGGTATCGATTCTACTGCTACATTCCCACCCTGTGAAATGATTCTGGGAAAGCTGGGTTTGGCAGTGCTGGTAAGCTAAGTCCAGGGAGCTTTGCTTGGAAAGCCTTTGGTACCATGTTCTGGGTAAATACCTCTCTTTAAAAGGTCCTACGCGATAGGCCAGGTCTGCCAGGGTATAAAAGGAGGCTGAACATAGTTCTATCAGTTCAAGCCTCAGTTTTCCTGTTTCTGAAAGATGCTGGCTGTCTGGGCCAAACCAGGCTGCCTTTATATCTTAAATGGGTTTATTCCCAATAATCCAGCATCTTTCTTGGTAATCCGAATTGGTGATCAATTCCCAAAGCAATGTGAGATTTTCGTTTGGGTGTTTTCATCTTTTTGGGAGATGAAAAGATATCCGTAACTTTTCTATTTCTTCATTTCTTCCTCATCAATGGAGTTGCTTGCATTTAGTGCCTTACAATCTCATATCTTTAACCTTGATCTTTGACCTAAGCATAAGACCCATTTCTCTGACTTTCTCTTCAACATCTCCCTTTGGATATTTATTCCACATGCAATTCAAACCTTAACCTATGTAAAAGTATTACCACCCCTCCCCCCAAAAAAAATTTGCTCTCCCAAACACCCTTGTACTCATTTTCCATGTGGCATCTCCTGTCACTCAACCAGAAAATTAGGACTTACTCCCAGTCCTTCTATCCCCTTTACCTTCTACAGACTACTATCATCAAAATCCATCAACTCTATGATCTTACTATGTCTTGAATTGAATCATTTTGGTCAATTTCTATTAGTGCTATATTGATGTAGGCCATGGATATAAATCTGGTTTAGTATCAAAAGGCTCTTACTGGTTTCCCTTTTCCTCTTCTATGTTCCAAGTTCAAATACTGACATAATAGATGCTGAATAAATGTTTGCAAAACTAAGAAATGGAGAAAGGAAGGAAGAATGAAGTTATTATCATTCTATTGCCTCCTGGAAAGAACAGAGAGGACACAGGAGAGAGATGGGAAATTCTTCAGATATTCAGACCCCTAATTGACAGTCTCACGTACACTGTAAAAGTGTTCCTCTTCCTCCACATCCTCTCCAACATTTATTATTACTTGTGTTCTTAAGACCTTTGAGCAAGATGCTTCACAGAAGCCCTTTGTTGTAGGACTCATTGCCAGCAACTAGATCCTAACAGCTACTTTAGGAACCCACCTTTTGCTGGCTCCTGCCTAACAAAGAATAGCTAGTCCCATTTCTTCTTTTTATGTCAAGAGAAGTTATGAGAATATACAGCCTTTGTCCAAAGCCTGGTCCCCATCCAGACTGGAGACCTGGCTTCATTTGCTGCAAGAGTACCTGCCCCAGGGCTGAGTCTCTATGCCAGATAATTAGCAGAAAAACAGAAATGAATTTGAGATTTGGGCTCCAGTTCCAATTTCTTCAGGTAACCCTAGGTAGAACTGTTTTCACATCTCCAATTCCTTCTCTCCTTTCCCATGCGGTTCCAAATCCCTTGCAATTTTTTTTCCCCTTTTCCCAAAGACCAGTAAGAAAAGAGATAGGAGACAACAGGAGACACCACAAGTCTTAAAGCCCAGCGGTTGCAAAGTCAGTTTGAATTCCCTCTCATTTTTTCTCCACTCCACAACATGACAGAACACGTTCCGCTGATCCTAGATTCTAGAACTGTTGGAAGGCACAGGAAGCCTTATAGAATTCATTGTTTTAAGAGGACTCCTTTCTCATTTTTTTTTTACTCCCCTACCAAGGGTGGTGGTGGGGGAGAGGCGCCATCAGTTTCACAACCTTGTCTCTCAGTCTGGACTTGCTCAGAAATCTTGGAAGGGCCCAGATGTTTTTGTGGAAGGGTGGCCCTCTGCTTTGTGAAGTAAGCATTTCCTGATCTTGTTGGCTGTAGAAATCCCTGCACTGAACTAAAGTAGTTTGGTCATTTCTACTGAGGGCCACAGTTCGCCATTGCTCTGACTCTCCTTGGCTGGAGGTGCCAGTGAGGGAAGAGGTTAGTGGGTGGGGGCAGGAAGGTATGATAAAGGGGAAGGATAAAAATCAAGCCTCCTTGGAAGGCACAGTGTTGATGGACTACATGGTTTGCTCTGAGAGAATGCAAATATACAGTTCAGAGCAGGTAGCTAATTCTCCTGGATTTGGGGAAATTCTTTTGATCTGCAAGGTACAGCAGAGAATAAGAAACATGTCAGACTTTTAAAACAAAGGTAAAAGGCGCAGATTTAGCACCTAGCTTTTCTTTGTTGTGATTCTGTAATAAGAATTTGTCAAGATTCTTTATTCATTTCGGTTCTTCATCTGATTGACTTAAATGACTAACTGTGTTCCAGTTTTTCTTAATGTCTAGATTTGTAATCAGTTGCTTTAGCTAATTTTTTTTTTAAAAAATGGATCAAATTGTTGTTTGTTTGCTGAAATTGAACCAGACTACCTCTATTTCATCTAGAAAATGACTCCCAATAATGTAATGTGTTATCGACTAAAACTTAACATAGCTATTAATGATTAAAAAACTTCAAAGCATCTGTCTGCAAAGAATTATAGATCCAGAAATTCAGGACGGAAAGAGACATTGAATATCATCTACCAGTGGGGTCTCTACCAGGGCCTTTGGAAATGTGCATGGCTGTTTGGGATTTTCACATTGAGTGAGGAGCATAATTGCACTAGATGTCATAAAAGCATGAATGCTAAGCATCCTACAGAGTGCCATAGTTCTACACAGTAGAGAATTTCCCTGTCCAAAGTGACAGTAGTGTTCCTATTTAGAAAATTGAGTCTGACTCATCATTTGAGATATGAAAATACTCAGGCCTGAAATTACTCTTATCAACAGAATAGCAATGAGTGGGGCCTGATTTACATGTCTTTCTTTGAGGGGATTCAGTTTCCTTTGTTCCCTTATGCCAATCTTAATGATAGTTCCACAGCTGGGATAAAGAAGTTTTTCCATAGCCTGCTATCAGGCCAGTTACCCAGATGTCTATCTTTTTCTTCTTATCCCTTGGGGACCACAAGTCATTTTCTCCCAACTGAAAACATGGCTTAAAAGTACAAGATGAACAGTGAATTTTACCAAGAATGGATGGGCCAACTGCTTGAGGAAAGAGAGAAGATGGAAGCCCAGTGGGACTTTAAGTTCAGTTTCCATCAATCATAGGGAAATCAAATAAGAGGGGTTAGGATACATGAGTTAAGGGTGGGTGAGCAGATATGAAAATGGTGCCATTTTGAATGAGCTCAGACTCTTCCAGTCCAGATGGCAACGTCCTCACATATTAAAGACATTGTAGATGAAATCTCAAATCTCTTGCTTTCCACAATTATGAAGAATGGAAAACTTTCCAGGAGACTGGGAATGGAAAGATATCCTAATGTTCACAAAGAGAGTAAGGGTAGCTTTAAGCTTCCCTTTAAGGAAACTTGACCTTTAAGGGAACTTGCCATTGGGTATTCTGAAACTCTTCAGCAGTATATGAAACTCTTGCTTTCTGAATGCTAGAAAAGAATGAAGTGAGCTCAGGCTACCCATATAGACCCTGCTACCCTCAACTAACCCATTGTACACTGTCAAACCTGTGAAGGTCCATAAACCTAGAATATCTTGATTTCTGCAACATGTTTGGCAACATGAATGATATCCCAGGGGATAGGACTATGATAGTTGTACAGTTGGTTGAATTCATGTATATATATTAAATGTTGATAAATGATTCCCTGGAAGGAGAGATTGACAAAATTTACCTTTGCTGTAGCCTTGTCTTGTACAATATATAAATCAATAATTTGAAGGAACATAGTAACAAATATGATTTCCAATTTTTTTGTATAGCAGCAGAGTCATATGGGATAATATTAAAAGTGATTTCTATAGACTGGAACTCTGGACCAAATTCAAGAAGATGACATTTAACACATATAAATGGTAATCTACTGTACTGAAGCTCAAAAAAAAAATAAAAAAGAAATCAATTGCACAATCACAGAATGGGGGAGACCTAGTTTTGCAGAGGATGATTGAAAGGGAAAGGACTCTCTAGGTGAAGAGATTTCATTGGACCTTGAGTACAAGATGAAACAATAGCATGTGGTTTCCCCATAAATATTGATGCAATCTAAGATGTATCTAGAGGGGCATGTTAGGTTGATAAGGGGTTTGGAAAATGTATCACATGAGGAATGATTAAAAGAACAAAAGACCTTACAATATTTCAACTAAAGAAGAGATAACTAAAAAACTTCTTTATAAGGAATTGGAATAGGGTTTACCTTGTAAGAATTTAAGCTCATAGAATCAAAACCAATCAGCAGAAATTATAAGGAGACAAACTCTGGTTGAGTATATAAAAAAAAAAAAACCTTATCAGCAGTCAAGCAGAAATGAGGTTATAGTCATGTTCATAGCAGTACCATTCACTACAGTGAAACAGCAGAAGCAACCCAAGTGTTCATCAATAGATGAATAAGATAAAGAAAATGTAGTACATACATGCATACATATATAATGGAATATTATACCGCCTTAAAAATAAGGAAACTCTGACATGTGCTACAACATGTATGAACCTCCAAGACATTAGGCTAAATCCAATAAATTAGTCACTAGAGAACAATTATTTTATGATTTCACTGGAATAGGCAAATTCATAGACAGAAAGTAAAGGTGATTGCCAGGGATTTAGGAAGAGGACAATAAGGTGCCATTATTTAGAGGGAACAGACTTTCAGTCTGGGAAGATGAAAGGTCTAGAGATGGATGGTAGTGATGACTGTCCTATTGCCACTGAACTGTACAATTAAGGGTAGCTAAACTGGTGCATTTCATGAGATGCATATTTTCCCATAGCTAAAAAAACAAACCAAGGGTTCCATTGGCTATAGAATAAGTCCTAAAAAATAAAGGAAAAAATGGGCTGCCATGAGAGGTAGTAACTGGTTTATAGCTGTTGGTATGCAAAGAGGAGCTGAGTAGCCTCATGGCAGCATGCTCTTGAGGGATTGCAGGCTGAGAAGGGAGTTGATTGCGGTGATTTCAGAATTTCTGTAACTTTACACGAAAACAGTTGTTCAAGAGGGGTGTGGTAGTGAGGGCCTGCAATCCCAGCTACTTGGGAGACAACATAGTGAGACTTTGTCTAAAAATATAAAACAGAGCTTCACTCCATGTGACAGATTGAGCCAGGCTCCAACCTTCTTGACATTTATATGTAATAGATCATCCATTATATAGGAATATCCGGAAACCATGTTTTCTAGCAAATATACATTTCAGCATATACTGTTTAAAAAGTGACTACCCTTTGAGCCCTCATCCAGGTTCACAATGAGACATCCCAGTATTTTAGAAGATCCTAGTCCTGCCACGTGCCCTTTCCCAATTATGTCACTCCCTGCCCCTCTGCAACGACTACTCTCTTTACTTCTGTGATGACCTGTGGCTCACTTTTTAAACATTAGCTTTACTACCTATCATGCATCCCTAAACAACATAATTTAGTCTTTTCTGGTATGAATATTATGTTTATCATATGTTGTTTTCATTTGTTACTTCTTCCTGTACTCATTATGCTATAAAATTCATCCATGTTCACACATGCATGCTGTTGTAATTAATTCCTTTTCAAATAGAACGGAGTGTTCCTTTGTCACATGTATGCCTCAATGTATTTATCATTTCTACTATTGATGGAAATTTGAGCTGTTTTCAGTTTCAGGTTTTTTTTTTTTTCAGTATTGGAGACAGGAATTAGGGCCTCATGAATGTCAGGTAAGTGCTCTACCGTTGAGCTACATCTCCAGCCCTTTTTATTTTACTTTTGAGACAGAGACTTGCTAAGTTTCCCAAGGTTGGTCTCAAACTTGGGATCCTCCTGTCTCAGCCTCCAAAGTGGCTGGGATTACAGGTGAGCACCACTGGGCCCGGCTGCAGCTTGCCTGATTTCTGGTGCTCAAGTCCAATAATTTCTATAGGGAATGTACCTGAGATTGGAAAGTTGGGGTTGTGAGGTACACATATCTCTAAGTTTGCAAGATAATCCCAAACTATTCCTGCCCAAACTGTATCAATTTCCTTTGCCCCCAGCAGAGTAGGAGAGTTCTCATTTCTTTGCATCTTGTTAGATGCAGGCTGCACTCTTTACTTGAGAGTGAGAGAAGCTGGGGAGGTTGGCCCTCTGGCTCAAATATCTCATCACAAAGTGGGAAAATGTACTTGAGTTGCATCAGGAAAAAAATCAATGTATGTGCTTCTTTTGAGCTAAGTGGCTTAATAGAGTTGGGCTTCTGATTATTTTCTAAGCACATAAGGGCACCGAGAGCCAAGTGTCCTTCAGGGAACTGCCCTTGATCCCTCTTGGTCCCTCAGCCCCTGGGTTATGTAGTACATATTCATTAGATATTGAGGACCTGCATGGTCAGTGCAGTGGTTTGGTAAAGGGCTCTACAATTTCAGTGAAAGAAATTCCAAAGCAAGACATCATTTACCAGGTTGTGCTGCAATTTGGAGAGGCTTATGGAATGGAATTAAAATGACTGACCCTTGGCAGGATGTTATGGGCCATTCAACTCTGCATGACTTTGGGCTTTGAAGCTGAGAGTCTGAACTGGAATTCCAGCCTGGCTAATTTCCAGCTTTCTAAACTTAAAAAAGTTTGCTTATCTGCCTGACACTAGTTGCCTCATCTGTAAAATGGGTAGAGTTATAGGACCTGCTGTGACTCACTTTGTGGGAAAAATCCATTGGGGGTTATGAGAAGTCAGGCAAAGTGCTGAGCTCAGTCCCTGGTATTTTGTGTTTGATAAATGTTATGCATGTTACTGAAATCTCTGTTCCTGGAGAAAGAGTCTTACCCCGGCTTCCAGGATAACATAAGCATGGATTTGCCTGGGGAGACCTGGCAGGACTTGATCTCTTCAGGGTTTTGTTCCTGGCAACCATCCCGCCCGCCCACCCTCCACATATACTTAGTAATTTTCAGCAGCAAACATTTAGAAAGCTCTAGTTTTACTCTTCATCAAAGCAGAAGTGAGAGCAAAAACAGACCTTTTCCCTGAAAAGAAATTAATCTCCTAAACAGGGTGATTTTACCCTTTTCTTTAAATACTTCTAAACTCATGAGGGAGAAGTGCGGCATACATTATCCATCAGAATGAAGCATCATCCAGCGCTGCCGAGTTTCATTGACTTTAAGATTGCCCTCTGAGCTATATAGGCTTTTTTTTTTTTTTCTTTCCCAGAGCACAGTTAGCAGGGATATTTTTCTTTAAATGGCCCCATTTCATTTGCATTTTTAAGCTTTCACTGCAGAGAGGCGAAGCCCTTGTAAATGGTTCTAAGAAGGTGGCTGTGATTTCTCCAAACTCAGAGCTGCCCGAAGCTTCTGCAATTGAGTGTCAGCTTCCCTCAGAGTAGAAAGATATTACTTCTTATTTGTGCACGCAGCTCACTGCTCTGCTCTGGGTTTGATGGTCTCATTTAGCCACCGGCATTCTCTAGCAATGATTCCTTCTTCCCAATAAAATTAAATATCACCTTTCTCCCCCGTCCCTCTCTTTTTTTAATAAGACATTTTCTTGTTTAGGCTGAAGCGAGACAAGGTGAGAAACTGTGAGTTCTCCGATTCCTTTTATTGCTTGTTTTCCACAAGGAGAGAAGAGAAAAAAAAAAGTCAAAAGAGGGGAAAAAATATCTACAATTGGAAATCTAAATGGAAAGCTTTATTGAGATCATGGATTCCTTTGAGTTTGTTTAAGGTCACGTTGCAAAGTATTGAGAGAGTCTAGAATGTTTGACAATGTTGCAGAACCAGGGACTCGCTGATCAGCATGATCTCCATGCCTTTTGCCGTGTTGGGGATTAAACCCAGGCTGCTCCACCACTAAGCCGAATCCCCAGTCCCTCCATGTTGATTTCTGAGTTCACAACACTTACCCCAATAATCCCCCAGGTAGGGGCCAAAGCCTGCAGTGAAGTCCACAGTGTGACCTTGTCTACGGGGGTCTTGACTTTTCCCAAAGCACTTTAGAAGATCCCTGGCTAATTCCAGGAGGGAAGCAAGAAGCTCTTTGTAAGATGAAGTTCCTTTGGAAAATGAACAAAGAGAGTCTGTGATGAATGGATAGCTATTGTCAGAAGGTGTGACCACAGTGTCTTGATTGATAGTGTTCCTGAACAAAACAAGCTGAAACTTGTTTTCTGCAATCTGACTTAATATATAGACCATCTTTACCTTACTGATTAGATCTATGCCAAAGATTGCAAGTTATTTCTTCAGAACCTGGGAATCCAGTTTACTTGAAAAGGGTCTTTTGATACAGTGGTCAGCTTCCTTGGGCTGCTCACAAAAGTCCATTCAATGTGAACTGTGAGCCAGGTGTGCTGACACACCTGCAATCCCAGCTACTTGGAAGACTCAGGCAGGAAAATACCAAGTTCAAGGCCAGCCTGGGCAACTGGGCTAGCCTGGGCAAATTAGTGAGTCTCTGTCTCAAAATAAAAATTAAAGATGGGGAAAAAAAGGGAGAGGGTGCTGGGGATGTAGCTCAGTGACAGAGCTCTTGCCAACATTGAGACTCTAGGTTTGATCTCCAGTACCACAAAAACAAAACAAACGGGCAAAAAACCCCACATATTATGTTGGCAGAAATGAATTGCTAAGAATTTTAATGGGAACAGGGACTGGAATTCATGTGACTAGAGGAGAAAAGGTAGAAGGGTTTCTATTCTTTTCTCCTGGTTCTTGTGTCTGGCTTATATGGGAATTTCAAAATAGACCCAGCTGGTTTTTGGTATCTTCTCTTTCTGCTTCTCTCTCTCCTGGTTGTTAGTGGCCCTCAAGGTGACATACTTTGTGGCTGGAGGGATGTTATACAGCTGAGATTCCTCCTACTAAGTTTCTGTGATCTGTTCACTGATCGGCTGAAGAAGATTAGCCAGTCAGTCTGGTTCCCTGTCCGGTGATGTGGGATCAGGGCTATTCTTAGGTGTTCCTGAGTGCAGGGCCTCTGCAGAGTGACTTGGGTGTCCAGGGTCCAAGTCAGTGACTCCATCCCATCCACCAGATTGTCCCCAAGAGTAGTCTGCACATCTCTGGTTTGCCAGGTAGCTTCTTGTCCTGTACCATTGCTCTATATTTTCTCTCATCTGGTCCAGCTTTTACCAAAACTTTTATGTCATTTTTCCAGGATTTCCACAGTCAACAAACTCATTCATAATGTCAGCCTCTTCACTCACTTCTCCATTCACCTTTTTATCTGAATCTGACCCTTGACAAGTATCTGCTGCCCCTGCGACTGCTCCATCCCCCATCTGACATTTCAGAGTCAGCAGGAGGATTTGGCCCCCTTCCTGCTTCTTACCACAGTTCCCCCAAGTGATTCATGTAAAATTTCACCTCCTGTAAGGAGACATTGGCTTTACCTGCTGTCTCCTAAAGTCCCCAGTGAGATGCCACCAAGAGCAAACTGTCACTTCAGTGGAGTGAAACAAGCTCTGGAGTGGGTGGTGGGGCACCAGAGTCCCCATATGGAGGGGGATACTTCCGATTTTGCTAGATGGTCAGAGGTTTTAAGAGCAGTCTTCCAGAGAATCCAGATTTTATAGGAAGTCTTCTGATTTTTAAATGATGCCTAAAAATTCATCATAAACCATAAACATGGTGTCAGTTAAATAAAACCTGGCTCCTGGTCAGACTTGGCCAGGAGGCCCCTGTGATTTGCACTCTGTACTTCCTCGTCATCATCTAATAAACTCCTGGTCATTCTCCCTGTTTACTGAGATTCCGTGTGGTACAGTCCTTCCCTACTGCTGCCCACTGGCTCTCAGTCTGGCTGAACTTGGTCCTCCCAAGGATGCCCCAGAAGCATCCGTCCTGCGTCTTCTAACGTCTCATCTGCACATGCACTCCAACAGAGCCACAGGTGTGCACAGTCCCAGCTGAGGACCTTGTCATTTCCTAGGTCACATCCCAATATCTGATCGTCACCTCCTATCTTGCTATTTCTTTTACTTGATAATTCAAATGATTTCTATTTTATAACTAGAGTCTCCCAGATCATCCATCTCTCTATATTCTTCATATCTATGAGCCCCTTCCTCAGTCCCTCTCCAGATTCATTTTATTTCAGCATCTGTATGGCTAAAATTGTTGCTCTATTGGCTTTCTTTCTTACTTGGCTGGAAAAACTCCAACCCTGTAACTAATTAGCTATTAGCTTTCTCTGTGTTGTTGTGTGCCATGGAGAAACCTGGACCTGGAGATTAATTTCTGGTTCCCAGACTCCTCTGATCTCCCCTGCTGTACTGTCATGAGATGTGAGACTTGACTGCACTCTCTCTCTCTCTGGTTTCCTAGACTGATCTTCTCATGCCCTCTCTGCTATCCTCTTCTCAAATGTTTGATTTTTACAGGGTAAGCATTTGACATTGGTTCTTTCTTCACAGAGAAAGTAGAAGCCAAAGATGGGAACTCTTGTCTGAACTCACCGAACCTACAATGACCTCAGTCTTCATTTCCGGTATTATGGAAGAGGAGCCTAACTCTGGGCTACTTCAACCCCCTTCTTCTGACCTCTGGACTTTTCTCTCCCAGCCCCTCAGCAGTCTGGCTGAATCAATTTCCCTTCTTCTGTGCACATTCACCCAGTCCCTCTCTCTTTAGGCTTCTTCCTATCACACTTGAACATGTTCAAACCTTCTGCACTGCATATCAATTCCTTTCTGGCCTGGTGGCCCTTTTTAGCTACTGCTTTCTCTTTAAAGAGACATATATCTGCTTCTCTGCTTTTTTACTTCCCATTTTCTATTCTACCCTCTGCAATCTGGCTCCTGCTCTTATTACTCTACTGAAATTGCCCTCAGCAAGGTCATCGATGACTACTTTATTGCTGAATCCAATGGCAACTTGTAAGCCATTATCTTCCTTGACCTCTCTGCAGTAGTTGACACTGCTGGGCCTTCCCTGCATGTTGAAAAATTCTTTTCCTGGCCCTCCATGACTATATGCAGCCGCTGCATTTCCCTACCTCCTTAGATTTCTCTGTAGGCTTCTCTTCCTCCGCTCACTCTTAAATATTAGAGAGTCTTCCATCTCCCTGGTCTTATTTTTCCATGTTCCTGAAGTTATCTCAGAATTTCTTGACTTGTCTGAGCTTGAGATACAGCAAGATGATTAGGATGCAATTTTTTTGATGGGGAATACTAAAAATGAGGTCCAGACACAATGGTACCAGAAGATGAAGAGACCAAGGAATTAGCAAGGAGAAGCTTGTCTTGCTGAAGTTGGCAACCAGGTAAACAAGCACTGGGTCTAGATGGTTAGTATCTAAGATGCTAGAACCTTCCTTCCTGTTGTGTAATAAAGTGCAGTTGGCACTCCATAACTGTGAGTTCCACATCCCTGAATTCAAACAACCATGGATCAAAAATATGGAGAAAAATTATGTGTGCCGATTTGCTGGAAATGTATAGGCTTTTTTCCTTATCATTATTCCCTAAATTATACAGCAAAACTACATAGTATTCACGTGGCACTTTAATTAGGAGATGATTTAAAGTACCTGAAAAGATTTATGTAGATTATGTGTAAATATTATGCCATTTTATATATGGGAATTGAGCATCTGCAGGTTTTATCCTGGGGGCAGAGTCTAGAATAAATTTCCTATAGATATGAAGGACAACTGAATTAGTCTTTTTTTTTTTTTTGATCTTAGATTCCTGGGATGGAGCTATAAACAGGCCCACATTATAAGAGTGTCTATGTCATTCATGTGAGCCCTTGGGACCACAACTGAGTTTAATGCTTCCCAAGTGACCCATAGTGGGTCCATAGATCACTTCAATATGGGGACTGGTTTGATATTGGTCTAGCCTCCAGGAGGGGAGGGGACTAGAGAGTGGGTTTAATCACCCAGTGATTCCTGCATATTGAAAATCCAGAGAAAACTCTAGACAACAAAGCTCAGATGCACTTCTTGGCTGGTGAATCCATCAATGTGCTGGGAGGATGACACATCCTGAGACCCTGGGGAGAGGCACACTCAGGTCCCTTCCAGACCTTGCCCCCTGTATGTTTTCACATGCTGGCCCTGTTCTGTATTCTTCATGATAAGATTTTAATCATGAGCACAACACTTTCCTGCGTTCCATGAGTCATACTATGTGAATCGTTCAACTTCAAGGGGTTGTAGGAACCCCCCAATTTATAGCCAGTTGATTGGAAGGGTGCATGGCCTGGGACCCCTGAACTTGATTCTGGTAACTGAAGGGAGGCAGTTTTCTTGGGGGCTGTGTTCCTCACCTGTGAGTTAGTTCTAGGTAGTTGGTCTGCAAGTCACATTGCAATATTGCACCTCCAAGCATTGTTTCAGGAGTGGAGAGAACTGAGCCTCACAGGAAACTGAGGCAGTTGACGATTTAGAAATAGCACCTCTGGGTTTTAGAGTAGGTTAGTAGTAAGGAGTCAGCAAAAGAAAGCTCATTCACTTTTAGTCAGGTCCTATGAACAATTTTTGTGCTTTTGAGTTCTTGAATCTGCTCCTCAAAAATTCTAGAACATTGTGTATTTCCAAGATAAAAAAACATGACTTTTTCTTTTGTCCCCTAGAAAAGGCAGAGAGCAGCCCTTGGGGATAATAATGACACCATTTATGCTGTGCTCTCTTGTAGTTAAAATTGTGTCAGCCATTTTGACCCCTGGTGGGATTTATGGCGGCTTAGATCTCAGTTGGAGAAATAAGTTTCAGGCGGCAGACAGGAGGGAAAAGGTCTCAGGCTTGGAGCATATTATTTTAGTGAAATGGGGAGAAAATTCACTTGAACCTCTTTTTTTCTTTTTCTCTTTTATCTGTAGAATCTGACTGTGCGTATTCTGTTACCTCTATCTGCACTCTGACATCACTGGGCTGCCTCGCAGGGGACCCTGAGTGACTCTCTTCTTAACAATAGCATGAGCTCCCAACATGCATAAGGTCATACCGAGAGACTGGTCACTGTCACCTGCCCAGCTCTACAGACCTTGCTCTGTTCTTCCTCCTAACCTTTGAAAATCAGAAACACGTCTCCATTTTACAGATGAGGAGACTGAAGCTCAAGCAAGTTGAGTGACCCCGGCTTAGGGACCCCTGCTTAGGGACCCTTAGCCACAGGGATCCTAACACAGGTTGCTCCCCTGGCTGCACACAATAGGCAAGAATGGAACATACTTCTAGTGAAGAACAATGATCAATACCCAGTTCTTATCCCTCCAAGGAGTTTTCAGTTAAATCTGAGGAACTGACCATTATTCTGATCAAAGTGCTAGTTAATAGAAAGTGTTGGTGGCAAGAAGACTTTAATGCACAGCCTATCGGCAAGTCTGAAAAGGTGGCCAAGGAAGGTCCCAGCAGTGTCTTATTTAGAGACGGCTTGACTGTACTTTTTGAGCTTTCTGGTCTTTGTGTAACAGCTCCCGGCACTAGGTTTTGCTCACAGTGGGAATTTAGTAAATATTTCTAGAATAATAGAGGTGATGCCTAAAAGCCTGGTTTTTGCATATTTGAATCCAAGTCAGTCATTTCCCGTCTCTGGGCATCATGGATTCCCGAACATGGAAAGTGGATTCTTGAGAAAAATTTTGCTTTGGAAGGATTTGGCATTCCAAATCTATGACTTAGTGTTTAGTCCCCTTAAAAAAAAAAAAAAAAAAAAAAAAAAAAGAAGAAAAAATATTCAAAGCCCAAAGTTGACTGCTGGTTTGTGTAACTAAGTGACACATAATTTTTCTTTTAACTTCAAAAAGACGTAGCCAAGTAGGTGAGGCTTGGGTGAAAGAGGAATGTGTAGACTCAGAGATTATGCATTTTCATTATGTAAGAATTTGTAAGATTTACCATAGTTTCTGGTAAACGTTGGCATGGGTTTGTTTGGCCCCAGGCTCTATGAAAGCTGCTGCCTTTCTAAGGGTGCTGGCTTTTCTTTGGCAAGGGAGCAAAACGTAGCTGGGGCAGGGCAGGGCAGGGCAGGGTAGGGGGTGAGTGAAGGGAGGGCACCACTGCCCAGTTCTTTTCATCCCCTTTCTTCAGGTTCTATCTACAGTTCTTTGAAAGCATTTTGGAGCCTCATTGATTTCCACTGCATTGTGACTCAAAACTCTGAGGGTAGAGGCCTGGTGGGCTGCCCCCCCCGCCCCCCACACATTGCCAATCCCACCCCAAGCTCATAGGACTGAGCTCTGGTAGGGAATGCTTAATCAATGACTAACTGCAACGTCTGCCCCACATACCACTGTATAGGGCAAGTTCATGACTATAAACATATTGATTTCATAGGAATGATGGAGGTAATCATTATCCCCATTTAGAGATAGGAACACTGCGGCTCAGAGAAGTTAAGTGACAACGTCTAGCAAGTAAGTGTCTGGGATCCATTATCATCCCAGGCTCCTGGCCTCTCATCTAGGGCTCATGTCACTACTACAAAGGTGCCCATTTGGACTGGGGAAAGGTGGCAGGACACAGACTGGCCAGAAGATAATTCTCCTTGAAATGGGCCAATGAGTCATGAGGGGAGGTGCTGTAACAAGGGTGCTGAGATTTCAGAAGTCAACTGTCTTGTGCAGAGAATTGTACACCAGTCTTCCTGGGTGCCATGGTAGCTTTGTTCCATTCTGGGAGATAAACCAGAGAAATCTGGAGGCTTTTCCTTGTACTTGGAGTTTGTGGGAAAAAACTCAGAGAAAACAGGCACACAAAACCCACCCGAACCTGCCATTATAACCCCGTAAAAGGCTAAGAAACAGTTGAAGGATGGGAAGAGAGGAATTGAGGGACTCTTGGTGTAGTCAGATTGTGGACTGCCAGCTTCTTATTTATTGGGTATGTGTCTTCCATTTGTCAGGCTGTAATGGTAGTCGTTTTTATGAGTAAGCAATTTTTTAATGAACTTGTTCCAAATGTGTATTCCATTCTTGGAACTCTGTGCTATGAAGCAGCTTTATAATTATTGCCTTCGATGAAACAGCCAAGCTCTATCTGGCTTTTATGTAAGCAATTTCTCTTGGTTTGCCTGTTTCTCTTTTTGGCTTCAGATAAGATGAAGAGGTGGAAAAATATAATAATAATCATAGCTTTTGGGGAGTGCTTATTAGATGCTAGACATTCTCTTCAATGTTCTGTATTCAGCTTTTAATTTTATCTTAACATGACCTGGTATTAGGGTATTTTTTTAGCCCCCATCTTACAGATGAAGTAACTGTGGTTCAGAGAAGTTGAGTGAAGTGTCTAAAGTCATCAGGTAATAAGAGATGGAGATAAGATCTGAGCAGATGTCTGAACGGCCTGCATTCTCACCCCTTTTCTCTATGGGGTGGACTAGTATGGCTTCTTATGTCAGCATTCTTCCAGGTAGAGCTGGGGGCGGGAAGAGGACCTCAGGACACTCATTAGTGCTATGAAGTTATTTGCCATGTTGGCCCAGGCAAGAGGTGTTGTAATTACGTGCCGATGGCTCAGTAATTATAGACCATTTTTCTGGTCTTTGGCTTTTATAAAGAGAAACAGAGAAGTCAGGAAGCTCCCTAACCTTGTTGTTACCTACAATAATGCTACCTTCTGTCTTGACCAATGACTGCACCATTTATCCTGAAGCTCAGAGATTTTTCACATGGTAAGTTGGCCTCATCTTTGTGATGTGGACTGTGTGACATGGACCCAACCAATGTGTAAGGTGTGCTAATAGTTAGGCTGTCTCTAGAACCCTGTCTTCTACTGTGTTCTTATCTCCAATATCTTTTTATAGGGTAAGCATGTAAAAGGAGCAAAGTTTGCTTTGGAGAAAGTCCCTCCATCCCCATGGCCTGGGTTTTCCTCTTGGTGCACAGGCACCCCCCACCCCAACCCCACCCCTGGTGTCCTCCCGCTGACCTCTGCTTCCCCAGAGCTCCACATGGAACACCTAGGCAGCCAGGCCCTCGCCTCTTGATTAGGACAGAGCTGGGTCCTTTACAGAGATGGGGAAATTTGCTCAGTTTTGATCCACAAGTGAGTTTGTTTACCTCCAATTAGTTGGAAAATCGAACTTGATCTATGAAGAAGGCAGATTTATAACTCGAGCTGATACATTACTGCCCCAGCTTTGCTGTAATAAAAGATGAAATCACTCCAGTGGGGACTTGGCTGGACATTGGGCTGCTTTCTAATGACTGTGTTCCCTCCGATTTTCAGAGCCCAAGTGAAGCAGGCAGGATGATCAAATAGCCCTTCGTAGGGGATAAAAAAATAATTTAAGGAGCTGGGGAGGAAGACGGTTGGAGTGTTTTTTTTTTTTTTTTTCCTTTGCTTTCCGCTCTACCCCCTTTTCCAGAGATGTGATGATGCTCTTCCCCGTGGGAAATAGAACTGTTCTTGCTAGTTTTCAACGGATGTTCCTGCCGACTTCAATCTTCAGGACAGGTGGCAGAGGTGGCGGCCACTCTGGCCCCTGCTCCTTCTCCCATAGAAAGCCTATTTCTTGCCACCTTGCTTCTTCTGATCCTTCCTCTCCAAGCCTCTTTCACTGTAGATTTGCAGTTTGCTCTGTTTGGCTACATTGTCTCTTTGGCTTCTGTCTTTGGCTCTCAGTCTCCCGTGGTCTATGTAGATAGAGCTTTCTGTGCCCCTCCCCCACCCTGCCTTTCTTTCTCTTTCCTCCACAAACATCATCAGCTCTGCCGCCACTGCATCTCCAATGCCTTATTTGCCTCCCTGCTCCGCGTGATCGTGTTTTTGGCACACCTTCTTACCTCCCTTTCTCCCTCTGATTCTGGTTCACAGTATCTTGAAAGAGCGTTTGATAATGTTCGCCTGACCCTGCCTGACATCCCGCCAGTGATTCTCCTCGGGCAGCTTTTGATGTGGTCTGTGCGTGATTGGTGAAAGCTGCTCAATTTGCTCTTCAAAGCTCTGTTTATGGAGAGCTTGGATGCATCTCCTCGGGATTGCGCTCGTTCTCTCTCTCTCTCTCTCTCTCTCTCTCTCTCTCTCTCTCTCTCTCTCTCTCTCTTTCATCTTAAACAAGTCCAAATTACAGGATAAAACCAGGCCCCTTTCCATTTGTTCATCCTCTCAGACCCCCTTAATGTCCACAAGAGAAGGAGCACATTGTACACATCTTCCTTTTAAAAACGATTCTCTTTCCTACAGTCCTCATGTCAGAGATTTTAACCTGCAAAAGGAGTAACTTGGATGAATTTTAATTCAAATGTAACCACTGTTAGCCCCAAAGAGGACATTTAGATTTCGACTCTGAGTTTGAAAATAGAAGAAAAATGCTAATGCTGAGAATACAAGAATCTGATCACATCATGAATGCTGGCTACTAAGTATATGGTCATTGTCGTAAAAGAGGAGCTAAAATCTCAAGAACTGTCTGTGGTTTCTGATTCTGGAAAGAAGAGTGGTTCGAGATCTTTCCAGCTGTATTCATCCTGGATTCCAAAAACACACGAGAAGATGAGGTATATTTTTACCTGGCTTGGTTTCCTCGAGAGCTGTTTCTATTTTTCAAGTTAAGATGGGGATTTATGCACCTGCTCTAGATGGCTAACACATTCAAAGGCTTAAAAGAGCGATGGACAAAATAATCGGTAGAAGTTCTTTGTAGTTCTTAGGCTCCCTGATTCTGAGAATCTAATACTTGGGTTCTGATAAATACATTGCAATGGAAAGATTATTGAGTTTCATGCTAGAGTACCCGAGTTTAAATGCCGATTTGGACAATTACAAGTTGAATGATCTTCAATAAATTTACATTTTTTTCAGTTTTTTTCCCTCAACAGCTTTACTGACGGATAATTTACATTTCATAAAATTCAGCCATTGTAAGTGCACAGTTCGATGACTTTTAGTAAATTTATAGCTGTGATACCATCACCACAATCCAGTTTTACATCATCTTCAATAGTTTTTTAATCTCTATTTTCTTTGTCCATATTAAAAATTGGACTTACGTGGTAGATGGATTGCAAAACTGACCATAATTCTATAACCCATTGCAACATGACTTTCTTGCTTCTTCTATTGAGAGGTGAAATTGATTTCCTCAGTCCCTGGTTTGGGGACCAGCTTTGTGACTTGTTTGGCCAACAAAGTGCAGTCTGATGGTGTGCCCTTTCTGAGCTTAGACCTCAAGAGGCTGTGCATGTTTCCACTTGCTTTTTGAAACCTGCCACGGTCACCATAAAGTTGGGCTGGCCTGCTGGAAAATAAAAATTGTTGGGGGAGAGGCCCCGTCAGCCACCCTTGCTTAAGCCCACTTAGATCAGCGTGCCCACCTGCTAGCAAACTGATCACGGACACAGAAACATCTTTCACAGAGACCAACTGAGCCCAGCCCAGGTAAGCAGCATTGGTCAGCCAGAGACACAGGAAATAGTAGAAGGTCATTGTTTTAATCACTAATCTTTAGGGTTGTTTGTAAAACATCATTACCGTGGTAATAAATAACTGATACAGGGTGGTCAGGGGAACAATTTTTTTTTAAAGCTATTAAAACACTGAATATTCTGCCTATTAGATAGAAGGTCCTCACTACATTAAAATGTTCAATTTAAAGAATATTTATAGAAGTCCTCATATGTGAAAAATACTTGAAGTTGCAAGGGCTGTAAGATTGAAATGGTATAAAGCCCTAAGTTTCAGTAGGATACACAGCCATAATGTAGAGTGGTCTAACCTTCTATTCGACTTCTAATGTTGAAGTAGGCTCTCCATTATCTGTAAATAACTCTTGTTTTCTTGGTATGTTTCTAAACATGTTCAAGGTGCTCAACGGATATAGTTTATCGAATACCCCCCCCAGAACATCACATTGATCACATTTATTAAAAAAAAGAAGTCTATGTTAGAAGCTTGGCCATGTGAAATGCTTTATTAGTCCAGGAAACAGGAAAGCAGATATGAAATCAGAGCCAGGCTGAGGAGGAGAATAAGAGAGCAGTGGGCTGCAAAGTCTTAATTTCTAAAATGACCAGGAGCTTTAATTCCGAGGATGCCTGAATAACAGAGCATTGCCTTAGCAGATTGCTTTTGCTCACTTCTAAAATATTCTAGTGGGATTGGGGTAGGAGGAGAGGTGGAAGGAGTGAGTGTGGAGGCAGATCGGACCTCTGGTACCAGAAGGCTTATAGGTTGATCTCTAGCAGCAGATTCTGTTAATTCATCCATCTTCTTCAGGAAGTAGGTCACCTGGGGAGTTTGAGCACAGTGCAAAGAGCTTTGGCTTGGGAACCAGGGTCTCTAATTCCAGCCCTGACTAGCAAGTGCTGAATAGTGACCACGGACAAGTCACTCCCTGCCCCCCCCCACTGAACTACATCTCCAGACCTTTTAATTTTGTATTTGGAGATAGGGTCCCATTGAGTTCTCAGGCTAGCCTTGAACTTGTAGTCCTTTTGCCTCAGCCTCCTGAGTAGTGGTGTGCCAGTGTGCCTGCAGATCTAGGTAATTCCTAACGTTTTTTTTCTAATTTGAATAGTTGATCTCTTCAAGTCTAATGAATCCACCAAAAGTGAAGGAGGAAATCGAAATTGGACCAAACCAAAATAGGTGAGTAGGACTTCTGAAAACACTGTGGACTCTTGGAAAATAAAGCTATTCAGAAAAACCAAAACAGGTCAATGGGTGAGCCCAGCAGCTATGGAAGCTCTCCACTTCTCCACTGAATGTTTGTAGTCTGACAATTTCTATCCCCAGGGGCTTCAGAGATACTGAATGATTCCCAACCTGTGACCTGCTTCTAGGTGAATCTGTGGCCTCCCAACTGAATGTAGCCTTCCTTTCCTCTTAGAGTAAAGATATATAAGGCTTTTCTGAAAATGAACTTGAGCTGTAATAAATCCTCTATTTAAGTGAGGATACATACGTACACCTAGTGGTCTCCTAGGAGTAAGAAGGTGGTCTTTTTTCCAAGTTGTGGGAAACAGTGTTATACTTTACCATACGTAACACTTGGAAGCTGAGGTTAAATCAGCATTCCCAGTGCTGATTAGGGTCTCATTTAGGATGACAACTATCAACAATCTCAGGGAAATTTCTGGACACCTTTGGGGGAGACAAAATCCTCACTACTTCCTAAACCACTCCTGGGAGGTGGTGAGGGAAGAAGTGACAGAAGCCCTGGCTCTAGAAATGACTGTCCAGGCTGAAACCCCAGGAGGGAACTTCCCTCTCTGGCTGTGAGGAACCAATTCCTGACTGCAAGTTTTCAAATCAGGTCCACTGCAGCATTTCTCCATCGAGCCAACTTGAAATAGACAGACGTCCCACTGTGAAGTCATTGGGCTTTCAACCGCAGGGACTTCTGCGCAGTGGGAGTCTCCTGTCTTCCTCAAGTAGGGAAGTTAGGTGGCAGTAAAGGAGGGGCCAGGTGAGCACCCAATAACTGCTGCTCTACCAGAAGCAGGTCCAGGGTCACCTGTGAAATGTGATTACATTGGATTCCTTTTCCATCTCAAAAGAGAAAAGAATTCAAACAGTATTGCTGAGGTCACTGTCCCTCTCCTGCAGTGCCACTCTCTGGTCTGTGCATTCCTTTCTTCCTTCTGGAATACCATTTGCTCCTGGATCACTGGATTGCTAGAAGGCCTGCCAGTCACAACAGATCACCCGTACTTGGTGGCATAAAACAATCTTTTCATTCAGCTCACGGATTGGATTCTGTGAGTCAGAGATTTGAACAGTACATGGAGGGACTGTTTATTTCAGTTCCACAATGCCTGCAGCCTCAGCTGGAGGGATTCAAAGGCTGGGGGGAATTCACGGTGGGATCATTAGGAGGCTGATCCATTCACAAGGCTGGCAGGTGATGCTGGCTCTAAAATGAGACCTCAGATGCCACTGAAAGCTAATTTACCCACCCTGCCCAAATCCACTCCCTTTGCTTCAGCTTCCTCCCAGTATGGCGGCTTCCATGTGGGGGAATTTCTTATGCAGCAGCTCAGGGTTCTGGGCTCCAAGTGCAAATGTTCCAAGAAGATGAGAACTGTAAAACCATTTCCACCTACCTTTGAAAGTCCCAGATAATCACCTCTGCCACATCCACTTCATTTCAAGGAAGTCAGGAGCCTGCGGTTGTAGACCTAACCCTCCCTAGGAGCGCTATCAAAGAATTTGAGAACATGTGAGGTTTTAAAAATTATTTCTCAATTTTCAATAGAATTTTTGTTTTGAGCAGTTTTAAGTTCACAGCCAAATTGATCAGAAGGGATAGATATTTTTCTTTCTACTCCCTGCATCCACACACCTACTGCTTCTTCCATTATCAACATCCCCCACAGAGCGGCCCATCTGTTACAGTTGATGAACACATGTTGACACATCATTATCACCCAAAGTCCGTGGTTTACATTAGGGTTCACTCTCTGTGTTGTTCATTCTATGGATTTGAACAAATGTATAATGACACATATCCACTACTGTAGTGTCACGCAGAGTGCTTTCGCGGACCTAAAAATCGGCTGTGCTCTGCCTTTTCGTTTTGCAGTCTTCCTAGTAGCCCGAGTTGCCAAATCTAAACTAAGCCTCACTATCACTCTCTCTCTCTCTCTGTGTTTCTCTGAAAGGAACTCCCTTCCCTTCACCTCTCAGGTGGAAGTGTATGTCATCCAGGACACTTTGGAGGTGACCATGGCAAAGTGATAATTCTTCTTGGCTCTCTGGTCATTGTTGACTTTTAAAATGGCAGGTCTCTCCCTTCCCTCTGTTCTTCTTCCACCCCTAGCTCTTCTCTCCTAGCCCCTGAGCCCTCACTCCACTTTAAGATTGTTCTGTGGGTCCCTGAGTGATTCTGTATGACCTTGTGTGCCCTTGCAGAATGAATTAAATGCTAATGATCCATACCCAGGCTCCGCAAGGTTCTCTTCCTTGGTCATGTTTTCATGCCAGACTTTGTTGTTTTTTTTTTTTTAACAAATTTTTTTTTAATTTTATTTTTTTTTATTGGTTGTTCACAACATTACAAAGCTCTTGACATATCATATTTCATACATTAGATTGAAGTGGGTTATGAACTCCCAATTTTACCCCAAATGCAGATTGCAGAATCACGTCGGTTACACATCCACAATTTTACATAATGCCAGACTTTGGACTCATGCTTGACTGACATGGTTTCTCTTTCATGGGGTGATTTTGGGAGGAAAAACTGTCAAGCATGTTCTAGAAACCATCAGGACTTGCTCAGTAAATGATTGCTTAATAAATTAACCCTGGGTTAGAGTAACCCCAGATGACTTATGGGCTCTGATTCTACCTGACTATAGGAGTTGGGGACCTTGATCAGTGAGCAGTCCTGTAAGTATACAAAGGGGGCAGGCAGCATGCACGTTGGGGTAGGTGCTCTTGTGTGTGTGTGTGTGTGTGTGTGTGTGTGTGCACGTGCGCTGGTGCATGTGTGTACATGTGGTTTGCATGGCTGGGGATGATGGGTAGTGATGGGTCTATGGCAATATATTATGGGTTGGGACCAGCAGCATTCACTAACATGGTGGCTCTGTGGTCTTCTGGTAGTCTGCCCTTTTTCCCTACCTGTAGCATTGAAACTTTACTGAACACATTCAACAAGCTCTCCAACTGTTGGGCGACTTATTAAGTTTCCTGGAGGCTCAGACCACTGCTGCTTCCTCTCTTCCTTCCCAAAGCATTTGGATAAACCATCAGAAACTCTCTGAGTAAGCTTGACCTCACTTGACCTCTATGTAATAGGGGAAGTCCAGGTTTGTAGAATCAATGGGAGAAATAATAAGAATATGTTAATCAATCAAGGTAATTAGAGATACTGGATTCCCAGGGAAGCTTTTAAGAATGACCTGCTTATGTTTCTCATTTAAGAAGAAGAAAAAAAAAAAGAGTGCTGGGGATGTAGGTCTGTGGTCAGGCACTTTCTAACATCCATGTGGCCCTCAGTTCCACCCCCAGCATGGGGTCAGAGAAAGAAAGGCATTGGGGTTGTGAGAGGAAACTTCTGTTCTTTCTAGCAGTGCTGATGTTAATGGTTGGGACAATGTGTCTATGGAGAAAAGGCATCACAAACTGACTATGGGAATCGTTATTGAACTGAAATGAGATTTCTGCTTTCTTTGTTTCTTTTCTTTTTTCTTTTTTTGCATCATTCCTGTGCAGGTCTATGGCTCTAAGTGAATCAACTCTCTGTGCCCATATGTCAGTATTGTAGAACAGTATGAACAACAGCCCACTGAGACATGGATTTCTCACCAGTCTGCAGGTGACAAACCTAATGCTCAGAGAAGCAGATTGTATTGCCCAGAACACACTGCCACCAAGCAGTTGACCTAGACCTTTTACTCATACAATAAACATACAAGTCTATGTATTAAGCTATGGACAGGAAATAAGGATGAAGGTGAGTCGGTTCAGGTCTACAGGAAGTTCATGGTCTAGGTGAGGAAGACAGGTCATTTTGCAACAGTGTGGTACACTGATAGAGCCATCCAGAGGGCATTAGGATGCCATCAAGAGGCACCTACTGCACTGGACAGCTCGATGAAGACTTCCTGGAAGAGGTGATATTTGAACCAAGTGTCAAGGAGAAGTAGACGTGGAATTAAAATATAGCAAGGAATGTGGAAGTAGATGCAGCTCTAGGACTATTCTGGGTGGGGGTTTATCTGAGTTCAAATTAATAGGGCTTTTCCCACTGTGCTCCTCCCCTCAAGGCCCTGATGCTGGACATCACAGCCTGAGTGGTACCTTTTGGGTCCCCGAGCTCTCAGATTTCACTCTTCAAAGGTCCTTCTGGAGTTAGCAGAACCTGGAATGCTTTTATGGCAACTTCCATATTGTGACTTCCCTGGAAGAGTCCCCCTTCTGCACAACTCCGCCTGCTAAAATGAATAGGTAGCAGCTGTGTCAAAGGCCGTTGGCTTACTGAAGGAGGGAGAGTCCATCTCACAATGCTCTGTGGCTGCCTTAGATCATTTTTGGGAAAAGTAGGCCAGAGATCACCAGGAAACAATGGCTCCTGGGTTCGCTGCCACAAGCAAGGTGTGATGAGTCAGAATGAAGCAACCGTTACATACACCAACAGGTCTAGTTGGCAGCAGGTAGAGATATTACCTCAGTGAAAAACCAGGCCTGAAAACGGATGCCATCTAACTGTGCCAAAGATCTGCTGAGCTCTTTCTTCTCTTTGTGCCCATAGTGATAGTTGAGAGTGGAGGAGAGTGGGCAGGGAGACATTCAATCATGCATTTATATTTCTGCGTGCTAAATAAATAGATCACTTTTCCTAAAGAATACTCCCCAAGTTGGCCTCACCATTGGCTCTTTGATTCCTCCCTTCAATAGGTCTTCTCCACAGAATGATTTGGAGGAGACCTGAAGACAGATATTTCTCGGGTCACAACCCACAGCCCAGGCATAATGAAAATAGGTGGAGTTTCTATCCTGTTGGGAGAGATTCCATAGGAAGGATAACTGTGACCAGATATGTTAGGAAGAGCTTACCAGAAGCCCTTCTTGGTATTGGACCTGGAATCATAGATCTAGGTGCTGAAAGTAACTTTTGTCCTTTTTCAGGTAAGGACAAATTACCTGACTTGAATTAGAGAACCAGGATGGACCCTGTCTCTTGCCTCCAAACCCCAACTCTTATACACACTGATCTGGACCCTATGCTATTGCTCTGCCCATTGTTACAGTGCTCAAAATACTATTTAATTATCTCTAAATGAATATTGCCACAAAGCAGTGTCTACAGATTGGCTAAACAGCAAGACTCACACACATACGCAGTCTAACACTTCTAACGTATCTATTCATATCATCTACAAATATGCATAAAGTGCCTGCTCTGTGATTTTTCTTTACTAAAAGAAGACAGTTGAAGTACCATGTTTTATTGGCATTTGTAGGCTCAGTGCCCAACATGTTGTCATTTAAGAATTAACACTAAGACAATCCCTTCTTTTGCAGAACCAAGGGTTGAACACAGGGACTTATACATGCCAGACAAGGGCTCTACAAGAGCTACAACCCAATTCTTCCCTGTAAAACTTATCCCATTGAATATGCACAGAGAGACCCCATTAAGAGCTGAGATTTGGTAGCTCTTTTTGATTTAAGTTCATTTTGATTTAAGTTCATTTAGCTCATTATGAAGAAGTTTTCTTGTTCATAATCTTGCTTGGCCCCTATTCAACTATTGCTCTATTTTCTGGGCAATTTTTTGCATTCATAATTCATGACAGTTAAATCCACCCATCTAATCTTTGCTTTATTTCTTTGTTTCAGGAGATCATCTAGCATGTCTAATAGACCAACAAGTCATGTCCTGTGGCTCCAGGCCTGCTATTTCACAGCACACCAAAATCAACCACAGCCTTTGCCTCCGACCTCACCCATGTCAAGGGCAGAGATAGGGCTGCCCCAGGGAAGATGGAATTTATGAAAATGTGTATGTTCTTTCTTGTTTTTATCCAGAACTCCCCAGAGAAGTAGCATTAACTTTCAGTGAAACAAAGCCAATTCAAATCTAAGGAAGAATTGCCCTCCTGAAGTTTGCTAAAATATTGGTGAAATATCAACTCTTGCTATTCACTCATTCACCTGGGACTGGGGGAAAAATGTATAGATTTGCAGATAAAAATACTTAGGACTACCTTGGTAGAACACATGCTTAATAGCACACAGAAACTGCCACGTTTAAAGGAATTTAAATTCTATTAATCACAACCTTCTCTGTAGGATATCCCAAGTCTGAGTTATTTCTGTCATTCTTTATTGCTGCAGCTGTCTGTACCTATCTTACCATTGGACTGGAAGCCGCATGAGGGCAGAATTAGTTTGACTTGTTCACTATCTGTTGTATACTCAGCACTTAGCACAGAGCAGGGATTTTGTGCTATTTGTAGATGAGATGAATAGATACATTAGAAGAGTTAGACTGTATGTGCCTGTTGTGTGTGTGTGTGTGTGTGTGTGTGTGTGTGTGAGTCTTGCTGTTTAGCCAATCTGTAGACACTGTTTTGTGCAAATATGGTGTTTCCATGTGGTTCAAGGACCTTAGATTGGAAACTATGGGCTTGGGTTGACATCCTTGTTTCCAATATTTTATGTTATTTCCCTCCTAAGAGAGCTTAAAATGTTGGTCTCTGAGTGTAGAGAAAAATGATGACTTACAGGTAGGAGCCTGGACTGTCTATAGTCCTTTCCAAAATAATGGAAAGTCCATGAAGAAGACAGAACGTGGAACTTAAAAGAAGGCTGAAACTTCCTGACACCCACAGGCACAGGCATGTTGATGACAGCTTCTCTCAAGAGCTAGCTTCTAACATTTGTAGGAGCAAAAAAGTAAGCTAATCCCCTAGAGCCCCTAGGCAGACTTGGTTGTTATTTCAACCCCAAACAGGCCTGAAAGATACTTTGCCTGTTTCCTCTGTCAGCCTATTTGTGTGGAGTGTTGATAACTGAAGTGACACACAGTAAATACTCTTTGTCTTGTGCGACATTCTCCGGGAGTAGAGATGAGCAGGGAAATATAGGAGTTGAAAGAAAGAATGCTTAGTTTAAAATATGTGCATGTGTACGTGCCTCTCAGAGTGCGTGTCAAGGTTTCAAACACTGACATCTCTCTTCCCTCTTTAGACAATAGCTCCTTCCCTTGATTCTCCCTGCTCCTTTTTATAGTCTCCAAACAAAGAGAGACCGATTCTCTCCAGGTGTGAACAAATCAGGGAGGTTTCCTGTTTAAGATTCAGAAATTCATAGCCCCGAAGAGGAAATGAGTTAAAGAGAGGAGAGGACAGAGCCAGAGAGATGAAAAACCGAATCTTCACCACCTGCTATTTAGTGATTAGCTGGAGATAAGGGAGGCAAAGACTGTGCATTCCAGGAGCTCAGGACTTGCCCAGGCAGAGCTCAGGGTGAAGGAGGGCTTGGAGAAAAGCAAAGCCAGCAACATGGAGGGCGAGGCAAAGCTCCTCAGAGCACCATCTATTAATTTTTTCTCTCCCAGTTCCTCTGTTTCACAGCGTTCTTAAACATCTAAGCCTTCGCCCTCCTTTTCATTCAGTCTACCTCGCTCAGAGGTTTATGGGAAGGAATCTTGTGAACACCAACTCTTGCACCAACCTCACCTTCTTCCATATGAGTCTGATGACTGCTGTCTCTTAAGCTGAAATAGCTGAATCCAAAAGCATCTTGAAAGGAGCCAAGGCCCTGATCCCTCAAGGCTGGGCAGCAGGAACCTTGGTGAGCTCCTGGGTGTTCCTCTGCTCTGGTCCTTACCCCTGCGCACACTGTTGGACTAAACCACATGGGAAACCAAGTGCCTATTTCTTTACTTCCTGAGAAGAAGGCTGTTCCATTACGGTGCTTTCCATTCTCAGTAGAAAGGGGTGAAAATAATTTACGCGCAGCCCAACCTTCTGCATGTGGCACCTGTGACCACAAACATGACCCCAGGTTCTGAACAGAGGGGGCAAGATACAGTGTGCTTGTCAGGGTAGCATGGCCTCTTCCCTCATTAGCCTCGCCTGTTCCCTTTGTTCTTAGGATGTGAGTGTCTGGCCCTTGACAATAACAGTGTGTTCAGTTTTTCCAACACGGTGAGGTCAGCTCACTGCCTTCTGGCTTCCAGAGCAGGTACGAGCCATCAAGCCTTGACAGATACAAGATCAAGTGACTAATTCACCCTGATTTTCATTTTTGCATTGTCTCTCATAAAAAATTAAATGTGGAGCCATGAACAATTATGCCAGGGTAAAAAATAAATACTCTAGCGATTAAAAACTGGAAATCACTAGCTTTGAAATTTCTCCAAAAATATAGCCACAGATGTCAAGCAAATGCCAGTCAAACATGGGCTGTAAAACTCAGACTGTAGACGCTGCCTTGTAAAGCGTTCACAGATGTAGCAGCGGCAGAAATTCTCACAGCTTAGACAAGCAAGACTTCTGCCTTTTTCTTTTCTTTCTTTCTTTTTTTTTTTCCCCTTGAGGGGGGTGGAGGGATTATGCATCAAACTGTTCATTTCAATATGTAATTTGCCTCAAAGAATTTCTGACTTAATTTATTTTCTCACCAACCTAAATCCAATTCAAAAAACATTTCTTGAAACCCGAACAATCTACTTTCGGTTGACGAGTGCTAATAGGTGCAATGTTGCCCCTGTCAGCTCCCAAGAGCACCTACTGAGCTCGGAGCCACACAGGGAAAAGGAAATTAAACTGGAGTTTGAATTTGTTTCCTTTTAAATTCTTGGCCATAGTTGGACGTGTATAGGGCGTAATGAGAAACAAATTGCATTGTGGGCTTTTCTTTGTTTATTAAAAAAAAACTTTTAAAAGAAGTTTGAGCTGGAATAAATTCACATCTTAATGTAGGGTATACCTTGGATACGGAGGAAATACATCTGCCTAAAAAAAAACAATGTCCAAAAGTCTCTTTTTCGACACCTCCTTGTTAGTTCTTGGATTAAACAAATATTTCCACTGAAATATGACAGACACAGTTGTTTTTGGACTCTGTTTTATTTTTCTAGGAGATCTGTCTCTCTGCTCTTTTGGGTTCTGAGATAGGTAGATTCCTCTGAGAAATATAACATCATGCATTTTTATTTTGAGAGCTTTTGTTGGGGCTTCTAATAGGCAGTGGGCAACGGGAGCATATGAGTATATGTGTGTGCATTCCCTATATGTCACTGGGTAATATAAAATCAGGTACATACATTATAGCAATTTTTTTTTCTGGTGCTGGACATTTGAACCTAGGGCCTTGCACATGCTAACCATGACCTTTACCTTTGAGCAATACCCCTACCTAGGGCAATTATGAATTCCTTATTAGCAAGCAATACGACCCCTACCTACCTGCAGACTCTTTGAATACATCAGACAAGAGAGTCAAGATGATTGGCCCCGCACTGTCTTCTTTCCCCCTTGGTCTGTAGTAACAAAGAAAATGTGGTCATTAAGTGTGGCCAATAGGATTCATACTAAAGATCATTTCCTCTCTCCATTTCTGTGTAGATTACTCCTGCCATGTCTATAAAGCACAGAGCTCGATTGCTTTTCAGTCCATTCATTCATGCATAAAACGGGGAATAGCAGAGTGTCAACTCTACACCAGTCAGTCTTCCAGGTGCTGGAGATACTACAGAGAATGGGACATATGAAGTCCCTAACCTTATGAGGCTGATACTGGGATGTAAGAAGACAGCTAATAAACAAAATACATAAGAAAATCTTAATTCTCTGTAATCATCATGGAGATTGCAAAAGCAGAGAGATGTGATAGTCAATGGATGGTGGTGTTTGGGTAGGGATACCAGAGAAGCACTATCAGTTCAGGATAAGAGACATAGGAGAAGATGATGCGTGGACAGACAGTGAGGGGTTGGGGGGTGATGTGCAGGAAAGAGAGTTGCATGCAGAAGAAACAGGCAAGGTACATCACCTGAGAAGGCCAAGTTCAGCTTGAAGTGAGCTGTCCTGATATCACATTCTATGGAGCGGATTTTCCCGATCCTTTCGTAAACAAAGAGGGAAGCTGTCTTCTGACTGGGATGGATATGAGGATATAGCAGACTTTATTAAGGAAAGCTGAAGTGTTGCTTTCCTCAGAGATGGAGGATTTACAGGAACAGTTGAAAAATTTCATGAGTCTGGTTCCATCTTTGCAAGTAATAGACTATATCACTTAGTAGAAGTCCCTTCTCCTCTTTAATTTTAGCTTTTTCTTGAAATATGGATGTTGGATTGGATGGTATTAAACTCACTTCTAGAACAGACAACTCCTGAGCTGTCTTAGCTGGAGCTGCATTTTCCAGCCAATAAGAGCACTGTGTTAATGCAAACTCACTTACTAGGAGGTTCAAAGCCACACCTTGGTTAGAAAAAAGCCTATGAACTTAGAGTAACACTTGATCAACTCTTTTTAGAGTCCAAACGAGCCATATTTAGACAATTAGCATATTTTATTCTCTTTGATTTGATCTGTACTATGGCTTTCCGTTAGTAGGGAGACCTGACAACAGAAAACCAATGGAGAGTTCCAGATCTCCTAGTGCACAGCAAGATGAGGCCTCCTGTCCATAGGCAACTATGTGAGAAGTGGCAGATCAGATGGCAGAGAAAGGCCAGGCAAGGACCCCATCCCTCTTAACAAAGGTCTTTGGTTAAAAGTAGCCCTTTACTGCAATCCCTTGGCTTCCTGGCAGGAAATCAGCCTTCTATGAATCTGCAATAAGAAACAGAGAATTCTGTGATTATTTCCTCTTCTGCTGGGTCTGTTGCATGATGTTCTATCAGTTTAGGGTACAAAATATCCAAACCCAGAAAAGATATAGGATGGGATGAAAGGGTATCATTCATATACTTATTTTGAGCATCCTTATTTAGTGGAAGAAGGCACCTAAAGAGGCATAAGGAACCAGATATAGTCCTTGACCCCCAAATCTCCACCCCCTGGCAACCTAGATCTATATGGAGATACTTAACACTAACATAAACTAGAGAAACAAGGGAATAATGAATGTGTTGAAAGGGGTGGTGGTGGGCGAGTTGGCATTTGCAATCGGTCTTCTGGATGATTAGGACTTCAAAAGTCAGAGATGGGGACAAGGAAGGGCATACCCTACCATAGGACTGAATGAGTAAAAGCCGGGCACAGAGCAGAGCTTCTAGGAAGAATTTCAGTGCGTCCAAGCTCTGAGGAATCCTCAGAGGTTTAAATTTAAACCTGAGAGCATGACACAGAGGAATTCAGAGATCTGAGCCTTTGGAATGCAGCCACTTTGCCACTTTGATCCTGGTGTTTCTAGCCCCTGTTCTAGGAGAAACATAGCAGTTTCCTTCACTCCTCCTCCCTGACACATAAGAGGAAGCTGCAAAGATGGCAGGGCTTTGTCTAAACTTGCATTATTTGTAACCAGGGAAACATTTTAAAATTACATTGGTTCGGGGGTTCTGATGACGTATTTAAGAATTAGAAATTATCTTCAATTCAGGATTCCTCCTTTTTCCTTTGCTGCAATTTCTAAATGTCACTTCAATCTTATTTTCCTCTATCCAGATGCAATTCTCCCTTTTAGACCACAAGTCTTTGGAAATTTCCTTTTCCTTTCTTATTTTTGTCCTTAAGGCTTCCAGAAAGATCCACAGATCTGTGTTCTCACTCACCAAAATTTTTCATCCAGATGCTTATGAACAAAATCACACATTTCACCCCCCCCAACAGCCATTCTGCTCTATCATCAACACATGGGGATAGCTTTGTCCCAACTTAATTGTACCTTGTAACTCTCATTCATGTTCTTTTTATCTCAGCTCTGTGCCAACCAATTGGTTCATAGCTACTTTTAAATGGTATTTGATGATCACACAGAATTCCACTAACTAGTTATGTTCTGGGCTACTTAGTTTGTCATTTCTATATTCCTTTTCGGGACAGTGGTATTGTCATTATTAACTAGCAAGGTTTCAAGTTCTCTTCTATGATCACATTTGTGGCCACAGAGTAACAATAATGGCAATAAACAATGTCTTCTATCATGTAGTATTTTAATAGAAGACTGTTTCCTCCTCAGTATTCAAGGCAACCTGCAAAGCAAATTATCCCATTTTACAAAGGAGAAACGCAAGACCTTGAGCGATTAAGGTCATTTTGGTAGAAGAGATAGAAAAATAGGTCCACTAAATAGAGTTGGCAGAGATGAGAGTTCTTTGAATTCTGGCCTGGTTCACCTGTACTTTCCAGAAAGCCTTCAAAACAGAGATTCTCAAATACCAGTGGGTTTTAGAATTATCAGGGGGATTGTTTAAAATGCAGATCCTCCCCAGACAATCTGATTCTGATGGGAGGGGGCTCTAGAGTTTACATAATTAACGCAGAACTCTGATGTTATTGATGTAGAAGCTTGTGTTGAGAAATTGCTAAGCAAAGTGGAAAAGCTTCAGTCTAATTGCCCCAAAATGCCTCATTTTCACTTACTGTTCATTGTATGCAAATTTTTTATTCAGAGAAAGACAGTTTGTATTCTGCTTTAGTTCTTATAAAATATCACTCTAATCTTATTTTAAATGGCTGCATTTCTGTAAGAGATCATTTTATCCCAAAGAGAATTTCATTTCTGATCATTTCGGATAGGTCTCTTATTTTAATTTGCTTTTCCCTTCTTTAAACATGACATCATAATCCTTTTCACATCTAGATCTTGTGTTACAGTAGAGTTTTTTTTTCATGGAATATTGCCAGGGATGGCATTAATGATGGAGGTGTCAGAATTATATTCTAAATGATAGTAAAATCCAAATACAAATCCAAATGAAAAATATGCCTGTAAATATTTCAAAAGACTTCTTTGCTGGGGGGGTAGTTTTTATTTTCAGCAAAAGGAAATTTTTATTTATATAAGTATCTTAAGGGATGCATTTTACTGTTATATGTACCATCTTCGGAAATATTCAGATATATCTTGCTTGTCAGAACTCCAAGAGGTCAGAGCATTGGATTTTAAAAAACGAGTCCAACTTTGATTTCCTTATGTAAATGTTTTCACTAGGTATGTCCATTATGCCAAATGTAATGGTTCTAATAACCACTCCAGATCCATCTAATTCAATTTCATTCACCCCATCAAAAAATGCAAAACATCTATTTGAAAAACAGCGATTAGCTCTATTTCTACCACTAAAGGAAATGAGAAAGGTATTAAAGAGATGGGATCTCAGACAGAGCTCCAATATTGATCTCATCTCCTTTAAGTTTAATCTTGTGTACAGTCCATAGAGTGAGATTTGGTGTGAACATATGCTTTTGCAAGGCCCAGGGAAACCGGCACAAATCATCCATATTCATCCCTTCTTTGGGAGAAATATTCTTTCTCACCATTTTCAAATATTTGGGATTAATGCAAAGATCTGAGCTCCATTCCTACAAGCTCTCAGGTCATTGCCTCATAGCTATGGGTTTTTTTTTTCCACAAGCTATGGCTTTGCCCCCTTCTACACTGAAATAAGATGTCATATTTCACATGAATATCTTCTTTCCATGGAACAAAATGAAAACTGCTTCTTTATATATTGAGTTAGCCCTGACTTGAGAAAACTTAAGAAGCTAAGTTTTGGACAATTCATCTCAAGCCCAGTGAAATGGAAAAGGTGTTTGGGTCATCCACACTCTTGCTCATACTGACAATTTCTTTTCCCACCTCACTCTTGAACTACCTTGCAGACCTTTGTGGGCTACTTTCTGTCCACTCCTCCCACTGGTTGGCTACATTTATGGGGAGCTTGTGTAGGGGCTTTTGCATATTTGCATTTTCTTTAGAAACAATATTCTCCAAGGACAGGCAGGAAACAGGGCCAGTTGTTGAACAGTCTTGGTGTGTAGCAACTTGATTAAGCTCTGGGATCACAGAGAAGCATGAGATGGAATCTCCTTTCTTTTAGAATAATAAGCTCTACTTAGAAAAAAATGGACTTGACAAGGAAAGAAGTGCTGTTCACTGAGTACTTGTTCACTGGGCTGAACCCTTTTTCCAAATGCAATTAATTTTCATCTTTACAACAATCCTATTAATCAAATGCAGTTATTCCCATTTTTCAGATGAGGAGTTTCTGGGTCCTAGTTACCCATGCCCCTGGTGAGAATGCATCAGAGTCAACATTGGAATCTGGTTTGTCTGACATCCGTATCTCTTCACCATATCCTGCCCTGGATGAAAATATAAATAATAGTCGATGACTGAAGACCAAGAAGAATCAACAAGGAGAAAAAATAAAAAAGAAACTCATCTCCAAGGTCAGAGGGATTAAAGTAGAAGCTGGAAGGCTTTATCCATTCCGGTGTGGCAGTGATTCCTCTTTTAATGACTTCCCCTTGGAGGCGAAATTCTCCGGAAGAATGCTGTTGACAGCCTTCAAAATATCATAAATAACATCCCAGGTGCTCCAACCACCCCTCTCAGTCACACTCCTCTGGGAGCTTTGCAAAGCCTTCAAAATTAACCCTTTTGCGACTGATTTTCATTTCTTGTCCATCATCTTTGAACTCAGTATCACTTGGTCCTATTTGATAGTTGCTTTGTAAGTGCTCTTAAATATTTTCATAAGCAATTGTTAGCTCGAATGTGTGTTACTAACACAGAATCAGGCTTGTAAGTAATTAATGTCTAACAATTCTGCAAGTTTTCTGTTTGGTTGGTGGTGAGAGAGAAATTTCCCCTGAACTTTAGATTCCTTTAAGTCTGATCGTGTTTTACTTGTGTCTGCATCCTTAGCCTCTAGCTGAATAGGGTCTAGGACACTTGCTCAAAAAGATTTGATGAACTAAACCAAATTTTGAGCCAACTGTCTTAAGTTCTGTGATGGAGAAATATAGATGACCTACAAGCAAATTCAGGAAAGACTTGAATGTAGAGATTAATGAAGGTAAGTGTACATATAATTATAACACAATGAAGAACAAGATAATATATCATAATAGGGATGCTAAGTTCCAGGGCACTCCAGAGTTTGGAGAGATCTTATTGACTTATCTAAGTGGAGGTATTAGAGGGCTACAGATACTACCACACAGATCACAGCCCTTGTATCTTGGCATCTGGGAGTTCCAGGTTTCTGATCTCAGTAGCAGTGTAGGAGGTACAATGTGG